>NC_055683.1:20038388-20379221 GCF_017639745.1 Melanotaenia boesemani | reverse complement strand
GGTTTGCTTGGACGATGGGGCCCCAACCATGCAGCAGATCCCATTGTCACAAGGTAACTTTTAATCAACCTTATTCTTTGTTATTATTCACATACACATGAATCATAGTTATTTGTTTGATTTAGTTTTAAAAAGTGTCTCAAAACAATTCAATTTCACCCAGTCCAAACTTAGAGAATTATAAAGAAATTAAGATGTTTCATTTTTATAAAAAGGGCAGCATGTGACTCTGCATGTCTTTTTATTAGCATTTAATAGCCTAACATATTTCCCTCTCTGGTAGATGGAAGGTAGATCCCAGTGGAGCAAAGATGCATCACCCAGTCTCTAAAAACCCTGTTCTGCAATTTGTGTCCATCAAGAGGAAAGACTGTGGGGAGTGGGCCATTCCAGGGGTTGGTTGTGTTTTTATTTCTTCTTTTTAGTGGCTTCTTTTGCACTGTTTGTGGAACTGTGTTCTTCCAGCATTTTATTGTGCTTACCATGATATTCTTAGCCAAGAATGTTGTGGTAAAACAACATAGTCATAGTCATAGTGGTGAGTGGTTTTGGGGTATTTACAGTTCTCTTTCTGTTGAAATAAAGTATGATTACCAGTAAAAACACGGTCAAAATCATTTCAAAAGACTTTAGTTTCCTCTGACCACACAATTTGAAACAGCATGTGCATAGTACAGGACTGTTCTGCCAATACTGGAGGTACAAGAAGTATGATCTGCCATTAGAATAGTCAAGACTTCCAATTACTTGAGCTTGATGTTACAGCAGCACGTTCTAATTCTACATCAAGGCATATAGTCATTCTCATTAGAATGTCTCTGACGTGTCTTGTGGACAGCAAACTGTGTACATTTCTAAGTTTATGGCACTTTATTTAACATGAAATACAATGAAATTACAATTTTTTGTTGACCGCATTCCACTAAATTATAAAGTATGACATTAAAGAAAGTTTTTCGGTGGCTATGTCTACACACACAGTTTTATTCATCCTACTGTACTTAACCTAAATAAAACAATATCATAATTATAATATTTACATGAGGTGCAGATTGTATCTGATCTACTTTCTCATTTACTTGTTACAGAGCACAGTCCAATTAAGGCCTTATGCCTACATTGCTCCCCCTATGCAGTTGGGATGTTTGTGCTCATCTAAGGTCTTAATTACATCCATATTTTTTAAAGCAGAGTATTAGTTTTCACACATTTCTCTCTCACCCAAAAGTATGTAATGTTTACTGTAGTCTTCTTGCTCTGTGCTTAACACTGCCAGATCCAGTTTTGCTAGACTTAGTTATGAAAATAGGCACCCCTTTTTATGACAACAAGGCCAAAACAGTAATTTTAAAAATAATACCCAAAGTAATAAGTAGATATGCCAACCACAGAGCCTAGAGCATGAAGCAGGGGTGAGTGTTTCAAGATTCCCTGCAAATTCTGCAATAATGTTGTTGATGTGTATGTCTGTCATAATGTGACTAAGATCGGTGTACTCCATATATCTTACAATTTGATTATTGCTTAGTTCAAATACAACCTTATGATTAGACAAAGTCTTAGAGTAAGATCTTAATTGGGGTTTTACTGAAATATTTCTTTGCATGCAACCATGGCTGTTGTTACTCTTTTCATCCACAACTGTTCAAATTATCTATATAACTAAATTAATTTGTGTTTGTGACATTTAAAATGTTGTGGCTACATTTTAGGAGGCTGAAAAAGAGGACAAAAAGAGGTCTGAGATATTCAGAAGACGTTTTGTCAGCCAGTTTTCACTGAGATGTCCTGATCCTGTAGATTACCCATTTATTTTCACATTCTGGTTTTGCAGGGTATGGTAGATGCAGGGGAGCAGGTTTCTCTCACCTTGCAGCGGGAGTTCTCAGAGGAAGCCTTAAACTCGCTTTCATTCTCGCCATCAGAGCGAGCAGAACTTCATGCGCGCATCACTAAACTCTTTGAATCACCAGGGTTTCAGGTCAGTAATTGATATAGACTCACTTGTTTGCCGTCATATTTTGATCAGTAGGTTTTAAAGTTTAGAGCACAATGAGACTACAGGAAAATTAGATTACTCTTTTTTAGAACAGAAATCTCCAGTCTTATCAGATCAGATGTAGTCAATGTGTCCACACTCTATCCACGTTTCTCCTTCAGGTCTATAAAGGCTATGTTGATGATCCTAGAAACACTGACAATGCTTGGATGGAGACAGTTGCTGTCAACTTTCATGACGAGCAAGGTATCTGAAACTACATTTTTCTTTTTATATCCAAGCTTCAGATGAGTACTCACTATTCATGTTTGTGCATTTTGTTTTCTTCTGTGTCTGTTTTTGGTTTTAATGTGTTTTGTTTTTGCAGAAAGGTTGGACTTACTTACTTAACTGCAAAACAAATCTACCTTCGGGTATCAATAAAGTTGCCTTAACCTTGTTTAGCAAAAACTAGTCTAAAATACAGTAAAAGCATATCAAAATCTACATACACGATTATTGCTTCCATAGGAATCAACAGGGGAATTTACAGCCAGATGCTACTTTTCCTAATCAAATTAATTTGATTAATTGGTGCCAGCACCTCTATAAAATCAGGAGTGGAAGTAGTTTGCTGGTCCAAAGTACTTAGTTACATTATCAAAATTTCTGACTCTATAGACCACAGTTAGCATGCATTAAAAGTTTAGGACGGTATGATTAAAAAGACAAAACTATGTGTCTGGTTTGGAACTGTTGCCAGAGAAAGTCTTTTAATCTAAACA
Source organism: Melanotaenia boesemani (assembly GCF_017639745.1). Lineage (NCBI taxonomy): Eukaryota > Metazoa > Chordata > Actinopteri > Atheriniformes > Melanotaeniidae > Melanotaenia > Melanotaenia boesemani. The sequence goes on along the minus strand of NC_055683.1, from coordinate 20,376,458 downwards.
AGCCAAGAGACTCCAGGATCTTTGGACAGACGATTTCAAGTTCAGATTTATTTCTATAGCACGTTTACAATGACCTCAGTCACACAAAGTGTTGCACAGCACAACAATAAAAGACTTATAATAAATACAATGCATACAATACAACAGGCGAGGCCAGACATGTTAATGCTCAGTGCTATGTTTAGTCAAAACCAAACACACCATTTCAACACAAAACCTCATACCAACTGTCAAACATGTTGGTGGAGGGCTGATGATTTGGGCTTGTTTGCAATCACTGAACTTGGATACCTTGCAGTCGTTGAGTCATCCACGAACTTCTCTCTTTTTCAAAGTTAAATGTGAGACTACCTTTCTGACAGCTAAAGCTGTTCATCTGAGGTTGTATTTACCTGAATTTGAGACTTTTAGAGCACCAAGTTTGTTCTCATAAATACCTGATGCAATATATTGAATTGAAAGAAGGTATACTTTCTTTCTCACATGCCTGTTCTTATTACAGGCAACAGTGTGAGTGAGCTGCCACTGCAAGCTGGTGATGATGCAGGACAAGTTCAATGGGCTGACATTGATTCGTCTTTGGCCCTCTACGCGAGTCACTCCCTTTTCCTGGAGCTGGTTGCCAAAGAGAGGAAAGCCCACTGGTAACTAAAGGCAAAGGCTTTTCTTATGTAACAAAAAAAAAACAAAAGCCTTTAGAATACTTGCATATTTATCAAGCATGACTCCCCTGCTAAATTATTCATAATAATCACTTATAATAATGAAAACTTAATATACCTTTCAGTACCTAATGTAATAACATAAGAACAAACACAATGAAATATTCTATATGACATATACTACTTAAAGGGCAACAAAGGGAGAAATTAGAGTTAAAATGTGTTGTTTTGACTTTGATTCATACTTAAGATAAAGAAATGTGCCAGCTCAGTGGGGTGTTGTAATGGAACACTTCCAGGCCAAAAGCTAGAGGAGGAACATTTTTTCTAAGTGCCAGCAGATGGTGGACAGACAGATCATTTCACATTCGGCAGCCTGCCTCTCCAAACGTACACGTCATCTCACTGCCGGGAATTATTATCATCCAACGCTGAAGGATTATGCATGAAGCTACACACACATACGTGGACACCACTGCACGACTTGTAGACCGATACTGTTTATTTTACAATAATATATGTTTGTCTTCAGATTTAATTTATGAAGTTCATGAGAGATCATGTAAATTCACTGTGTACAACAAAGTTGGTGAAGGTGACCAGTGAGCACTTATAGGAAAAGAAGAATCTGACTATAATTGGGTTTATGAAGTCAGAACCTCTTACTTGAAAAGCTTAATTAAATTAGATTCAATTCTAGGAGGCGCCATAAATCCAATTAGCTTTCTTTTTCTGGTCTCTTCACAACTTAGGCCGCAAGATTCGTATGACTTGATATTCAACTGAAAAGTTGATCCCAGCAGCACAGAATGGGTGAGATCCTAGTGTTTGGTACATCACACAGGCACTTGAAATTCTTTACAATCATATAGATGCTCCTTCAGCTCTTGTAGAGCACACCCAGCACTGCTGAAGTACAGCAGGAACACTAATAGCATTAGTTGTGGTAAGAGAGAGCATTTACCATCCAGGGTTTCCCTGTGGTGCCATTTAAACTGACAACCATGCAGTCATAGAATCTTAAAACTTTTTTTTTCTGTCTAGAAGATAATAAAATATTAATTAAATGCTTAGAGTCAGATGTTTATCACTGAACAGCTGTATTTGTAATCAAGGGTGTACTCATTGGAATGAGTTCTTTGTAAAAGAGCTATAAATAAAAAATGACCCTAGAAGCCTTTACTGAATTTGCACTTAATATTATTTAACACTAACTTACTTTCATTAGGATTATATGAAATTATTATTTGTTCATTTTATTAGTATTTTGTCTATTTTTATCTGTTAAATTAGCCTTGAGTAGGTCCCTTGAGGTGACCATTTCACACCCTTGTCATAGTAAAAATGTTCATCTTATACACTGTATTTCTCAATATGCCTGTGTGAATAAACCCAACTAGTACAATGATTTATGTTAAATCACCCCATGTTTGAGAAATTGCTTCCAGTGTGTGTGGCATGAGTCAGTGAAACATGATCAGATCTGAAACAATAATCTGATGTCTTCACTAAATGGTTATTTTTTGTTTGATCCTGCAGCTATACCGATGTCTAATGCATATGTTTGTATTATCTTTATATGTCAATAAACAGTTAAAAAAGTTTTTGTTTAGACTTTTACAAAGACCAGTTTATTGCGTTTCTTATACAGTTGTATTCTGCCTTTCCCTGATATTGATTCCTTGATACTGACCCCGCCTGCTCTCCTTGCTAGCAATTCAGTTTTGTTTTATATAGTGTTAAACTAAAAAGTATTAAATCTTCTCAGCAAATCATGGATTTCTCACAAGAATATTTTAAATGTCAGTTCTGGCTGGGTTTGAACAACTATTGTAATTCCAAGTTTGCGAGTTTTTTTTTATTATCATTATTTTAATTGAACTACATTTCCCAAAAGTCTGTGCACCAAAAGCCGCCCAAGCTGACGACGTGGCCGATATACGTCTCAACCTCAGGTTTCAGTGGACCGGGGTGATTCAAACTGAGAAACCGGCTGTGCACATTACTAGTTCTGGATTTCAGGCGGGTATAGCATATTTCTCTGTTACTTTGACCTCATCACTGTGCAACCATGTCTGGAAAAATCAAGAACCGAAGTGCTGCTAATGCAGATACGATAGCCGGCGGTGTGTCCTGTGATGAACGCATCTTGCGGGATATCCATCAGCTGTACACGGATCCCAACAATGGTGAGTTGGCTAACTCAAATCCTCACCTCTAATCGCGCCAACATTAATTTGTTCAGAGGTAAACTTAATATAGAAAGCCTTTTGTCGACCGGAGGTTAGCTAGCTAACCCAGTAACGTTATGGGGGAGTGCATGGGGGCGATAGCTTTGTTTGCTAATAAGGATTTAGTTGTGCTGTGGTTGCACATATTACAGTTAATGCTGGTTAAGTTAGCCACTAACGTCACCTGCTTTGGAAGAATATATAATATATTTTTTATCCGTGAGTCAGCTCTACCTGTTGGTGATGTAACCTGTTACGTACGGAGTGAACTTCAGTTAAGAAGGGGAGGGATTCAGGGTCCAATAAAGAAAAAAATTCCTGCACCAGCTATGGACAAGAAATGACGTGTCTCTCTCTCTCCTTTAATAAACAGGGTTGATGACAGTGGCTGAATCAGTTGGTGTGAAGTTGCTGCCTCCCAGGAAAAAAATCACAGTGATGCTGATGGGGAACCACTCTGCTGGAAAGAGCTCCTTCATCAACTGGTAAATGCATTTTCTGTTCAGTATGTAACACACAGAAAGATAATTAGCAAGAAGTATAGGTACAATGTTGAACACATCATGTACTCATTTGTCTAACTTACACCTGCTAAGAATTCGGCAACAACTTTATTTTATAGGTACCATTGTAAAAAATTTGGTGTTTGGTTTATTTGTTTTCTGTTGTATCGCTTAACAGCCTAAAATATATCGCTCTGCTTTGTTTTCTTGGACAGGTATGTGGAGGAGCACATTCAGCGCACGGGAGTTGCCATTGAAACACAAGGCTTCAACTTTGTCACAAGTGGACGCAAGAGAGAATCTCTCACAGTGAGTACAGGAGCATAGTATTTATGTGAAGTAGGAATGTTGTTGGTTCAGAAGTTAACATAAAAATAGTCTAAATGCATGTTTTAGTCCCACTAAAACCCACTTTATTATTTAAGTTGCTTGCTTTCCCAGTAAGCCACTCCTCATACTAGTGTTCATAAAAGTCTCTGGAGTACTTGAAATCTGTTTCACATACTATCTCTGACAAATAGGATGTTTTCTTCTTTAGGGAAATGCCACACTTCATCTTTATCCACATTTCAAGCCTCTGCAAGAATTTAAAGGTTAGTGTGTTTGTTGAAAAGGTAATGGGAGATATTTTTAACCTTAATATAGTACACAACACATTCTACTTGAAGAATTAGCAGTAAAAATTATATTTCCTCTGTCCAAACTGGTATTCTTTTAGTCCATTTTTAAATGCAGTCATACCATAGACCTATGCTTAATACAAACAAGAGAAAAACATTTCTCTTATCATGTTTCTTATTCCTTTATATATATATATATATATATATATAAATAAATAAATCCCTGTTTCTCTGTACAATCTTTGACCCCCTTTTCTAGGTGTTTCGGAGTACTTGAGCACTGAAATCTGCACATCACGACAGAAACGGTTCAGCCTGGTGACATTTGTTGATTCTCCGGGCTTGGTGGACGGTGATATGAAGTATCCATTTGATGTGGACGAGGTTATCCTGTGGCTGGGTTGGTTGCCGCTTTCCTTTTGGTTACTGTTGTGATGTTAATGTCAAGCTTCACTTAAGGTGTTGTTGCAGCTGTTGTCATGGCAAACAGCTAAATACAATATAAAGGAGGTAGCTCCTCTAGAATTTCATTGTCTGCAAATTCAATCTAAAACACTAATCTCACTAAGTTGAATATGAGCATAAGATTTTTTTTTAATTTATTTTATTTATTTTAAAGCGTCTGGTCTTGCAGCTTCATTTGCAAACTCAAGTTTTATAATCATGTTTCAGTGAAAATGTGCTAGAAATAATTACAATAATTTAATCTTTGCAAAGCGCTTCTATCTGCAAGAAATAATGGTTTCTCACTGTCACTTTCAGGTGATCTTTGTGACCTTATTCTGGTCTTCTTTGATCCCATGGGTCAGGCTTTGTGCAAGCGCACTCTCAACATCGTTGAGAGCTTGAATGAAAAACACGGCGACAGGCTGCGCTTTTATCTGAGCAAGGCTGATGAGGCTGGAGGAGAGTCGGACAGACAGGTAATCACAGCAACAGTTCAGTTTCTTGAATGCTTAAGTTTTATTAACCTGACTTGTAAGATGACTATCACTCAATGCTATGGTGAGTAGCAGGAGTATGAGCATGTGCGCCACACCTATCTGAGCGTAAACACAGATGTTATCTGATTTCCAACAAGGGCTGGGCGATCATCTGATTGTGCTTAATGAACACAATAAACTTCTATTAGCCTATAGTCTATTTACTCTATCAAATATATCAATATGCGCAACAGCCAATGAGAGTCGACCTTTTCTGCTCCACTTCCATAAGTTGCTGGAGAAGTTGAAGCTAGGGCAAGCAGAATGTGGAGCTGAGGGCAGCAAAGTAAATGCCAGGCATGACATCAGAGTTATCCTCCAAATATGGAGGTGGAGCAAATTAAGCTGATATACAAGGTATGTCAGCAATTGGTGCCCTCAAAAACCAGCAACATAATGAATCTGTTTTATCATTTAAAGGAATACCTCCCGAGGGATTATACGGAAAGCATGAAAATGCGAGCACACGTAGCAGTTTAGCTTTACTAGTAGCTTAGCCTTACTAGCGGTGTAGCCACATGACCAAAACAGCTGTCAGTGATGTAGGTGTCTTGTCACAGCGGTGAACCGAATCCACAAAAACACTTTATCCTCCTTATTTATTGAGATTCTGATAGTGATCTTATTTAATTTACTTTACTTTTTATGTTAGTAAATTGTCTAAGTATATCTAGTTTTTTTAGTTTTCAGTACAGATGCTTTAAAAGTTGCAGTATTTAAAAAAGATTGATAAAAATCGAAATCGGACAATATGAAAAGATATATTGTGATCATATTTGCCCTATTTCCAACTGTATAAATTAGGTGTGTTAGTCATAGTTATTGTCTAAAATATGACTTCAGTTCACCACTGAAGCATCTGTTTCAGGTTTTCCAGGTGGACTAATTCTTCCGAGTTTATTTTTTTACATGGGAATTCTCCATTTTCTCCTCTGAAAAAACTAAATTATTGCTGTTTGGTAGCTTACAGCTTATTTTTGCTGTGTACGGCATGCATTTTGAGCATCAGACATTTGATCAGTGGGGCAGAGTGTTTGGAGATATGATAAAATATAAAGTGTTAATGATCTCTTAGTGATCCTCATCACTGATCTGTGTCTGTTTACGCTGCAGTCGTCTTTAATAAAAGAAGACAAAACATCCTCTTCTTTTTCAAATTTTGTATGTAGAAGTGTAGAAATGTGATGTGGAAGCAGATGGGTAAATGTTGCTAATTTATATTTTGTGTTTCAGAGAGTAATGATGCAGATAGTCCAGGAGCTCTGCAAGCGGCCGGGGCTCAACAAATGTGGCTTTGACATGCCCACTATCTACATCCCTAACCCAAACAAGGTAAGTGTTTCTCTTATTGAGTTTCCTCATGACTGTCAACATTGTGGGCTCATACTTCTATTTTTTCCATAAGTGTACATTCATATCTAGTAAATGGTCTTTGTTTTTTGTTTGTTTCTGTTCTTGTTTTTAGCCCAGTCGCTGCGTCAACCAAATTGAAGAGGTTTGTCGCACCATCGAGAAAACCATCAACCAAACAGTCCAGACTACGCTCAATTCTCTGGAGAGGGACTGTGAGCTCATCAGCGAGGCCATAACAGAAACGCTCAACAACGACAGGTGAAATACAGAAGCTTTCCTTTTTTTTCGCTGTTCATTTAAACTATTATTCAGAGAGTCACTTAAATAAATGCCTTCATAGTAATAATCATGATTCTTTGGTCTTTTAGACAAACCAGTTTGGAGAACCGACGTTCACGCTGCAAGAGCTGCTTCCTGACTCTGCTGGGTTTCTGCATCCCTCTGGCTCTGCTTGCCTTGCTGGTGCTGGGGACTCTGTCCAAAGAGCTGGTGGAGACAGCTCTGGGCCGCGAGGCCACAGAGTCACTCTCACTCTACCTGGTAAATTTCCAAGTGGCTGCATTATTCACTTCTCTGTTGCTTAAATTCTGCATGTGAAGAACTCAAGTCAGTCATGGCTGCTCTTGTGTTGCACAGATTCCTGCAGTGAGAATATTTGACTCTCTGTCTGGGGAGCAGCAGCTTTACAGCTGTGGCGGACTGGTCCTTCTGTCCTTCCTCCTGCTCGTCATTGCACGCTTCTCCTTCAGGTAGGAGATCTCAGTCCCACAAGAGCATTTAGTTTCCTGGGTTACTGTTTTCATTCATTATAAAAAAAAAAATCCAACTTAAGTTCACTTTTATTTCTATTTTTCCATATTTTTTTGTGTTTCCCATAAAATATGGAGATTAAAATAATGATTAGGTAACCAGTTTTTTCTGGCTTGTGAAGGGTTGTCAGAATTTATCTTGCTGTGGCTAGTCTGGTGAAGGTTGAAAACTTTCTAAATGCAAATTAAACTCCACATCAAGAAGTGCAAGCTGCAGGTCTGTCATGGTCTGCAAAGTATCTGCGACCTAAGCAATATCAGTAGAGCAGTACATGCAAGACAGCCCAAGAATCTTAAAGAGCCAGAAGCCTTTTAGCTGGAAAAATGAGCAAAAATTCCTTCATTTAAGGACTCAGACCCTTGCCAAGCCAACTTTATTCATAAAGCACTTTAAAAAGAACAGCTATTACTGATCAAAGTGCTGAACATAGGAATAAAATGCCTTATTAATAAGTTAAATGTAAAAAAATAAACTATTAAATCTCTAACTCCATTCACACTGGACGGCTGTATTTTGTCAGTGATTGGCAGGTAACCGAGTCTTGCTGTGTAGACCTAACCTCCAAAGTCCAGTCAACATCATCATACAATGTTTTGGTTCTCAGAAACTGTGGTCCACCACGGCTGGTAGGATATAGTGTAATCCCATTACTTCCTGTTATTTCTCTTGCAGCTCTGGCCCCTGAAGGGAGTAATATCACTGTGTATTGATTAAAAATGTATAATTTTTAACTTGGTACCTTTTGAAAATCATGTTTTTTTTATTTTCTTCTAAACTCTCAGCTTTTCACAGTAGCATTTTAATCACAAAAGGACAGAAACCCTGTTCTTTTCAAGCTTTAGTTTTTACTAAACTGATGGTAGTTTCTGGTTAAGTTGCCTCATGTTTTTATGGATTTGAAGCCCTTGTACTTTCACAGTATTAAACAGAAACCATCCCGCTGTCAGCACATTAACTACAAATTTATTTAATCTCTAGATTATGTCTCTCTTGACATAAAAATTCTCTTTGATTTCTTGCAGAACTCGATTGACTCTATCAGGCAAACAGAAACGGCAACTGCAGGAGAAGCTGGAGTACGTTCAGGAAGTGATCAAAACCAAAAAGGTAGTGTGTGTGTTTGTGTGAGAGAGATTCCCTCTGAAATGGTTCTGTTATAATTAAACTTTTAATTTTGATAATCTTTTTTCTTTCTCTAGAAAAGTCTGTATGAGGACTATCTACGTCAGAGTGTCAGCGATCAGGACATGGACTTGTAAAGAAAGATGTATGCAAAACCCCTCTCCAGGGATGGGACCAATAAAATGCCTGCTTTGCCAAGGTTTCAACCCAGCTGCCATGGTGCTCTGACCACTTAATGATTTATCTTTTATTTTTGTTGCAGACACATGGCACGTTTAGAAAAACTTGTCCAAACTGTGGTGCTGTGAGAGCTAAAAGACCTGTTTACCTGTTAGATGTTACATCTGTACAAACGGTTACACCTAGCTACCTGCAGATTAGACGAACTTGTTACTGATCCTTTATTTGTTTTTGGTGTTTATTTTCATATATGTGTACTGTGCCTCTGGTCCACTCAAAGTAATTTGGGCGTACACCACTTTAAGATATTTAATAAATGTCCAAACTATTTATAACATATAGCACTGATTTACAAGTCACTTTGTATATGTTTAGCTTTTGAGGACCTTTACCAGCATTTTATACAGTATTTTGACTGTTTATTATCATGCATTTACAGTTTTGTATTGATCCAGGAACCATGAATGTCTATGGATTATAAACTGTTTACAATATTCAGTTATATGCACCAGACCTGCAGTGATGATTGTGAGCCAACAGTCACAAGTGTTATCAGTGACCAAATCAATTTTTGTTTTATTTACATCTTATTTGATTAAAAAGAACGTATTCCACTTATTAAGTAATGAGGCTTTTTCTTTGGGCTTTTCATGGAAAAAAGGTTTTCAAACTATAACTTCTAACTTTAACATGTGATCTTAGCAGAGCGCTTAAATTCCTTGAATATTAAGGAGGATTAAAAATGTTCATGCCAGGTCTAATTTTCTTTGGTAAACATCGTCCTCGTGCATACAGATTAAATCTCTCTTTTCTTCACACCAGTGGCTGAAAAATTAATTAAAAGATGCAAAGTGTGTGTGGTTTGGAGTGAAACATGGAGTTTATTTTAAGGATCGTGCACACGCCTATATTCCTCCTCCAGTGTGGTCTAGGCCATGGTTTAGGTTATGCTGGACCCAGTTTCGCTGCAGACGAGGAGAAAGATTGCCTTCATTAGAAGAGATCAGATTTCAGACAGGTATGTCAGAGAGGCAATGACTGGAAAGCCAAGTTCAATCAAGATTGTGAGTAGGCACATATGTTTTTGCAAGTAGGTGTTAATGTCATTGTTCCAGTCTTTTCAGAGGTTAATAAGAAAATATGTCAGTGGCATTATTAGTATACCTAGAAGCTGACAGTTTGGAGAGAATGCTCTTGGTTTATGTCTCTAAGCACCCAAATACAGGAACAGCCATTGTTTAGCAATAGAATCAGATGTAGGGTTGCTAATGAAATATAGTTTGTCAGTATGAAAATAAAGTTGGGTTTATGATACTTAAGTTAATTATTTCACCTGTCAGTGTGAAACATGACAATGACTTGGAACAGGTAGGTTTGGCTCTTAATGAGGTTTAAAAATTATGTGAGCAGGCCTTTATAATTAAGTTAGTTATTGAATAACTAATAATAATGCATAAACTAAAGTGTATTTACTGAAAAAAGATAAACACCCAACATAATGTCAGCTGTTTGACTAGTGACAATGAGCAGATGTTGAATGTGAGGCCCACATGTAAAACAGCTAAAATTCATAATGAGGTGAGGAAGCAATGCAGCAGCAACTTTTTTCATCAGTCACAGAACAAGTGACACGTTCACTGAACAGCTAATTATTCTTGTATGATGAAAGATCTGGCTCGGTCTAAACACCCTTAAATATACAGAGTAATTTAAGTTCCTGCTTTTATGTGGAAACTTCCTTTTACACTGCCTCCATGCTGAACTAAGATGACAAGCTGCTTTGATTCCGATTCAGAAAAGTTTTAGGGTAACTTCATGTAATTCTGAATTACTGTAACTCTTTTAATAAAGAGAATCAAATAAGAGATAAAAAAAAAAAACATTCAAACATTAGTATGAGAGCCAAAACAAAAAACTTCCTTTGATTACTAGAATGTCAACATGAAACAAGTTTCCTTAATAGTACCAGTATTCCTCCAGCAGAGGGTCTCCTTATTTAATATAAACATTTTTAATCAACATGCAGACCTTTGCATATAAGAAGGCAGTACATATGTACATCATTTTTAAGTAACCTGGGGTGCGGTCATTGTTGCACCTGAGGCCCCTGCAGACCCGGTGTTATGCCAAGACCTGCATGGCTGGTAAGAACTGCTCGAGTTGCATCCCAGTCATTTTATTTATTCACATATTTTCATGTCAATACATTAGCTTAGATCTGTACTTTAGGAGAATTGAGAGCTACTCTATTGATTAAGATGATCTTCATTTGCTTCATCAGGCATTTTAAGAAGTGTAACTTTTTCATTTCTTTTTTTTTTTTTTTTTTTTTGTTTGTTTGTTTTTGGCAGCATTTTAGTGATTTATGTAAAATTAACCCATGAGGATGTTTGAAAATGTGATGTGTCTTCACTGGTGAGTGTTCCAGTCAAATGGTGTAGAAATGATTTTGTTATCACATGTTTTGGGTGGTCAAATATGACTTTAAATAAAAAAAATATATATTTTTTTTACAGTTAATGTTTTTATTTTTGTTTGTTTGTTTTTACTTTGAACAATTATCCATATTTTTTAACTGTAGCATGCTTTGTGGGCATCAGCTGGATTCATCTTCAGATCTTTGTTGTGACTTGTGTAGTAATAGCAAACCTGTGAGCCGTTTTCAGTGGCGAGCCTGCAAGACAAGCTAAAATTAATTTTTTTGACCATCCAGAAACATGCAAACGCAAAACAAAAGTATCTCCACAGTGAAGGAGGGCAGTGGCAGCATCATGCTGTGGGGTTTTATTTATTTATTTTTATGAGAAGTCACATGGAAATAAACCAGAATTGTAGGAGTTATTAATGGCGCTCAGTCTTTCAGAAAATTGACTGGATCAGGGGTTCACTGTTTGGAATGAAAATTACTTTAAATTGTCATAGTAAGTTTGAAAATTCAGGTCTTATGTACTTAATGTCTTCTTTCAGATTAGTAATAAGAAAGTATTCAAAATACTTTAATATAACAATAACGTTTTTATTTTGCAACATTTTCTCAGGGAAATCATGCAAATCAGCACATTTAATAGGATAGTAAATCACTTTCACATTTCATCATACATTTGAGTGAATTTGCTAGAAACAATAAGTTATTTAAAATACGTAAACAAATGAGGTTCAATCTTTGTCTATTGGTAAAATAAGAAAAAGTTGTAGAAAAACCTTAACAAACAAACAAACAATAAATAAATAACCAATTCAGGTTTGAACTTGATACCTTTGGTGGGAAAACACAACTAAAGAAGAAAAAATAAACAAACAACTGAGATTAATATACTGGTTTTAAAAAAGGGGGAAAAAAGGAAAAAAGTTAAATATATAATTAACCAACTGAAGTTTGATCTTGATATCTATTGGTAAAAAGAAAAAAAAGAAAAAGTTGTAGAAATACGTAAATAAATAAACATACAAAATAAATAAATATCTATTGGTAAAAAAAAAAAAAAAAAAAAAAGGAGGGGAAAACGTGTTTAAACATTATTTTCTGAAAGATGTTCTTGTCTTCTGAGCCAAGTCTCAACTTAAGATGCACATATGAACTTTCTCTATCTTCTGACATGATTTAAAGGGGTTTTTAGCTGCAGTGTCCTGATTTATGGAGCGTTTTACAAAGGTTATTAAAATCCTCTCTGAAAGAACTTTTTTTTTTTACCTCAATGTATAAATAAAATGTAAGAAGAATGTCTACCCTTATTCAGTGTTAAGACCCTAAACTTTTTTAAAAATCTGTCTTTCGCGTTTGAAACCAGACTGTGTTTTCAAACAGGATCAGGCATCTGCGAACGGGAAGGAGGTTGACGTGTTTTCCGCAGGCTTGACCGGGGAAAGTTGTTTCCTGAAGTTGACAGCGTACTGATGGTTTCCACACCAACCCCCCTCTGCTTGCAGAAAATTGACTGAAAAGAATTTTTAGGACGTTTCTTAGATATAAAAAAAAAAAAAATCTCACCGGAGCCCTGCGTCCTCTGATGGAGCTGTCTGACGAGAAGATGAGCTCCAAGAATGAAGACACAGGTAGTAAAAACAGCAGCCTTAACTTTAATCTGCTTTACAAGTAGCTGCGAGGCAACATAGGCTGGTTTTCAGCTTGAATTTTAGTTGTTATTAACGTTAACCTGTTGCTCATGTTCAGTGAAACCTGTTGGAGTTGAAGCGGCGCTGGTCCGGAAACAGACAACCGGCCTATTAGCTTTGTTGACCAAAGAAATGAGCTGAGGCTGTTAGCCGCTAGCTAACACTGATGCGGTTATTTACAAGTGTACACACACACACACACACACACTCAGACACGTAAAGCTGTTTAACTCATTTCGAGGCTTTTTCTTTATCGTTTATTTAAATGAGCTGTAACAGTTACTGTTGCAGCAATATATAACACCAAACAATGACATTCAAAGCCTTTATATACCTAAAAATAACAAGGACAAATTTAATGTTTCGATTCTAGGCTACATGACAACTAGAATTCCTGTTTTGCAGATGAAAATGAAAGTACTAATTATGACAATTGTAATGTTATTACAATACATAAGCATGTTAATAGCATGTTACCGTGGGTGTAGAAAACTTTTTTGGCTCCTTAAATCTTAACAAACTGGTTAGCTCAAACTGGTGCCGTAATTATTCATTAGTAATTAGAAAACAGAATTAGATAAGGAAATAGATGGTTATTCTGGAAATTAAATATTTAACTGTTTGCATAAGATTCAATTAACCTAAAATTAGAGTGGGAAAATAGTATTTGTGACATAATGAATAATTAATTACAAAATATTCAAATTGAAGGCTAAATCAGATCATCCTCTAGTACTAAGAACGAAAGAAAACCTTTAGAAATCTGTGTGCCCCCTTTTTCATACAACCTAGTTTCAGTTCTGCAGAATGGGACACTGTATACAGGAAGTTTTGATTTGACTTTCTTTCCAAAAAACATAGTTTTATTTCTCTCTCTTTTTTTTAACAGTGCCTCATAACTGCTGATTTGTTACAGTGAAAACTGCTACATGTTTTTTTTTAGGCATCAACTGTCTTTATTTTCAGATCTTATGTCACCTGTGTGTTGTTTTCAGTGGTGAGCCTGCAAGCTCAGCTAGCTGAGAGCCGAGCTCAGGTCGAACACTGGCAGGGCGTGGCGACAATCTGTGAGCTGAGCAAACAGGAGGAACTGGCAGAGCTGCAGAAACAATGTGATCAAGAGATCCAGTCTCTGCAGGAGGCTCTTAGAGGTCAGTGTTTGCGTGTGTGTTTGTCTGGGCTTTTACATTTGCATGCACATAATAAACAGTTTCCTTTTGACGCTGACGTTGATGCTTTTACGTTTTAATTGGTCTAACTTTACACATCTCATGAGATACAGCTAAAAGCATTGATGACTACTTTCATTGTCAATCAATTTTAGACAACATGAGAGATCATGGCTATTCTTCAGTAAACTATAATATGATCTGAGACAGTAGTTCCCAAACTTTTTGTACAGAGCCCCCTTTTCATCAAGAACAATAATGTCAAGGCCCCCCCCCCCTTCCCAATATTTTTCTGGAAGTTGAACTCTCTGTTGTTGAGTCATCATTGTTTATCCATCAGTACTTTCACACATTTGTCCATGTTTTGCTAGCAGTGCAAAAGCTAGAAGTTTTATTTAGCCTTTCTTCGGCCCCCCTGTCATAACGCTGAGCCCCCTTCAGGGGTCCCATCCCCCAGTTTTGGAACCACTGATCTAAGACGACATGTCTCAGACTTGTTATTTTACTATCCTTTTTATTTCAGAGACAGCAGCACAGTACGAGGCAAGAATCGCTGTTTTACAGTCTCAGCCTGTGGACTGGAGGAGAACCAGTGGACCAAACGTGGTCAGTCAGCAACTATGTTATTTTCTCTGAAGCTGTTCCAAAGTGTTTTTTTTGGACTCAACCCCATCATTTGCTTTCTGTGCCTGTTAGATAAGTAGCAGGAAGGGTAGGGTGGATGCAGAAATCCCCACTAAAGATTCCCTGACATCGGTCACCAACAGCCCAACAGAGGATGAAGTGACGTCGTCGACGGACCGGATTCTAAGCCGACCAGGAGAGCTGGAGGCGGTGGCCGATGCAGAAGGAGCCCCGCTGTCCACAGAGGGATATTTTTCACTACAGAACTGTGACTCGGCCTCATTGTCCTCTTTCTCCTTGGACACACCCTCCTTGCCCAGAAAACTCCTTGCTCAGGAAGACACAGACTCGCTTGTGTCCACAGGAACTCTGGTGCCTGAAGCCATTTACCTCCCACCAGCTGGACATCGGCTGGTCACACACAGTGAGTGGGATTCACTCAATGCACAGGTATGGATTTTAAACTATAACTTTCTACTTCTTTTATCTTTTCAGTAATTAGTCTTTAAACTGTTTCTAAATGTAACAAAAATTATTCAAATACTTCAGGCCGTCATTTTCATTCACTTGACCTTGTAATAAAATCGTGATGTTTTGGACAGTTATCAGAGCTGCGAGGGGAAGTAAGCCGGCTGCTGGCTGAGAAGGAGGAGCTGGAAAAAGAACTGGAAACACAGACCAACCACACACACAAACAGGTAGGTCATACTGCTCTGTGTGTGTGTGTGTTTGTAGGCTGTACAGACCAAATAAATGCGCAGATTTACACACACATTGATGTGTTTGTGTGTTTTCAGGTAACAATGCTGCAGTCTCAGGTCCAGGCTTCAGAAGCTCTCCTCCAGGATTTGCAGAAATCTTTTAATCAATCACAGAATGCAGTTCAGAGCCGACTGGTGAGTGATATGACGATGAGCCTAAAATCAAGACGTTTTCATCTATATAAACTTGTTAAGATTAAATAAACCCCTCTACAGTGCAGCTAGAGTATGGGTTTAATCTTTTTAACTCACTCAGCAACAAAACAAAAGCAAACTGCTTCTTACATGCTAATTATGGGAAATTTTTCTTGGCTTTAAACGACTTCACCTGTAGTCATTTAAAGAAGAAAAGAAATGAATATGTTTTAAAGCATTTCTAAATATAATGGCATGCATTAAATTCATTTACACAATGATTCATTGATCAATGACACAGTAATAAAGCAAGCAGTGTTCACTTGTCTCTATAATCGCCCTCAAGATTTGTTTGATTTGCATTCATGCTTTCAGTGTTTTCAATTGGAGGAGTTGTTCACATTTGGTTTTTGTTTTGTCTTTGGTCCAGGCAGAACTGTCCCTTTCTCAGCGTAAGATGTGCAGTGATCTGTCCAGACTGAAAGGAGAAGAGGTTCAGGAGGATATTCCAGACACCAGCTCAGCATTCCCTGCAACACTGCATGTACAGTTACTCTTCCTGTTTTTTATGTCATACTTGATCTCATCCACAAGCAAGAAAAACGCAGTCGTCTGAAATCTGTTTACTCAAGGACTGTAGCACAGTTGCTGAAAGAGTTCAGACTGTCCAGTTGCACCAAAAGAAAAATAAAATAGAGGTTTTACATGTTACTATAAAAGGAACACAAACCTGCGAGAAGCTTGTTTGTTTTGAGCTTCTTTTCTTGAGGTGCTACTTTTCTTTTTTGTTCAAAACTTGTTGGGATAGTTGGGAATAAAATCATACTACTCTTTTTTTGTTTGTACATCTTAGCAGGTGTTGTGACTGTTTTATGAAGTGAGCATAAAAAGCCATCATACCATGAGTCAGGGTTGCAGTTTTACACAAACTGCTGATGCTGTTAGACTGAATTAATATTTCATCTCAATCCAGCAGGGGGCACATTGTGAGGAGCGACTTCGCATTGAGATCGTTAACCTGAGGGAGCAGTTGGAGACCCGGACTGAGGAAAATGGTCTGTGGATGATTTTACACTGTGTGCAGTTTTCTGTGTTGACAGTAAAGTATTTTTTTCTCCTCCCCTGTCACCCCATGGTTGGTCCTGCTACTGTCATCAGAAGTTTTAGAGGGTGAGTGAACAACTCATAATTTATTATTAGACTGTTAAGCCAATTTGCGGGTCTTGTGATTGGTGTTGGGTGACATTATGATTTATTTAACCTTTAACATTTGTGCCCTCTTTGCAGAGTACACTGAAATCATAGTTGATTAAACTGATGAAGAACTTGAGGAAACATAAACTGGGAATATCTTTAAGGGAATCATCTTTACTGTGATAAGCCTCATGACTAGGATTTTATAAAGCTTTGTTTGTGTTTGTGTGCACAGTGCAGCTTTCCACTCTGAGTACGGAGACAGAGAAGATCCAGGCTCAGAAGGACCAGTTGCAGGCTGAGCTGCTGGCCTGCCGCTCTGAACTGGATGCCCTGCGGGTGGCGCTCAAACACGTGCAGAGTACCAGCAAAACCCTGAGCAATGATAAAGTAAATCTAGTCTACCTTTAGTATTAAAAAAATATGCTTTTGCAGTTATTTACTCACATTAATAAAGTTTATACTTAGTTTTGTTTTCTTAGATGGTTAATTGTTCTGTTTTTGAGATAAACTGATAATCTAAAAAAGCAAGGGTTCCCTTTTTGGTCGTAGGATTTAAAAAAGTATTATAGATCATATCGTTATCTTTTCAAAAGGTCCAACTGCTTGTTATTTGCAAACTTACATCTTGTTAAAGTGTTAGTAACACTTAACTGAGATTTCATGTATAGATTAACATTGTATAACATAGTATAAATATGTACTTGTGCCTTATTTGATACTTAAAATTATTTTCAACTCACAGGGTTTATTACCTTTTCTCTGCTGTTTAAATCTTTTAATAAGCTGTTGTTTCTGCCACTTAGGCAACTCTGAACCAACAGTATCTGGAGCTGCGTAGCCAAGTGATCAGCCTCCGCTCTCAGCTTGACACCAGCCAGGCTGTGCAGAGAGACTTTGTCCAGCTCTCCCAGTCACTGCAGGTACAGAATCTGTGAGCAGTGGTAGCCGTAGACATCAGTGGAGTCATATTAACTAACAAATATGTGAACAGTTGGTATTTAAATAAACTAATCAGGATTTGAAGACTCTGCATCTGTACCATTGTTTGGTTTTCCACCTTCAGGTGAAGATGGAGTTGGTTCGACAGGCGGAGAGTCTGGAACAGGTCAGAGAAATCCTGGAGGAGGGAGCCAGCGAAGCTGCTTCCCAGCCTGCAGACGCCTCGTGAGTTTTAGAAACCGAACAGGAACCGAAGGGCACAGACCAATATTAAGCTTTCCGAAAGAGACAAGAGAGATCGGCTAACCACATGAAGTGCAGAGACTCTGCTAGAGTAACCGAAGCTGGCGCTGCTACTGCTTGTATTATGACACTGGAACTGAACAGAAACATTATGATCTTCTCTGTCTCTCAGAAGATGGTTTGAATAGTGAAGGAAACTGTTTCTTAGTGACCAAAGTGTGATGAACCATAAATGCTTTGATGACAGTGAAGCTTTCTCACACCATTTCATATGATGTCTATTTACATATTTCTCTGTAGAGCACTACTGCATACGGAAAGCTGGTCTGTTTGTAAAACTGACGTCACTCCAGCAAAACACTCAACTGTATCCAACACTTTATTTTTTTACTGTACTAGCAATTAACCTGCAAATAATCTATATTTTTCTGCATCTTTGTAAAGAAGGACCTCTTAATGCACTGGAGCAAGGTGCAATAATGATTCATAAAGTGATGCAAAATAGTCTGTTCTATAATATGTTTTGTCATTTTAGTAAGATTATCATTAACATTCCTGTCTTTATGATAACCAAACATCCTGTAGATTTCATCCTGCAGACAGTGACTGAATCAGGAATGGAGAAAACTAGGGAATGGTGTATTTGTTGAGAAATATAACTAACATCTTGATGTTTTGATTTGTGTAAATACAGAAAACAAATCATTTGTCACATTATTCATTATTAATTCATTCTTCGTTTGAATATTTGCTATGACCAGCTGTGTGGTGGTGTGTTGGTTAGCACCACGACCTCACAACAAGAAGGGTGCTGGTTTGAGCGTCTGCTGGGGGCAGGTTCGAACTGGGGGGAGGTGCCCTTTCTGTGTGGAGTTTGCGTGTTCTCCCGGCGTATGTGTGGGTTCTGTCCGGGTTCTACAGCTTCCTCCCACCGTCCAAAGACATGCATGTTTGTTTAATTGGACACTCTAAATTCTCCTGCTGGGTTAGGTTGGGCTCCAGCTTCCCTGCGACCCTTAATGGACGAAGCAGTACAGATAATTATGATGAATCCTTTCTTCTTTTCAGGTTTTAAGTTCAACAGAGGTGGGCAAAAATTAGGAGCTAGAATTCACAATTTCTTTAATACATAACTTTATTCTTCAAGAACAGAATAAACAGAAAAGCTTTAATATCCCGTAACTATATATTATTTTCAGTACATACACAGAAAAAATATTTTTCAGCTTTTTTTTGGTGTATTTTCAGATGGCTTATGGGTCTTTTTTTATTTACTTGCCATTTGGCATTTTGATTAAGTGATTTTTGTGCGCTCTCATTCAGTCGGAGCGCTCTGCCGCCTCTCTTTGTCCTCTGTCTTAGTGCTCTCTTTGCTTCTGACTCTCATCGACAGAGCTGGCCGTTAGACTTTACCTGCATGGACAAAACAAAGCCAATCAGTTTTAAGTTAAACAGCTGAGGATCACTAAATGTGTTTTGAGTAAGTATTTAGTCTTAAAGAGTAGCAGGCAAAGTTGGACTTTGTGGGGAATTTGGTCATTATTTTTTCCAGCGTTAACGTCTACATGTGTGAGCGGAAGCTGGACAGTCTTACTCGCTCCAAAAGAAACCAAATCTACTCCAATGAGCATGTTCTATTGCAGTTGTGTAATTATTAATTTATTGGTAGTTTTTATAACTTTTTTTTCTGACTGGGACCAGCAGTAACTTTGAATCTGTGTTTGTCAGCAAGCAACTTACCCATTGAAAATGTCAGTGGTTTCTCATTCTGGTGTTGATCTAATTTAGAGTGTTCAGAGTAAAGCACATTGGCTAATTTTCAACTAATTATTCCTTTTAACCCTTTGATCCTTTGCCCTACCGTTTGATACAGCTGATTTTTTTATGTGCAGCACTTTGGAGGCCTGATTTTGGTTTTAAAATGTGCTTTCTATAAAAAAAAAAAGTGGATTGGATTGATAGAACAAAATTTCAGTTTCTTTAATATTTTTAAAACTATGTGGAAATAAACTTGTCTAAACCATCTCTACGCTTGGTTTGGATATATAATGCCAAAAGTAAATGCATGTTATATTTTTTTTAAGATTTGACATTAATAATAATGATATGATGAACTATTATCTCAACCATTCGTTAAAACATAAAATCTCATTTTTGTTCCAAGGAAATAAAAAAGAGATGCAAATTAATGTTTTTCCATTGCTTTTTCCTTAGCTTGAGGTTAAAGGGTTAAGGAATGTGTTAATTTAGTATTTCTTTAGTTTGGTATTTACCACCTGTATCACATTAGAAAAAAGAACTGCAGGTGTTTAACCAGATGGTTAAATTATGGTTGAACTTTCATAATTTGTGATAAAAGAAAAGGTTTTAATATAAGGAAAATGAAGAACTAGTGTGGTTAGGTCTGCGAAGGAACCCATGTAATCCAACAACATTCAGATTAGGTTTGATCTTGTTAGCAAAATTGGGCAATAACTGTAAAGGCAAAGTCAAAACAGCAAGAGCATGCCAAATGTAGTAACATGCATTTTACTACTACAGCTTTCATCTAAAAGCTACTTTAAGCAGTGCACTTAATGGACATTTTCAATTCCAACAAAGAAATAAACAAGTTTTCAACACTCAGTGATGCTGAGATCACTTAGTGCATTTCTACTGGTGCTAACCTAATCTCAGCTACAGCGAGGATCCAGACAGATTAGTACACAATTTTTAAAGATGTGCATGCTGCAGAGGAAACCTATAACCGGAGTCAAGAGAATACCTTGTTACAGGGGTATGGAGGAGGTGAAACAGGTTTAGACTGGATTGTCAGAAAGGGAACCAAGTAGAGGAGCATCCAAGGAGAAGAAAATTAGAAATATCAGGGCAAACAGATTTGTAGAAAGAGGGTGGGAGATAATTAAAACTGTGTCAGGAATTTAAAAAAAAGGAAAAAAAAAAAAAACGAGGGAGAGGTTAACAAAGAAAGTAGATTCAGTTAATTTTAAATGAGGGGGTCAGTTAATTTACAACATCCCATTAAGGTTATAGTTTTATTTAAACAGAATAAATAGAGGAAAATATCAGATTTAAATGTGTATGGAAAATGAAATCAAGTACTTTATTTTCTTTAGTTCATCTTTTTCCAGTTTCTGCAACAACATTCTGCTGCGTGTTGTTTATTCAGGATCTTATTAGCTCAGAATTTATAACAGCAGAAGTATTATTTAGGACATTTCTCCAATCTTTTGCCAGCTAATAAATAATGAACCCATCTTTTTACCCTCTCAAATTACAGATAGACAGTTTTAAACAATAGCATAATTTTTCCTTACTTTCACTTAAAAATGTTAGAAATCATGCTTTATAAGAATAAAAAGATGTCTGATAAGTAGGTCAGACTTTGAACTTACCCTCCAGGTATGTGCGAGCGACAAACTTAAGAAGCTCATCAATAAGGATGACTGGGAAGGAAAGTTTTAGCACCATCATCCACTGCTCCACATTCAAATGAGTAAGCTTGAAAATCATCTGTGGATGAGAGCAGCTTGTGTTAAAACAACTAAACACGATCATACAGATTCTAAATAAACATATGTATTTATATATTTATATATATCTACATCTATACATATATATATATATATATATATATATGTATATAGAGAGAGAGAGAGAGAGAGAGAGAGAGAGAGAGAGAGAGAGAGATTGAGATAAATATATAGATAGATATAGGTATATTTATCCAACTTTATTCCCACTGAAAAATAAATATGGCAGCAACAATATAATAGAACATGTAGGTTGGAGAGGCAGCATGGAGGCGAGACTCACGGGCAGGGGGTCGACGTAGATGATCATAAAATGAAGAGACATGGAGAGGCTCATGGCGCCCATCAGCCAACAATTGCTCCAGGGGGGCATACGCACCAAGGACTGGTTCTCAGACAAGCTGAGGGGGAAGGAGGAGGAGCGTGGGGGTTAAATAGAAAGCTGGAGTACGTTTATGCAAACTGAAAATGTGCGAGATCATGTGAGTGTCTGTGTGGAAAAATAATAATACACAAACTTGCTAAATAATTATCAGGTAGCACTATCAGATTTACAGTATTAAAGGCGCATGAAATAATTGTGGAGAGTTGTGAGACTGATACAAAAGAAAAGAAAATCTGTAAAAAGAGATCTTCAGAAATGTCTTTAACAAATTTTCCTACCTGTTGAGAGCGTTGCACATCTCGATGGTGACCAGCACAGACAGAGCCATGGTCATTGGTGGCGCAGACTCAAACACCTCACAGCGGATGCCAGCAAAGTCTTCGTTATCCTCGCTGCACTGCATGAAGTGCGACTGACAGGGAAGGTAGAAACAACTGTTCTCATTCAGGAAAGTTTACGGCAGTAATATTCCCACAGGAAATGCGTTTGTAAAAGATGCTGAGTTTGCACATGAAATGTGTTTTGTGTGATAGTTTACAAGGATTCAACACTAACCAGCTGGTAGAATGTGACCATGGGGCCTTCATCACAGTACAAGAACCACCAGGCAGCTGCTGCGACTGTTGCAGCACCAACATAACCTGGAAGAGGTGTTGTGTTAAAAGACAATTTTAAAGCCAATTAAACAGTGACAGACTAATTCCAAGGAGGCGGATGTGCTTCCATGGTAACAAACATCATTAATGGAAACTAAACGTGCCATTCAATCTCACATTGCAATGATTTCTACAGTATCATTAATTCCACGTATTACAGCCTGAGTACAGTGGATGGGAACAAATAATAAGATGTGGGATGTACCTCCAATCGCCAGATATCTGAAAAAGAGCCAGCCAGAGATGAGGGGCTCTTTGGGGGAACGGGGGGCTTTGCCCATGATGTCCAGGTCAGGCGGGTTGAAGCCCAGCGCGGTGGCGGGCAGACCGTCAGTGACAAGGTTGACCCAGAGAAGCTGGACGGGAATCAGAGCTTCAGGCAGACCCAGAGCAGCAGTCAGGAAGATGCTGAAAGAGAGAGAAAAGTAAAAACTTTCTTTTTTTGTCTTGTGGCAAAAGATGCATTTTAAAAGCATATTAGCTTATAATGTACTCACCAGACGACCTCGCCTACATTGGAGGAGATGAGGTAGCGGATGAACTGCTTCATGTTGTTGTAGATGGCTCTGCCCTCCTCAACAGCAGACACAATAGAAGAGAAGTTGTCGTCAGCCAGGACCATCTCAGAGGCAGACTTGGCAACGGCAGTGCCAGAGCCCATGGCGATGCCGATCTCCGCCTTCTTCAAGGCAGGGGCATCGTTCACTCCGTCACCGGTCTTGGTGAAGGTTTAAGGGAAAGCAAAGAGGAATTTTGCATCAGCCTGAGAAAGCTCAAGGTATTTGTCTGCCAAATTTAAATGATTCACTTCTGTTTCAAGCACAAAAAATTCATCAGAAGCTGAGTGTCATCTCTCACCATGGCAGTAATCTCATCAAAGCCCTGCAGGAACTCAACAATCTTAGACTTGTGGGATGGCTCCACTCTGGCGAAGCAGCAAGCCTTTCGGACGGCGTTCTTCTGCTCATATGGAGAAAGATCATCAAACTCTCGTCCAGTGAAGGCTTTGCCAGTGACGTCCTCTTCTTCAGAGAAGATACCAATGCGACGGCAGATGGCCACAGCTGTACCCTTGTTGTCACCTCGGAGACAAGAGACAGAAAGAAAGATTTAATCTTTTCTGATCAATCTAAGCTTGATTAGATTATTGTATTTGTAGACTGACCTGTGATCATGATGACACGGATGCCAGCAGCCTTGCACAGCTCAATGGAGCTCATGACCTCCTTGCGAGGAGGGTCAAGCATCCCAACACAGCCTACAAAGGTCAAATCAGTCTGGAGATGGGAAAGATTAAGACGAATGTCATTCGCTGCAGCATAACTTTAACATTATTAGAAGCAGATTAAAGATGCTGCATATTTGATAAAATCCTGTCTGTATGTTGTTGACCCACCTCATAGTCTGCAAACTGAGTAGAGTCCTCCAGGTTCATCTCCTCCTTCCTCAGAGGTGTGTCACGGGTGGCGAGTGCCAGACAGCGGAGGGTGTCACGCCCAGTGCCCCATTCTTTGATGACTGACATGATGTGCTCTTTGACTGGGCCAGTCAGTGGTACACGGTTGGTGCCCACACGAACATAAGTGCAGCGATCAATCACACCCTCTGGGGCACCCTGATAATATAGTAATGATGATCATTAGCTTGGATTTTTCTCTTGTCTCTCCAGTAAAATTTACTAAAAATATCCATGTAATTAATGCCAAAGTTTAACTGAATCGTTTGGAGTAAATGACAAGAACACAAAATATTCTCACATCAGTTAGAATTATTCTATAGAGTATATAAAAAAAAACTTATTTACATCCGATTTATCTTTTGTAATTAGATGCCTCTAGCTGGGCCTTCCTAGCTGGAAAACACAGTCAGACCACAAGTGAAAGCCTTAACATGTGGAGACCAAAGGATTATGTTCAAGTACCTACGGTAACAGTGAGTGAGTCTTAATATTTAGATTTAGTTCGCCATTTTTTCACATTTTACTGTCAAAACTCCCAGAAATTCTCAATAGCTGCTTTAAACTTGTCCCACTGATGCACAAAGAACTGGTACCAGTGATGTTGCTTTTATCCATTTTCTCATTTGAGCCATAAATACATCAATGTGAACAACCGGCCACAAATGATGCGGGAGCATTCTGTCTCTTTAAATGAATGTTTACTGGATCATCTGTAGTTATGCTGAGGGAGCAAGATGACATATCAGTAAGTGAATACTAAGGAGGCTTCATCTGAGAGTTGCTTCAATTTGTAATTGCTTTTGTTAGTAGTGAATTCATCTTACAGTAGTTTGCATACTGTAGTTTATTGAGATCTAGTGGAAATGATGAGCATGGAAATGGACAGTGCCCATCAGTGGTCAAAATTCTTGAGTGAATCCAGTGGTCTCAGGTGCAGTGATGACTGGACTACTGGTTAGTAGTTCAAAATTGTGTACATGTGTACTGTCTTCTTCTATGTGCCTTTTAAGGGGTCACTTTTCCCAAATAGTGCTCTAGCTCCTATCAAACAAAGTTGGGATTCTAACATTTTATCCTACCCATCAAGACGTGCTACTTGTGCTGTCTGGGCATGTGCACAACACGAAAACGTCATTTCCATTGGCAGTAAGGACGCTACCATAAATTCATGCCACCCTCAACGTCTTTCTCATAACAGCTGTACCTCCATGTTGTGAGGCTTTTGTTAGCTGTACCTCGTGAAATAAAACAATAACTTTAATTTCATATATGTATATATTAGATTTCATAGAAATGGTAGGCCTATATTTAAAGTATTTTGAGTTTTTCATTATTATAAAAGCCTAAAAATAGAAACTTTCATTAATTTATACTATATAGGCATCCTTACCTTCATACTTGGATGGGGTCATTTACACTGTAGTGGCATCTTACCTGCACAAATATAGGCTACTATATAAGGTAGGACATTTTTATGGGGTAATTTACACTGTGAAGTCATCCTACCTTCATAAATAGGTAGAAATTTTCACTGGTTAATTTATACTGTTGAGGCATCACAGCTGTACCGCCGTGTTGTGAGACTTTTGTGTTGTGAAATTAACTTTTTTTTTTTAATATGCATGTTCATAGAAATTGTATATTATGAATTCTTTAAACTACATGAATGTTTAATTATTGTATAATATGTGAATATCTACATCCACAAATCTACACTGTGGAATTGTCCTACCTACATAAATAAGGCAGTATACTTTGATGGGGTAATTTATACTGTCGAGCCATCCTACCCGCATTAATATATTTAAAAGGTAGGATACTTTGTAGGGGTCATTTAAACTGTACACTGTCGAATCATCCTACCTGTATTAGTATATAAGGCAGCATACTTTGAAGGGGTAATTTATACTGTCAAGACATCCTACCTTCATTAATTTATTCTAAATTTGACTTTTGGTCAATCATGATGTTTTTTCTTAAACTCTTAAGGTTACGTCAGTTAGTTTAAACATTATTAATCCACAAATATGTGGATTAATGATCTTTAAGTATTTTTGATCACACAAAACTGTGAACTGTATGAAAAATATGCCTGGTATTCTATTCTGATAGGTAGCACAGATTGATAGAAAAACATGTAAATTCAGCCTGCAGAAGCACGTTTTGACAAGGTAGCACGTTTTGACAGAACACCGGTACCCGGTTTTATAGTTCTACTTTACACAGAGATGTTTGTCCATTCAGAGACACCATAGGCAAAAAGGTGCCACAAATATGGCAGCTATGCTATATTTACATTTTCTGTCATTGACTTTAGATTTTGTTAAATGCTGCATTTCTTTTTAAAAAACAAATAAAGTAGCTTAGGACTTAGAACACCTAAGTGATAAAGAACTTAGTCATATATATTCTTTCTTTTCTTTTCTTTTCTTTTTTTTTTTTTTTGTCTTTTTGTCTGGCCTTATGTTTATATGCTGTGCCATGCACTCACTTTGACAAACATCTTATTTCCCACAGGAGCTTTGGCTGTCTTTGCAGGTGAGCAGTAAACTGACATGGACTTTCTGTCTCTGGAGAACTCCAGGGTAAACTCCTTCTTCATCAGCTGCTTGATGACCTGTTGGAAAGGGGGGGAAAAACAAAAAACAAAAGTTAACTAAAGGAGCAGGCTAAAAAAGATCACAAATAGAGTGAAGAACCATCAGCTAATCTGTTATTTAAAGTCTCCAACTGCATGCAGAAATCACACAGGTTGCAGCAATAAAGCTACAAGGTGTAAAATCTGAATAATGTGCTGAAAAACTTTGCAACTCAAAGAAAGTGTACAGCTGATGTTTATACTCATTGTTTAGTCACTATGAGCAACCTCTTTCACATAAGATGAACAGTTTTAGGTCTAAACTATAAAGACTTGTTACATTCTTAATTTGAAGACAAATAAAGCTGTCATAGAGTAACTCCCAGCATGCATGAGCTCTTTTGTAGACTTACAGAACAGCAAGCATTTGCCCTTTCCACTTTGGAGAGGCCACGCACTTCCGTGTTGAACACGTTCATCTTCTCCACCAAACAGGACAGTGCTGTCTCTGTAGCTTCGCCCACTTTTTCATAAATACCCTTGGACTGCACATAGTGGGAAAACCAGATTCAGAAAACTACATTTTAGGTGATATAACAGTAATCATTAGCATGTAACGCTAAGTGTTACATGCATTTAAACAAAAAAGGCCAGAATGCCCTGCAGACCTCGTTGTAGTCCAGAGATGAGTCGTTGCACAGAGCACAGATGGTTGCTAGCTCAACTAATCCATCAAACTGTCCGCACTTCACAAGCCCACCATTCCTTGTTCTGGTAGAAAAAGTTGAAAAGAAATAAATAAGTGTAGTTTTGCTGTCCAGTATCTATAATGGCCATGCTCATGTATGAATTTTGTCTGTTTACATCCATTTGTCACTTACACTTCTCCCTCAGGGGTGTACTTTGAGCCTGAAATATCAAACTGACCAAGGGTGACGCTGTCTCCATCGACTTTATCAACGATGAACATCTGCATGGACACATGAGGAGGCAGCTCAGGTTTACCTTGAAAATTTGTGTAGGTATATCTATGCATAAGTGTATGAACCCACCTTGGTTACACACATCTGGTTGGTAGTGAGGGTACCAGTCTTGTCAGAACAGATGACAGAGGTACAGCCCAGGGTCTCCACAGAGGGCAGGCTTCTGACAATGGCGTTCTTCTTGGCCATACGACGTGTCCCCAGTGCCAAGCATGTGGTGATGACAGCGGGTAGGCCTGACATGGACAAAGGGACAGAACTGAACTAAATACACCATTAAGCTGCTATAAAGCAAAAGAGGAAGCCATCAGTTCATATCCTAAGAACCAAATGACTTCTAGTCCATCTGAACTTTAGGCTGACAGTGACAGTTGGTTACCTCACTGGCTGGAGCACAACCAAACTACTGTGTCCTCAAAAACTATTTCTATGTGACGGGCTGCTGCAAGACATTCAGTTCCCCCTGTGCTTGGAGTGTGAATTGTGTTCAGATTCTTGGCAAATATCAACACCAACACTGGTATGTAGAGGGCCTGGAGATGGTCCAATTTTGTGGCTTTATTGTGGCATCTCCATTTGCAGATGATGTTGTCCTTTTGGCATCACCATGCAGTGATCTCATGATGAGTGTTGGCACAGTTAACAGCTGACTGCAGTGTGATAGCCAAGAGCATGAGTCAAATCCAAAACAGCTTTGTCTCAGAAAATATAGTAAGTCACGTTCATGAGGCACAAATCAAGTTATCTGAAGGTTCTGCAAAGTCACCAAAGTGTCAAACTCAGGTCTGGAGTGAAGGTATTCAAAATGTAAATAATAAAGATCTTAAAAATGTATTTCCTGACAAAAGATAGTATTTTTGATACTCTTAATGTGGATATATATATATTTTTTGTCAACAATATGTGTGTTCTTTTACCATTAAAGCCTGAAGAGACACTTAAAATGAACAAATTACTTTTGAATAATAATAATAATCATCATCATTATTATAATTATAATAATGTATTTATAAACATGAGGGCAAATAAAGTTATTTACAACAAAATTAGAACATTTAACTTCATAAACTGACTTGATTTTATGCTTCTAGTTTCTTCTGAGACTGAGAAATAAACATTTTACTGTAATTCTTCCAAAAAACTCAGGATTTTGGGAAAACATGGACTTCACTTAAAACTTGAAAGCCACTGACCAACCTGATCAACATGTCCAAAATGTGTCAATAGTGTGTTGTACAGACAAGCGAGACTAACGGCCACCGATGCTAGAGATGGACGATTGTTGGCGTGTTTATGAGCACCCTTGGTCCTAATGAGTTAAGAAGAGTTAAAATACTTCTAAATATAACTAAGAGGCTGAGAAAACAGCTGCAGTGAGTGATGTTTTTGACTTTAATGGGGACTGAATGCTCAAATCATATCTTTTCTTGGAGTTGGCTAGTGACCTGAACAAGCTGGGAAAATTGTGAAGAATGTGGTAAATGTGACCCATTTGCTGGTGTATTGGAGGAAACAGACATGGCAAATCCCTTGGATACATTGAGAAACATACTGGAATTAGTAAACCACTCAGCTAATAATGACACAATTACTTGCAATTAGTTTAATGCTACACAAACAAAATAATAAATAACTTAAGTAAAACTAAAGGGATTATGTTGTACCTAGAAGAGATTAACCTGACAAAGGCTGTTATTATTAGACTGGAAGCAGCTTCACATATGTAGATAAACAACATCTATGAATATGAATATTGGGTATGATAACCTTTTTGGCCTGTAAAACAGAAGTTAATCCTTGGGGATTACCTTCAGGGATGGCAGCCACAGCCAAAGCCACAGCAATCTTGAAATAGTAGATGGCACCGCGGATCCAGGATCCCCCATGGACGGGGTCATTGAAATGGCCAATGTTGATTATCCACACAGCAACACAAATCAGGGAAATGACCTGGAGGAGAAACAGCCCATAAGATGTGCAAGAGACTAGACACTGTTTTGTTTTAAACACTGATTTTCTATCTGTACCCAATATTAAAAAGAGCCTATATGTAAAGGTTTATGATTTCATAACCTCTTTAAGATGATTGTGATGAACTGCCAGTGAGTTTTCAGAGAGGCTTCATGTCAAACTGCCTCACCCACCTTAGACAGCTGCTCTCCAAACTCATCCAGTTTCTGCTGCAGAGGGGTCTTCTCCTGTTCGGTGGCTGCCATCTGGTCACGGATCTTTCCAATCTCAGTGGAGACACCAGTTGCAACAGCGATGCCGGTGGCTTTACCAGCGGCAATGTTTGTGCCCTGATTAAGAGTTTTGGAAGAGATGAGAATGTTGATCAACTAGTCTGGACCAAAGAGTGTCCAGAGGATGCATCCTCTTCGGTGATCCTCTACTGAATCATTTACTACAACTTTATATCAAAACTATGCCATTAATAATGGCTCCTGTAACAGTATTAAATAGAACAAGGATGCACAGTTTAGGATGTATTTTTAAAAAAATATAGGAAAATGTAAAGGTCAAGATATGGCAAATAAGAGGACACGTCAGGAATAACTTACAGAGAACAGCATGTTCTTCTTGTCCTGGTTGACAGCTCGGGGGTCTGGGACAGCATCAGTGTGCTTGATCACACTGACAGACTCGCCTACAGACACAAGAGTTGGATGGAGTGGTCAGGTAAGGTGGTACACATCCCAAACACCTATACTCATTTATTTTTTGCCTCCTGTGTGTGATTAAACATACCAGTAAGAATAGACTGGTCCACACGCAGAGTGGTAGACTTGATGGAGATGATCCTAATGTCAGCTGGCACTTTGTCACCAACTAGAGTGGAAACAACCACACACAGGAAAATGTAGAACAAGAAGATCGTTTATTAGCATTCAATTTTCAGACTTTCGCAAGCTGTTTTTTGTTTGTGCAAAGTTTCAACAGCCGACTATACATAAGGATGGAGGGGGGGGAGGAGGGCAGGGTTGATTGACTGGTTTTAGCACCCTGGATGGATAGTGTTGTTGTTGAAAACTGATACCACAGTAAGAGACAGAGGGAGAGGGAGACCTTGGGGAGATCATGAAATGAAAAGAACAGGTGGACAGAGAGAGACAGAGGACTGAGTTGATATCAAGTGCATTCAAACTCAAGCATGTTTTTCCTTCCCAGGAAGTTTCTCCTCCACCCCGTCTCCTCCCAACTCCCTTAAAAGGCTGGCACTAAGTTTGATGGACATAACCGTGTACTAATGCATGTGTTATTATATAAACAGGCATGGTTAAAAGCTTGATGACCTCTTTTTGTTGACATTTCCATAAAATGAACAGCGGAGTGCTATGTGCTTACACATATTTACTTTTCTGAAAAAGAAGGTAGAAAGGTCACTCACTCCCCAAAAGCCAAGTCTCCTCTGAGACTGTTCTGCATTTAAGTGCAGGACCAGTCTTTGCTAAAATAAAAAATAACACAGCGTCTGGTGTGCATAAATTATGCAGAAAGGCACATAAGCTGTACTTTACATGTAAATATTATGCAGTATGAAGAGGTTTTAAGTAAATTGGGATAACTTTTTGACCTTTAAGTCTGTATGGCCACAGCCTCATCACTTTTTAATGTCTTTGCAACATACAGCAATGATAGAAAACACTACCAGCTAAGGATTAATAGCTGCTGTGACTCATACAGTGGTTACAGTCATTATGTTGATTAATGGACTTGAGGTAAATACACCAAGCAAAGTTAAAATGAAAAATATTTATAACTGGTGAAACTTACCAGAAACCTCCACCACATCACCAGGAACAATCTCCCTGGCCTTGATTCTCTGCACACTCTTTCTGTCCGCCCGGTAAACTTTCCCCATCTCAGGCTCATACTCCTTCAGGGCCTCAATGGCACTTTCGGCATTGCGCTCCTGTTTCATAAAAAAAAAAAAAAAAAAGAGAGAGAGAGTGAGAAAAAAGGGAAGACATAAGATTCAGACATTCTTGCAGCTGCTAATGCCAGCTCTGTGCAACGTGTAACCCAGTGGTGGGGAACCCTGGTCCTCCTGTACTGCAAGTTTTAGACGTTTTGCTGCTTCAACACACCTAATTCAAAATAATGAGTCACTGTGTAGAACCTGATAAGCTGTTGGACCCATTCAATTTGAATCAAGCAGGGAAACATTATAAAAATTTGTAGGACTGCAGCTCTCGAGAACCAGGGTTCCCCACCCCTAGTGTAACCAGTTGTACATTGTACATGTTTAAATACGTAATGTACTGTTTAATTAGACCTGATTTACCAGTTTGCTAACTTGTGGTAAAGGTGCAGTCAAGGCCCTTTGTATAATATATTTCAATGTTTTAAAGACACAGTAAAGCAGTTTACTGTTGTGCTTCCATTAGGTTTTTAGGAAAATAACAAATTTAGTAAAACATAACACTTCTGGACAGGCTAATCCTTACTTATAAATTTGTTACAGGTCAGGATCTAACTTCCTAATTTCCTGCACATCCCATAATGCAACTCCATTGTTTTACATATATTATGCATCTAACAAATCAACTTTAACATGAAAATCTATATTGTTGTCTGTAACCTCAACCTTAGATCTTTACGGTTAAGTTCAGTTAGTCCTTTTTTGTTAGCTTTCCTGACATTTTCACTGCATTGCAGGCCATAGGCCTAAATATATTGAATGGAAATATGGTTTTCCTTACAGCAGTCGGTTGTGCAGGTTTAGTATGTTTATTGATCATCACAATGTGCTATATGTCAGTGAAAGCAGCTCCAGTCTGAGCAATAGGCTGATCCAAGGAGTCAAACACTAATTTTGGGTTTAGTCTATGATTTCTTCCAAGGCTGCCCCTTGATTGCCTCAAAGTGTAAAGCCCACTTTATGCCAGCTGCCCTCCCTCTCTCCACTCTCCTTTATTCCCCCCATGTGTGAATCCTTGTGCATAGTTTCCAAATGACTGCTGCAGGGTCGATATGAACCTCCTCAACCACACACACACTTCAGGCCTGTGGTAATGTGATCATCCCTCTCCATTTTTACAGTGGATTGCACAGTGTGGACTGTAATGAAGCAAACGCACTTTAAACCTTCAAGGCAGCATGGGCACCAGTCCGTCAGCCTCCCCCTTCTCTTTCTCCCACTCGGTCTGTTGGCTTAACCTTTCACCTTTTCACCTCCTCTTAACGTCATTTCTCTTGTTCTGGCTTCCCTTGAACTTTTAGGTCCCGGCCACAACTCTAGAAGTAGCGAGCGCTTGTCATCAAGGACACGAGGCCTGAGTAGGTCGCCGATGGATGTGATTTATGGTGCATGCTTGTTACTAAGTTTAAGAGTCTATTTAGGTGTGTATAAAAGTCGGCATTGAGGCGCAGGTATGTGTCCTTGTATCTGCAATTGTTCCTGTGTGTGTATGTGTGTGCACATGTGCACTGACCTGCCACACCCCAACGATGGCGTTTGCGATGAGGATGAGGAGGATGACGAAGGGCTCAACAAAGGCAGTGACTGTTTCTTCACCTTCCTCAAACCAAGCCAGCACCTGAGATGGACAGAAACAGAGTTAGCACACATTAGAATTTAAACATGGATAAAATAAGCTTTTATGTCTTTAGTGAAGTTTGTGGAAGGGCTTAAATTTTCCACCTGTAACTCCACTTGAAGAAAGTTCATAATTTAATGCGACTCATTGATCAAATAACTTGAAAGTGGGAATTTTAAAATTGTGATGCTATCTGCAGTGCCCATGTTTTTCGGTAGTTATGCCATCTTCTCATGATTGAATATCAAATATCATCCCAACAATCATATAATACATAAAACCATGATGATATTTTATTCACTAAAGAGTCTGTTAAAGTTGTAAATGTAGAGTTGAAATAATCCCTCACTGCTGCTGGTAAGCCCGTGTAAGCGCTCATTGTGGCTACTAATGTCTTTAAGTTTGTTGTGCACCTGTTGCCCAGGGGGACCATATTATCTTTTACTGCTGACTAGCATAAAACATAAATTTGTCACGACAAGCAGCTATTTATGACAGCTCTGATCCATTGGTGGATCAAATGACATTTCTGTGTTGCTCTTATGTCATCTTCTGTGTGAGATCTTTCCTCTACAGTACATGTGACTTGTCTCCAAACCTATAGTTAAACACGTGTGGGCCCCTGTGAGTGAGAGTCCCGGCATTGCAGAGGCAGTTGTGTTTCGGAAAGGCTCGGTGTTGACATTGACACAGATTAGTTACAGGCCAGCGAAGCACTGGCCTAAGCAAGGAGAAAAGAGTCGAGGACCCCCCCGCCATCCTTCTCTTGTAGCCTTTTTGCTCTGTGTTGTAATCCTCCTTGTTTTCCAGTTGCCTGCTTTTCATCTCTCATCTTTTCTCACCTCTTTTCTCATCTCTCAAAAATAGGTTCATTTGCTCCCTCCCTCCAGTCTGTCTTCACACTGCTTCTCTTCAAAGACACAATCGATCTCCAGAATGAGAGTCAGCGCCTGTCAGCATGTCGCAGTGACAGAACATTCCTGTGTGTATGAATATGATGAGCATGTATCTACAGTATTTAGTGCTCTCTCATTTGGAAACTGTATACGACTCCAAATCTATTGCTCTCATTTGTCATTGTAACAAACAATGCCATTGTGCAACTCAATCCTCAACACCCCCTCCACATCTCTCCTGTTGCCTCAAGCGGTCCCTCGTTCCTTCCATCCTTGACCTTTGTCCAAGGATATAGTTTCTCGTCCTGGCTTGAGACCTTCTTTAAATAAAGCAAGTGCCATGCATATGCCCCCACACACACATACCGCCACTCACTTTCTGCCTTTGTCTTTGTCTTGTGCTCTTCTTTCTTTTTATTTTTTTGCACACACTGCTCTCAGGCCTTCTAAGGCCATTAGTGACAGCTGTACGGGGAGGCCAGAGGGCAGAGATGGAGGATTAAGACAACCTGAGCAACCCACTCTCCTTAATAAAACTGTTGTTTAGAGAGCAACAGTGACACAGAGAGGGATTCCTTGAGCAAATAAAAATGGGTCTAAATGTAATTTAATAACTCAGTGATATATGGGCTGTGTTTGGCAGCCTGAGGGAGTGTGTGTTTGTGTTTAATCATAAAGATAGCAGGCAAAAGTTCACAACTCCCTGCAGCCTGTACCAGCTCTTATAAAATGTTCAGTGTTATTCTTCTCATTAATACTCAGTTCTTTGCAGTTCAGTTTATGTACTCATCAGCATCATAATATGATAGGAAGCTGGGAATAAAGGTGAAACATTTTAAGTAGCTTTGAGTATCTTAAATAGAGCATGGCTGCAGGATCCAGTACTGAATATATTAAAGCCTAAATGAAAATGACTATTTTGCTGGTGCAGTTTGATGCTGACGGTGTGCCATTAAGGATGTAAACTATCAATGCTGCTTTTCAAAAGGATCAACTTCAGTGTTATAAATGCTGGATTGTTTATTGAGGTTTAATTCAGTAATAAACTGTAATGAACTGATCACATGATAATATAATAAAAGCTTGTGGCTCTATTTGAAGATACTTGAAGTTGAAGGTGTTAATAAAATTTTAATATTTTGGGTTAGATTTACAAATCCTCTTTGTTTTGCTTTTCTTTATAATTCAAAAATAATCTAATTTTATTTGCTATTTCTGTTTGTTTAGCTCATAGCAGTCAGTTGTGCAGGAATGTAGTTCCTGATTTAACTTTTTCTTTTAGTCACCCAGTCTTCAGAAATGTGCAGATATGGTGAAGTATTATGGTGTTTATATGTCATCTAGCACCTGTACTCAAATATAAACAAATATATGTGTGAATACTCTGAATTATGAATGTAGCAAATGAAAATGCATTACATCCTGCCAAGAAAAACAAACTTACAAAGGAGATGCAGGCAGCCAGCAGCAGGATTCTGACCAACAGGTCCTCAAACTGCTCCACCACCAACTCCCAGATACTCTTTCCTAATAAAAAATAAATAATGAAAATGAAAACACAGCATATCACATATTGTACCCAACAATGTGCGTAAATGTATTGGTAAGCATGATACATCATATCTGTATTATTAACACAATATCAATATTTTATTCTTTTAATAACAACTATTGTTAACACCACTATATTGGAAACAATTATATTTCTGTTCATATGTTGTTGTTGTTTTTTTTTTATGTACGTGAAGCACGGTCAGCCTCAGTATTATACATGCCGGACTAATAACAAACACACTAGTTTGGATTTAAAAGCTCTAAAAATGCAGAACCCCAGCCTTGCAAAGGAACATGTATGAAGATATTTCTTAAGCAAAATGTGGTTTGCACATAATGTGAGCCATTTAGGTCTCTTGGATTTCTGCACTGGTGGCAGGTGTTAAACAAACAACTTATCATCACAGGAAGTGAGGGGAACAGGTGTGTCTGGGTGTCTCAACATTTCGAGGTGCACTCTGGTGGACAGACCATGCTACTGAGACATGCAGTTTGGTTTGAAATGGACTCACCTTCTTCTGCTGGCAGCTCTGTTGATGGGAACAGACAGACAGGGAACATCGAGGAAGTGCACCATTACTTTTACTGCATTTTACTGCATTAAATCATTTGACATGGCATCAGTCAGACAATAGAATACATTTCCTATCTTAAGAACCATGGCTTACTGGGACACTTAATTATATGCAGATACTTTCATTATCATCTTTGTCATATTTGCTGAGTTTGACTAGAACTTTTCAGATTGAGTTTGCATTTCTGTGCACACAGTTTCCACATTTAGATCTCTCCACCTTAAATTAAACCAGTTTCAGATACAAATGAATTCTACTTTATTCAAAACCAGTAACACTTATCAGATACCTGACACCATAAAGCACTTTTTCCAATAACATAACTCCTTCATCAACTTATACAATGTAAGTTGATCTGTTAGTTTTCAAATCCCACCACTCATCCATCTCCCTTCGCTTTCTCCATCCCTTTGGGTCTGCTTCTCACTCTTGGTAAACCCTTATTCAAGCTAAATCCTTTATAGGGATACTGGACTTACAGATCATGTGATTCACCAATTACATAATTTTTCACAGCTAATTTTTCCATCCATCCATCCATCCATCCATCCATCCATCTCTTTCTCTTCCTCACCATTGAAGCCATACTTGTCCAGGTTCTTCTTCACCTGTTCAGGTGACAGGCCGGTGTCTTCAGTGACCCCAAAGTAGGCCAGAACATCGGGCGACTCTTTGATGTGTGCGTTCTCCATCTTCACTGAAACGGAGAGGCTTCAGAAGAAAGGGATAAAGGAAAAAAAAAAAACACTCAAATCAGTCTCAGCAGGCCTGATACTGGGACTCAAAAACAAATGAACCTGCATGCACCCACCACTTTCTTGAAGAGTGGGATTTGGATCAAAAACTGGCAACCCCCCCCGGGTTCACACTCGTGCTCTCTCTGGGCTGTTGCTCTCCTCTCGGAGCCCTGGACTGACAGAAAGTGCAACCCGGCAAACTGTCCTGAAAAGTTTTATACAGATGAAAAAGCGGCCTCATTGGTGCTTGCTCAACATGCTTTCCCCCCTCATTGGATGAGGACATCACAAATAGGTGGGCTGGGATGGCCCTGTGGTAAAGAATAGGAAGAGAAGAGGTGAGGGGGGGTGGGAGGGGGCAACAACTGCAGAGGGGTCCACTGTCCTGCAAGCTAGAAATAAGATGTGCTGAAGAGAGTGTGCCTGGTCAGAACAAAGAAGAGAGAATCTGAATAAGGGGGACACTCTGGGCTCACATGTCTATAAACACATGAACACAGACTATAAATAAGAGCGTCAAAAGATGAATACAAGACTTTCCAGTCATGGATGGCAACATTTATAGAAGTCCTAAACGTACAGTACCTGCCTTTATTTCCTTTTTGAATTTCTATTACAAAGTTCTCAGTGTAATATTAAAGGCCTGAAAAGGTAAACTTTTTGGTTTCACAAAAAGGTTACAAGGGAAGTCCCAAAATCTACGAAAAAAACTGTGCAATAGATCTTTGTTTGTTACAAGGAAGAGAAGTTGCATAAACACCAAAACCTAGTCTTACCTGTGAAGCACAGCAGAGGAAGCATCATGGTTTGGAGTTGTTTTGCTACTTTATTACCAGGACAACTTACAAACTTGAATTAGACTGAGGCGATTTCACAGCAGAATGTCGGTGTTATCACAAAGATTTGGGTTTAACAAGACGATGAATGAAAGCTGAGTAACAACAACAGAACAGTTTCAAATTATGTAAATTCCTGATTGTTGCATCCTGATCTTGACTTGACCTGAGGGTAGTTAGACAATCAAGACATACTAGAAATACTGATAAACTGAAACCATCCGAAATATGTCTTTGTCATGGTACAGGTATCATAAACAGCAACAGAAACATTTGATTTAGGCTTCTGTCTAGTGTGTTCAATAAATCATGAAAACTACAGCCTTTCTTAGATGCAGCTTTATCACCTAAGTGAAGTTAAGGGGGCAGACTTCAATAACTGCACAAGCTCTTGTGCAAACCAACACAGACCACAGAGGAAGGTAGAGATTAATGTTGCATGCAGGAGAGTACCAGAGGGATTAAAAGAGAGGGAACTGAATGTGAATCAGTTCAACAATGCCTCATTTATTGCTGAAGAGTGCCTGTCAGCTGCATAGATAAACAACATTGTTGGAATGTAAAAACAATCATTACCAGTTGCAAATTGTCAGCTTGTCATCTGTCAGATGTGATATACAATACTGTGACTCTTACTGCTTTTACTGTTTCAGTATCAGATTTCATTGGAAAAAAAACAAAAAACAAAACTAAATTTTGATGTCCAACTTTGTTATAATCATCAAAGAAAAGTAAACACCTGGAAGCTGATTAGTCAGTGTTATCAGACTCCATAGTGGATGTCAAAGCTGCTTTGCTGTGTGTTTCCTCTCTGATCCACTGAGCTGTCACAGGCCTCGCTGTAGCAGTGCAAAGCTCAAGGAGGCTCACTGACATTTAGCTCAATCTCCTGTCGGGTTCAGGTTGCTAGAGCTCATTCTAAGCACTGTGTGCTCCAATTCATTATCACTGATGTGCCACCCCCCACACAGGCGCACTTCTTGCACAGGTCCTCAAACACAATTCGAAATAATTACCAAGAACAAATTATTAGGTGTGTAACTTGACATGCACTGAATGGCTCATTAACTTAGTATTAGTTTTGCTTGACTAATTTAATTTTAAGTGGTTCTTTTATTTAGTATCAGCAGATCTAGCTGTTGAATGTTGGCAGTTCAATCTGTAAGTTCATGTTTTCCAGGTGCAGTCACTCACAACTGTCATGTTTTCTTTTGTAGTTGTTGACTTAAGGATATGTAGGTCCTTGGATATGGTGACAAAGAAGAAGGACACATAATCCCAAAACAGGATGTCCTCCACTGTTAACACCTTGCTCCTTGTCTACGCAAAATGTCACCCCCAAGACTTAAATGACTGTTGTCATAACATGTAGATAATACAAAGGATCAAATATTAGTATAGGTTACTGAAATAATAGAAATAAAATAATTTTGTATGTCTTATCCATTAGAAAACTGCAACGCTGTTCTTTGAATCAAGCTGCCTCCACATAGGGCTTAAACTAATGATTAATTAATTTATTTTTCACATGATCAGCTACTAATTTTTTTTTTAGCAAATTATCAGAAAATAATAAAAAATGACAGATATAATTTTTTTTACAGACAGTGAGTGTCTCTCTGTGTTGGCCCTGCGATAGACTGTCCAGGGTGTACCCTGCTAAGTGCTGGGATAGACTCCAGCTTTCCGGCTGGAGTCTATCCCAGATTGGACTAAGTAGTTTAGATAATGGATGGATGGACAAAGGTAAAATTTAACCACAATCAAAACGCCAATACCAATTTAGTTTACTTTCAAGAGGGGCAGTTAATCCTTAAGAAGTTCTTGTAAATTGTAAGAGAATTAAGAAACGAATATTTCCACTCCAAATGTACAAAAATGATAATATAATTATTAGAATTTAAACAGTCGCTGATTCAGTTTTACTTTTACTTGAGTGATTACCTGATTAACAAAGTAATCTTTAGAGCTATCTTAAAGTTGATACTTTTTTTAACTAAGTCATTTCAGATTTTTCTTTTTACCTTTTTTGAACTATTTTCCACCTTCCCCGATCCCATGAAATGATTATTCGTATAATGATTTATAGCTAGAAGGAGATGGCTCATTTGTGATGTAACCAGTGTGTGTGATGGCTTGTTGGCAGCAGTTCTGTGTGGGTAGTGGGTACGTCAGGGCTGCCTGGGGCAGCTCATCAGTGTGATAGATACAGGAAGCCCTTCGAGGGAGGATAATCAGGGCCAAAGGCAGCAGCACTGTGAGTATAAGTGTGGCTGTGTGCGTAGATAGTGTGTCAGTTGCATTGTATTATTAGCTGAGGCAGGGCAGCTGGGGGTTTGAAGTGCCTCACTGTAACTGTACCTATAGCAGCAGTTGTGTTCCTCTGGTATAAATAGTGTGGTGGGCATGTAGGCAGGCAGCAATGACACAATGGCAGAATTTCAATGTTCTTTCGGGAAGGTTTGAGAATGTGGCACCCTGCAGGAGAGGACCACTGTACATGCTTTGCTGAAACTTGAAGGTTACACTGAGGTCCAGATCTGTA
The DNA here is from genome assembly GCF_017639745.1 of Melanotaenia boesemani. Classification (NCBI taxonomy): domain Eukaryota; kingdom Metazoa; phylum Chordata; class Actinopteri; order Atheriniformes; family Melanotaeniidae; genus Melanotaenia; species Melanotaenia boesemani. Next base: position 20,336,536 of record NC_055683.1, on the reverse strand, counting down.
CCTGAGTTTTTAGATTATTCTCCTATTTTCTTCTAATAATCTGGTCTTAAATTAATAATAAAATAATTGATAAAGGTTTTTGAGATTTAAAGGTCTCCTTACTGGTTGAAGACTTCAGTGACTGGGCCCATGATAACCTTGATAAACTATCAGAAACTCACCATGCTCTAGAAGAAGACAAGCACCTGTTCTGCTGTATCTTCAATCAGAAAATGCCAATCTTTGTCACAATGTTATGATGGGACAAGTGCAGACTCATCTCATTACAGGTTTTTTTTCTGTCAGCAGACTCACATGGATCAGAAGTTTTAAGCCCCACATGCTGCAGAACAGGTATCTTCCAGAAGATGGTGCATTTCAGGGACACTCAGGGTTTCACCAGTAAAATTGGTCCATCTTCTGCTCTTCCAGGATTGAAGTGAACAGTTTCTTTATAATATGTTTGCATAGTTTAGAATGTATTTCTTTAAGCTCAGATGCCACATACAAGCCCTAAACTATATTACTATCACCACCTTGTTTTACAGATAGGAAATGGTTCTTGGCTGAATGAATGTTTGCTTTCTTAACATAAAAGTTACATTTGATTCCCAGGAGCTCGAATAAAGCCAACCAGCCTTGTCATCCAAATGAAACAGTTATATTCTGGTCTTATTTGGCTGATAAACAAATTTATAACAAGCTTCTGTCCTGTTCACACGGTCTCAGTAAACTGCAGACAGTTGGGATCCTTCTTTTCAGAGAGCAGTGGAAGCTGTAAATGTCATTAATGTTCTCCTGATGGAGGAGAGATAAAAAAATTACCTTTGTTCATTCCATTACAAACTTCCCTGACATGTATTATGAAGATCAGTCTTCATTTGACCTTTTTATTTAAATACTGTATGAAATGTTGATTTTAAATCATTGATAATATTTAAATGAACCTTTAAGTTAATTAATAAACCTGCCTTGGATACAATCAGGTATAATATTATTTGTCTCATATGGACTTGTGTGAAAATCTTTACATAGTTTCCTTGTTTTTTGATTGATGACTAAAACAAACCTTTGCTAACCTAATTGGAGAAATCAAAACCAAGATTTGGTAGCTTTCACAGTAGCGACAGCTGGATACCAGCTCATATGTGTGAATATGCTCCCATCTCCATCCATCTCAACAATCTCTCACTTCAAATCTCCCTGTTCTCCGTTTCACCAGCTTTTAATACTGTCCTGCACCCGCTTCAACACTTTGTTGCCACGTGCCCTGAAAAAAACCACCCCTGGAAGTAAACCAAGGCCAGATGCTTTCAGTGTGTCCCCGAGAACATACAGTGAGGACACACACCAGATTCTCATGTTGCTCTGTTACGTCACCAGAGTTCTCCGTCATCCTGGACCAAGGAGCTATAAGAAATGACTGAGAAGCTTCTTTTATGATCTGTCTGGGCTTTGCAGTGAAGCAGAGCCAACACAACTTAAGACAAACAGATACCTTAACACAAAACCACATCTTACAAACTTTTATTGTGTCCCTGAGAGGCTTGTCCAGTCTGCTGCATGGTTTATGGAACCAGTTAGCAGCCAGTTACTGGACCATTTTTATTATGTGTTAAATCTCTTTGAATTCTGGAGGATGGAGGACGAAGAAGGCTGCCTGTCTTCCATGTAATTTCAAATTACAGCAAATACAAATGTGATCAAACTACAGTTAAGTGTGAGTCACTAATCATTTTAATCTGTGAAGTGATGGTGTGAAGACAAGTGCTGTTCACACTTACAGAGTCTTATTCTAAATCAGTCTTCATGCCAAGATTGTCAAAGTAACATGACTAGCTGCTTAACAGGGCACTGAGATTGTGTTTTCTTGTAAACTCAGAGTTTTCCCATAGCTGTTATCATACAATCTTGGCTGTTTATAGTAACCACTCTTCTATCTTTAAAATCTATGAGTGTAAATTTGACAACTTTCATACCTATAAACATGAAGTAGACATAAGAATTATTCCTTATTATATGGGTTTTACTGGCAAGGATGCACCTTAGCAATGTGGGTTTACTGACTTAATGAAAGATATGGATAAAGATAAGAGACCTGAAAGTTCTCTGATTGGTTCATCTGGGACGGACAACCCCGGATGGTACCTGGAACAAACAAGAAACAAATTTATGATATGAAGAGAGAGAGAAGAAATGATTGAAATTGGGAAAAAGGATGAGAGATGAAAAGGATGGAAGGATGGATAAGGGAGAGAGTAGGAAGTGTGAAAGATGGGAAGGAAGGATGGATGGATGGATGGATGGATGGATGGATGGATGGAAGGATGGCTGGATGGATGGATGGATGGATGGATGGATGGATGGATGGATGGATGGATGGATGGATGGATGGATGGATGGAGAAGAAAGGATGGCTGGATGGATGGATGGATGGATGGATGGAGAAGAAAGGATGGGTGAGTTGGTGAGGAGGATGGATGGATGGATGAATAGGGAAAAGAAGGAAGGATGGCTGGATGGCTGGCTGGCTGGCTGGCTGGCTGGCTGGCTGGCTGGATGGATGGGTGGATGGATGGATGGATGGATGGATGGATGGATGGATGGATGGATGGATGGACGGATGGATGGATGGGTAAAATAGGGCAAGGATGGATAAATGAATAGGGAAAAGAAGGAAGGATGGCTGGATGGATGGATGGATGGATGGATGGATGGATGGATGGATGGATGGGTGGGTGGATGGACGGATGGATGGATGGATGGATAGATGGATGGATGGATGGATGGAAGTATGGATGGATAAAATAGGGCAAGGATAGATAATAGATGGGGAAAATAATTGGATGAGGGAGTTTTAGGGATATAGATAGGGAGGGTGAAATAACTCCTGTTGGGTGGGTGAACCAGGTATACGGCAGCTCATAAGGTGGTTTGAGGTGTAGCTCAGACGTGCCTTTGCTCCTGAACCCAAGTTAACAGGTTAACTTAATTTGTTTAATAAAAAACTAGTCCTTTTATTAAAAAGTTTATTTCTTCTAAACTGAAATTACACAGGAGAAATTACCATGGGAGAATAATTCACATTTAATTAAAACATTGCATGATAAAAAAAAGTTGAGGGAGGGGCAACAAAATGCTGAGTTTTATGACATTTCAAACAGACCTTGTTAATTATCTCTACAGTGAAAATCATGACCTTAGTATAACATAAACACCTCATGGTGGCCCAGTGTTTTGAAGAAAAGATAAATCAGCATCAACAATAACACTCCTTATTGTAAGTTGAAAGGAATTTATGGATATGAAGATGCCTTTGAATAATTCTCCGAATCCAGGGATAGTTACACACCCACGGGATCTTCCAGAAAGCGTATAATGAATGACACTGATCTTTGAACCCTCAGTGGTTATGCATTAAAATCAGACATTATTCTGTAGTGAAAATCTCTGCATTGATGCAGCAGCATGTCAGATAAATGAAATAAAGAGGAAATATTTCTTGTGGTTTTATAAATCTAAACCTGAAATTCTTTTTTAAAATAATGGCCACTATGTCCTCACTAAAGATGAAAAGGGATTATCCTGCATCTTCATTAGCCCACTGATAATCTGCTATGTAAATAAAGTTGATCTGGTAGTAAGAGGGAGAAATACTGCACATTGCATGGGCTGTGAAGGCACCGTAACAACTTCATGATATATATAGGTTTTGTTTTAATAGGGAAGATCTTCTTATTTCAGCAGTAAGTTGCCAAACTGCATCATGCATGTACAATATTACAACAGAGTGACTCCAGCAGAATAGCAGGGTTGTTAAAATGTCATCCACTGAAATGTTGGGAACATTACATAACAAAAATTATGACAAAGGAACCCCTTAAGAGTCGAACAGGTGAAATCCTATATCTGGCAAATATTTCACATACAAAACTACATCAGTCAGTCTCACTTTTCAAATTATTACAGATGTTGGTTAGAAGAACGAGCAGAAATTATGTCCCTCTATCAACTTTTATAATTAAAGTTGTTTAGAAGTATGACTTCATCTATCAGCATGTAGGCTATTAACTCTATTTCTCTGATTAATTTGGCGGTCATAATAAAAATTTTAATATGTATAATAGTTTAGTGTTTATCAAAGATCTTTGATACAGCGACTTCACATTCAGAACACATTTATGTTAATGAGTTAAAGAGCAAATATGCTTATTGTGTGGCCCTCTGCGCCTTGGTGCAACACCTTTTGGCAGGTTAGTTTGAGGAGTTTAGCATTCTTGGAGTTTCAGAGTATATTTAACCCTGTGGTTCCCCTGCTGGATGGCTCCTCCATATACGGGCCTGAGTACAGGCAGACTGTGAACGTCTGTGTGCACAGGGTTGGAGAAACAGCAGCGATGACAGGAAGATGAATAACTTTCAAGCAAAATGAATGTAAGAACCTGAGAGAGGGTAACAGAGGTTGAACAAAAGGGCACAGTGATGACCAGTTATTACTGCCTTTTCCTGATGTTTATTAACTATCTGAGTCAAACTCTTACAAGGCTTATTTATTTATTTATTTATTTACCTAACTCAGTATATAGTAATGCATGGCATTCTCTGGTCCATCAAACAAACAAATACACAAATGTCAAGCAGCTTGAAACAAAAACAGATAGAAGCAACTAGTCAGTATGGATTCAGGCTGTAATCAGATAACAGTAAGGGTAAGAGCAGCCATGTGAGAGAATATATAAATTTGACCTTGCAAACACAAGTGTCAACATTTCTGAGCATGTCAGTGTGCTGAAGAAAGAGTGAGACAGACAGAAAGGCACACAGAGTGTATGGTATGCATCAGGCGAGTGTGTGCATGGACATGAAGCATAAGTGCACACACAAGTGTGTGTATTTGTATGCATGTGTGACAGGTGTTTTGTTGGAATGGTGCAAAGCTGTAAGTGCTGTCCCAACCGAAACCCTATTCCTGGTGTACACACACACACACACACACACACACACACACACACACACACACACACACACACACACACACACACACACACACACACACGCACACATCATTGTGTTTAAGATCCAATTGACTCTTTGCTATACCCATCAGGTGTACCAGAGTTTCTCCATCATAACAGTGCAATACATGTTTATGTAGCCAGACTGAGAGAAATATGGAATTTTTAGAGGATAGTGGTTTTTTTCTGTGAAAGCATTGCCTATGAAGCTGATGTAAAAAATTTGTCTCTCTAATTTAACCCCTTATCACCTAACTATATTTTGATTTATATGACAAACAAAATAAATAAAGTAAGAAATAAGAAAAATAATGGTGAGAGAAAAATACTAGAATAAAATAAAATGCGATCAAATATTAAATAAATTAATAACAATAAAAAAAAATAAAAAATAAACAAACAATATAAAAATCCTGCTCCCTTAGACATCTGTCATTGTGTCCGTTGGCAAGACACTAAATCTCCCATGCCTTCAGTGTCGGCATCACTGGTGTATGAATGTCAGTCCACACCAACAGACTCGGTTGTCAGAGAGGCTGTTGGTGTGGACTGGTTGCCATGTTTCTGTCAGTCTGCCCCAGGGCAGCTGTGGCTACATGTGTAGTTTCCCATCACCAGGTATGAATGAGGAGTGAATGAATAACGGATCCAACGTTAGTGCTTTGAGTGCAGTCAGCAATAAAAGGCTATGTAAATCTATTATTATTGTTATTATTTTTATTATAAATACTTAAATAATAGTACATAAAATAAACAAAAAGAAAATATTAATTAGATTAAAAGAAATGAACATTTGAAAAAGGCCAGAAGTGTTTTGTAGGAAATCAGCCAAACCAGATGTCAAGGGGTTAACAACTGCATGGTTACATAAATATATACATTGCAGTTTCTCTCTGTGATTATTGATGTATTTTTCATTTAGTTTCATTTTCATGTCATTGTTCCCTGGTGTTCGCGGAGGTCTGGTCCAGCTCAGCTGATGTCCAGGACACGAGGCCATATCACTGTTAGTATCTGAGAACAAAATCTTTATCAAAGAGATTGGTTAGCTGGCATCCTAAACCATTTCTATGGCTAAAACAACAAACAAATGGAAAAAAGAACAAAACACAGCTGAATTAAAGTATTGAAAATCTGAAACATAAGCAGAACTTAGTCTTAGTCTTCCACAGTGTTGCTAGCTACTAGCCTTAGTGGCTAAGCTATGCAGTGACTTGCTCAAGCACACCTTACAATCCAAAACTGACTATTTCAGGAGGTTAAGGTTTTGTTTGTCATGGCCTTCATAGAACTGAATATCATACATAATATGAGGTAGATTTTAAAATTGTTAGTCAAATAATCTAACATAACTAAAGTAATTTTGCAAAGTCCCCAAGATAGACTTTTTGATATGTACTTTAAATGATGCCATGTTTCTCTGGACTGATCGTGCACGAAAACATAAAGAAATTGAATCATCCCAAATGTTAAGGGGTGTGCCTTTGAGAAATCATGTCATTCTCTAACTTTAACAAACCCAGAAACAGATATTTTGAAACTTTCACAACTTTATTTTGCCATTTCATAACACCAGTTTCTTCAGTACATTTTTAAACAACATTAACTTTGGAAAAGACTCATGTTGACTCAGGATTGCTCTTATTGATTGTGGATGCGTGAGGTGAATGGCCGTGTATTTATGTCCGACTCAGGGGAGTACTAAGGGCGGGACCACTGGATGTGGACCCCAAGGCCTATAAATCAGCTGTAGTATGCATGGAGTTTGATTACCACTGGAACCAAAAGAGCTCAGTGTTGACAGAGGAGCTATGTAAGTAAATAATATAACGGAGAGTCCATCACTGCTGCAACAGTTTTCTGTGGGATCCTATAATGGGAAGGGAACAATGGCTGCAGCATTTTAGCTAAACAAAAAAAAAAAAAAACAGATTAAATAAACTGATGCAAAAACAACAACAAAACATCTATCTATCTATCTATCTATCTATCTATCTATCTATCTATCTATCTATCTATCTATCTATCTATCTATCTATCTATCTATCTATCTATCTATCTATCTATCTATCTATCTATCTATCTAAAATATTTTTTTTTCTTTAGCATACATGCTAAAGACTATCAAACTGGCTTCTTACATGTAAGAAACCAGTTTAATAGTCTGGAAAATAGTTGTAATTGACAGTGTGAGGGGTCATGAGTACAAAGGGCTGCAAAAATAGTTAGCTGAACAGAAGGTGCCATTTCTCCAGAGCCAGTTGACAACACTTCCTATTAATAGTGAGGATTGTCCTTGGGTATTTTTATAAAAGGAGTGTGTGTGTGTGGGTGTGTGTGCATGAGGAAAATAAGGCAGAAGTGGATGAGGATTTCTCGGAGAAGACAGACAGGAAAAAAGCTCGTATTACAGCAACCTCACACACTGCTTGGCTTGTGCGTCAGACTGCTCTCACTCGCTGGCTTATCACTCTTCCCAAACCCTCGCCCCCAACCACCATCCACCCCCCCAACCACCATCCACCCCCCCCATATCCTTAATCTCGCATATTCAATGTTACTTTGTTTTTGTCTGTAATTTTCTCCACGGTGGCTCGACACACATGCACACACATCCTAGGTCTATATTTAGCATGTTGTGGAGTTTAAAGGTAAAGTTGAGTCGACCCCTTGTCTCACCCCAGCTGCAGTCCTTACAAGGACCCTCTCAGTGGACACGGTTGCCAAGCAACCGGCCATGTTTGTGCCTAAGCTGTGAAGGTCCAGCACATGAACCACACCTGCCCTTCATCATCTTAATTATCAGTGTCACATCCTCCAGCTTTTTTCATGTTATGCTGATGATGATGTGTTATGTAGCAGAATAGGAATAAAGTTTTGATTATTACATCTTAAGATGTTTTTAAGAAATTAAAGAATGCGGAGTAAAAATTTGGAAGTTGAAAACCTGTAATGAATGTGCAGCAGCTGACTAATGCCGAGGTGGAAAGGATAAAAAGAAAGGTTTGTAGCGTGCTCTCACGCACCATTACACTGATCACACAATCTGAATAAAAAGCATCAGAACATAATGATAAAATGCAGTTTTTCATGTGTGATTATTTCCTTATAAACACAGTTTTTTAACTTTTTCTTCCCTTACTGAAACAAAAAAAAGACTAAACTAAAATAGTTGACTGTCGGCAAAGTCCACCTGTTTAGTTTTGCAAGCAAAACATGAACTTACAGGAGAAGTTAAGATACCATTTTTAAATGCTTTCATGACTTGTTGTTCTTGTTCTCCTTCTCCACCACAGGAGAATAATATGAGCAAAACTACGAGCTGCTACAAGTTTGAACTGCTTGTCCACAGAGACCAGGAGAAGATTACAGAATTTTAGCAAGCACATTTGGATATATCTCTTACTTTGAAGGGGCACATTGGTGTATTTACTGTATGCAGCATCCAATGGGAGCAAGAAGTTGCATAATTTCCAAAATTACTGTGGTTGCCTTCAGATTTACTTTGTTACTCTTACACAAGAGAAAAAAAGAGTGGTACCAATACATAAACATGTATAACACCACTCACTAGTTTGTCAATGAAAAGAAAAGAAGGAAGTGTAATCAAATCATGACTTTTCAATAGTGAAAATAAATGTTGTATTACAGTATTAAGACTAGAGATTGTTACCAAGGGAAACATGCCCCACATTTTTGCTGCAGGTTAAATAAAGAAATGGTCAACACTCAGCTTTTATAGAAAATATTAAACTATACATCAGCTCCTCAGCAAAAAGATTAATATTTTCAGTCAGTCTCTCTTTGAAGTTACTAGAATAATTAGTAAAATAATCCTTGCAGTTATTACAACAGCTATGCTGCTGAGACACTCTGCAATGATTCTCATAATAAGTTATTTTAGTACCCGTTACTATCCACATTATTGGAATATTTCTTTATAGAATTACCATGTTACTTGATTTTACCCAGATGTCCTTCAACGTCATGCAGTCCAATTAAATAAATTGTCCCTTAGAGAGGGACACTGAGGAGTGTAGCGTGTGACAGTGAGCCGAGATAATGATTGCAGGGCTGCAAGGAGACAAGAGGAGCAGAAATGTTAAGGTCATTAGTGACAGACATAAGAGAGACAGATTTGAGGAGAGAGGAGACGACACTCTGCTGTCCTGAACTGTCTAATAAATAATCATGAACACAGTTCGAAGGAAGCAGTAAAAACTGATTAACCAATTAAAACAACCACCTAAAGTCTCTGCGTATGTCAAGTGCTCCACTGGATAGTAGAGTTTAACAATATTTAGTTAGCAGAAACAAAAGAATAAGTGTTCTTTTGCAAATCCGGTGTAATCATGTGGGCTACAGTTTGATTGGAGCTATTTTCATTGAAACTATCTAGAACCATGAACACACAATAATACATAGTTTTTACACTTTTTATCTAACATATTTATACATCTTAATGTCTGGATTACTGAGACAGAACAATACATCACTGCTCTAATATACAATTTTAATTATTTCAATGCAATTTTCCTATTTTTTAAAAAAAGTAATTGATTGACAAATTAAGTTATTGCAAAAGAACATCAAAGCCAACCTACAATTCCTGTAACACATAAACACCTCAACAACATTGGAAAATATTTTATTCATTTGAGATGAAAAGATAATGTTGTGCTGACTGATGCATTACAGAATTAAAATAGCTCATTGCTTACACAAACAAAAACTTCAAATCACACTCGGTTTTAAAATCACTTTTCTTTTCTCAATACTACTTTAATGTAAAAAAAAATCTATTCCATGTGATGAATTTAAACAATACATAATTACTGTTTGTAAGACATCAATAGAAATGCAAAAATCTCACATATCTTCTTTTCTATTGGAGCAATAAAAAATTGAATTTATTAAAACTGACTGAACTGAGCAGCAAGTCACAATGATGGCTAACAGGAGCAAAGTAAGTTAATCATGACACAATATCGTTCACATGAATGGCATCAGTGGAATTTGAGTCAAAAGTTTAAAAATGAACATGATACATGATTTATATATACAAATAGTATACAAGAATGCACTTTAAAATAGAGTATTTCCAGTTTAAAGCCAGTGATTACTGCCCAAAATAGATTTATGTGAGAAAATATTTTAAGAAAACATAACAATTTTTTGTTATAATGTCTCTTTTGGACTATATATTTGAAAATATGATAATTAAGGTTAATGAAAGAATGTAATGGAAAACAAAAAGACATTTTAGTGAATTCAACTCAGTCTTCTGTCAAATGTCTGATCCCAAAAATCTGTAAATAAGGGGTAAAAGGACTGATTGTCAGGCTATTGTTTGTGTGGTTTATCTGACAGAAAACAACTTGAGTATTTTACATGTTTGTGGGTCAAAGTTCTGCTGACACCTTCATGTTTCCACAGGCAACACCCAGGGTCACACAAACACACACAGTAAAAATAAAACAATGGCCACTTTAACAAATGAATATGCACAATTTCAGTATAATCAACTTCTCTTTCATTGGCATTTGCATCTTTGTGGTTAGTAGAATATTATATATGATGGAATATAATATCATATGGGTTAATAACAGGAATAATACTATATTTTATACAACAGCTTTAACTTCATCTGGGGCCTATTCCAGAAAGGAGGTTCAACTAACACAGAGTCTAAAACGAAAGTCTGGGTTAACTTAATCTAAGCTAAGAAACTCTGAGTTTTCAGGTTCAACTCTGAGTATCTTTACCCAGAGTCAGGAACCACAATAAAAAGCCAGCATCCTGGATTCACCATGGACTAAAAGTTAGTTATATTACCCAATGGGCGCGAGACGTTCTTATTGAAGCATATATGAAAAGGTATCTGTCTATCTAAATAGACTAATGAAACAGAGATTTCTACCCATCACACATCACTGGGAAAATGAGTTTAGAGTTTAGAGTTGTGAAAAATCTCCTCTCTCTGCATAAATCGTTATGTATTAATTCATCTTTGAAATCTCTGGAATCGTGTTGGTACTGACAACCCTGGTCCAACAGTGTGCTTCAGGTGGGAGGAGGCAGGTAGAAACTCAGGGTTTTATTATGTGAACCTGCCAGGTTGGAGGTTCACTTCATGGTAACTTACCTCGCTTTCTGGAACAGGCCTCTGGTGTAATAATAATAATAATTTGAAAAAAAAAAAAAACAATAAAAACAAAACACCTCTTTGTGTGTGTGTGTGTGTGTGTGTGTGTGTTTTAGGTGAGGTGAGTTGTCCTATAGATTGCTGAAAAGTTCATTTTTCTTGGTCCAGTCCATGGGTGGAGCTCTTTTGTTGCAGCGTTTCTGGTGTGCCAGCTCTTTGACCTGCTGCAGGCTGAGATTGAGAGCTGGGATGGCATCGGTGATCATACCCTGAAAAGGAAACAGCAGAAACTTAATATATTTAAACATGAACATGTTGCTTTTTGTTAAGATGAGATTGTCCCTCTTCTGCGATGTACCTCAGGTGGAGTGTTTGCGGTTGGGGTTGTGAGTGAGGTGTTTGATGATGCGTTGGATGGCGAAGGACTGACTGACAGCTTTGAGTCTCTCTCTGTCTCTCTGGCCACTCTGCCATTCACCTGTGAACACAAACATTCTTCGTTTTCACTCCATGACAACAAACTAGTAGATTTGCTGAATTAAATGAAATATCAGTTTTTATTCCAGCCTCCATGTAGTATCAGACTTCACCACTTGGGGGCAGTATTGGACTTTAGGTTTTTTGTTTCTATTGGGGACAAACAGACTTCTTTTACACCTGCTTTTACAATATTTTAAAGAAAATACTGGGAAGCATAGATTTTTCTGGTAAAATCGGAAACTGTTGGTAGGTTTTTAACTATATTTTTCATTTATTTTCTTTATGTTAAAATATTTGTAGATGTAGTGACCCAAGAAGTATTTAATAGAAATGTGGGAGTTCCTTGCAATAAATCAGAAAAAACCCACAAATGAATAAGAATATTACTTTATCATAGCAGGTTTTTTTTAAAGGAAACTTCTGAAACTGGAGCAACTGCTGTTTTCCTCCCTGTACCTGCAGTACTTCAGTCCATATCAGTGTCTACATTTCTAGTTGAATCATAAGCCTGTAAAATCTGTCTGTTGTTCAAATGTTTTTGTTTTTCCACCCGACAAAAGACTTTTCCCTGACCTCCCTCTCCATCCCCTCCCTCTCAGCTCTTCAGCGCCTGTTACACAACAATACGTGGAACAAGTAACTCCACTGCTGCACATACAGATCCTGAGCAACAGGAAGTGCTGATCAGACACTCTGCATATCTGGCCTAAAGCCCAAGTCAAAGCTACCAGCATTAATAAAGTATTTTCTTATGTGTTCTGGGCTCTTTCTCAAAATCATCTATTTAAGACAACATACACAAAGTTTGTGCTTTTGTTAACATTGAATGTCAAAGGAAACTTAACTCGTATTATTTTCAATATTAAAGTAAAAAAAAAGTATTAGAAGTACGGCTATAAAATGTCAATACTTTGAGATTCTTGCCAATAAGCACTTGTACTCCATTCTTAAAATGGACTGGGTTTAAACTTAAACTAAAAATGAAAAGATAATTTACAAATAAACAGGTACTGATTAATGTTTCATGGAGATTAATTTAGAAAATAATGTTCTACACTGAACTGAGAACAATGCATTGGCTTTTACAAAAAGTTAATAAATTATGGAATTATATCATCTTCCAAATTATATATATATATATATATACACTACCGTTTGGGGTCACTTTGCCATGGGATTCAATAGGGAAGTGACCCCAAACTTTTGAAGGGTAGTGTATATATATAGGACAAACATAAACATTAACACTTTCCTATTAACAAAATGCTTCATTTTGACAGATTTGTGGATTCATACAAAGTTCAATGAATATAACAATATCCACCCATCCATTATCTGTACCGCTTTGTCCATTAAGGGTTGCGAGGAAGCTGGAGCCTAACCCAGCATCTTAGCAGGAGAGAGGCGGGTACGCCCTGGAAAGGTCACCAGTCCATCGCAGGGCCAACACAAAGAGACAAGCAACCATTCAAGCTCACACTCAATCCTGGGGAGGATGGCAATGGCAGCTCATATTTTCAAAGCAAAATGGTGACAAACTGAATTAAATGGTTACTAGAAAACGACAAGGATACTACATTACCTCTAAAAAAAAAAAAAAAAAAAAAAAAAGGCGAAGACGTTATTGGATAAAGAAACAGTGACTCAGCTGGTAATTATCCTCTTGGTTTTATGGATCTTCAGTGCAAATATAAACTAAATCCAGTTAAAATGAGTGATTGGTGAAGCATAGAAAGAAAAGCATTCAGCATAGTGTTCAGAAAGACTAAATTTACTAATTAAAACGCTTTCAAATTTAACAAGGTCCCATGAGCCTCATAAAATCTTCACATTAATTATTTTCATTGCAATGAGATAAAGTGTGTAGGAAGGTTGAACTGGCATGGAATTACACTAATTATAGCTCCAGAAACAACAGATTAGCCTATGTTGGAACAGGTTAGCTTCTCTTTGTCAGCTTTTTATTCTCTTCTCACAGTAGCATCGTAATGCATTTAGGAGTGAGTCAGTGTTTACTGCAGTGGACAGCAGTATGACCACTCTCCCTGTGGAGAATCGGGTTGGGATTGTAGTAAGGTTGGGCTAAGCTGGTCCCCTGTCACAATTCCTCCTGCATTCTCCACACCGAGAGCACTCTGACACTACTATCCTACTCATAAGAATTTCACACAATCTACAAAAATGTATAAATACTGGATTATACACCTGATAGACAGTTTCCTAATATATCAAAGTATTAAATCTTGTCCTCCAAGTCTCCACTATACTACTATTAACTGGTATTAATATGCCAAATGACCCATTTAAGTCTGAAAATATGTTTATTTGTCTCCCTTTTTAAATAAAATTGTACAGTTTTAAATGTTTTTCTTATTATATTACTTTTTATATTTTCTCAGTAGAACATTTTCCATGTTAATGTAGAAGTGGCTGGGTGGAGTTTTTGTTCACAGCACCACACAATGGACACCAGAAAGGTTAGACAATAACAGGAAGGTGCATTCAGCAGACGTGTCTGATTAATAACTCACTGCACAAGGGTCTCAACTCTCTGATGTAGCAGACCACGGCTGAAAAAAATGAGAGTTGTATGTTGCTTTCGAACGCTGTTCGACCTTGGCTTGATGGGTATGCTACTCTAGGAGTATTTGAAGCAGGAGGGAGAGCTATTATTGTCTCTTTGCTGCCAGGAAGGAGAGGCTGAATCGGTGAGGAGGGAAGTGGCCTCTGTGGGGGGCTCATAATCTTCATACACGCCAAAGTTTTAATCTTACTCTGGGCTTTGCTCTAAAGCACATTTTCAATCTTAAATATCTTTCTGGGACACATATAGTGTTGGTTAGGCTTACCTTCTCTTCCATTTCTCCATTAACGACAGGCTCTGGCAGTGGACCTGTGAAGAAGAAAGTAACACAACAATCATTGACGGACTCCAAAAACAGAACAGTCTTTGTTGGGAGGTCCAGTATGTCATGTTACTGGCTATCTTTCCGTTTCTGTCTCACAGCAGCAGAGCAGAAAGCAGCACTTAGCAGAATCAAGTCTTTTTGCAACTCGCATTTCACTCCTCTAACACAATTACACATCACATGTATGAGCAGGGCATCTGTTAAGGCTCTTCTATTGTTACCCTACAGCTCCTCCTAAACTGCTCAGCTAAACTCTTACCTTTCACATTGCTTTTAGTTTTACACTGACACTACGAGATACCACAACTATCACAGACTGCATTCTGAGATGTTGTAGCTGAAGACAGACATCATCCTCTTACCCTCTGATCTTCCCCACAGCCTGAACAGTGTCTTAAGCCAGTGATAACCTATTATTTTAGATCGCAGCTGGTCCTTCAGAGTTAATCTGAGATTTGAGTCCTGATGTCTTTGCTGTGCTTTAGTGTGCGTTTGTGCCCCTGACTCTGAGAGGAGCCTCTCCAAGTCCTCACATAGCTCCAGCTCCAGGACTGAGAGGCCACTTAGAGTGGGCACCTTGGAAACCAAACAAAGGTGCTGGCCAGCGAGGCTGTTCGGTGAGATGCAGCAGTGTGTGTCGATGTACGGAGGGAGTGTAGGCAGGTGCCCTCTGAGTGGGCAGCATGTGAAGTGCAGGCAGTTACCTGGGAAACACCTCGCTGGAATCTTTTCTCTGTAGAGAGTTATTTCTAATCCTGGACTGAGTAACTCTAACCACTGAGGTGGCAAAAACTGAGTACACTTATTATTTTACGCTTTTATTCCACCACATTTCAACACTTCAACTTACTGATCAAGTCATACCCTGCAGAAGAAATGTGGAAGAAATCTTATTTTACACATGATATTAATCTGAGTATCTTTGAAATTTGGATATTTGGGCGATGGAAAAGTAAACACAGCTTTTTCACTACTGTCCAACATTTTATAGACAAAAATCACCAGTGTGACGACTTTCCTTATTTTAACTTCAGCATCTCTGCTTGGATGCAGAGTATACCTTCCCTCCTTTGTATCCTGGTTGTTGCCATGCCAACAGCTGGCATGTTTATGAGTGGTTTCTTGTGGCAGAGTGACACTCAAACACTCCACCAAACTCTGCAGACATCCCACCCACCTGAGAACCAGCTGCTGCTCAAATGCTGGAACCAGATCATTTACTGTACTAGAGCTCCCCCTAGGGGTTTTCGTAGCAATGCTGGGACCAGGACTAAATGCCAGAATAAGCCCAAAACTCCAGCCTTCTGCTGAATTAAGAAGCCAAATAGATTATCCTTTTAATATAATGTATAACAGTATGGTGGGTTCATTCGTTTTGAGGGGGAAAAAAGCAAAAATGATACAAAAACACTGAAACAAGGATCCCTCTGGCCTTCGCCAGGACATTCCTTCATGTTCATTTGACCACTTATCTCTGCTGATGAAGACCATCAGATGTGGACCTTACCTGAATTATGCTTTTGAAACTTTAAAATAATTGGTTTCTATATAAATTAGGATATCAGGTTGCAGGGTAAGCCTAAATTTTTAGCTTGACAGCTCCACATCTAAGCTTTCAAACCTTACAAATAACCATCAGACTCGTCTCATCTAATGTATTCATGTCTAAAAGATTAACTTTCCCTGCAGGGATCAGCATTAGGTGGGGGGGCAGGAAGTGGCTCTGTGTCTCTGTCTGTGATCCTTGGCAGTGAATGAAAGCAGTAGAGACAGGGAAGGGGAAAAAGACAAATAGAGGAGGCGAGAGAAATGCACAGAGAAGAAACTGTGACAGATGTTTAATCTGCTGCAGTTTACTCGAAACGAGAAGACAAAAGAGGACGTGTGGAGTCTTTAATGTGCCCATGAATTCAGCTGTTGACTGACAATAAACCTGAAGTGAAACAATACAAGCCAATTTCAGCTGACGGGAAGTTTTCATGGACTCAAAGCGGTGGAAAAATCATTCCTCTTACCAGTTAGGTGCTCAGAGGTGGGGGTCACCCTGCACCTCTTGAAGAAGGCGTCTGTGTCGGGGTCCACCACCAGCAGCCGGGTCTCACCACCGCCGGCTTTAATGACAGCAACCACCTCTGAATGTGTCTTTCCCTCCACTGGGACATTGTTTACCTAGGGAGGAGAAAAGGGTTTCAAATCTTTTTGACCTTGCACTGGAAAGTACTGCATCTTAAACAAACTGTCTGTTATATATATGTTTTTCTCTGGGCTGTGCATCTCTGTTCCCACACAGAAGTGAGCAAACTCTTTTATCACCATCAGGATTTTCTTTCTCAACATTATCACTGTGTTTGCCAGAGGCTCACAGGGCAGGAAATCCTGTGTGTCTGCACACAAATGCACATTCCTCAAACAATTTCTGCCTTTTTCCTCAACTATCATCCCTCATTTTGATAGCTAACTTGGTTCAGCACTGGTGTGACACGGTGACAGCTGAACTTTGACTATCTGGTTGTGCCATGTCAGGTGGCTGCCTTGAGACCAGCTGAGTCCTCTGGTATAAAATCTCCATGGGAAAGCATGTGAGAAATGTCTGGAAGGGTGTGTGTTTGTGTGTGCATGTGTTTAGGTCATAGGGTGGACCTGCATGTCTAAGCCAGTCCTACAGAGGAAGCTGGACAATAGCTGCTTGGCCAGTAACAGGAGTAACAATGGCTGTCTGCTTCTTACAAAGCCCCCACTCCTCGGTGGGTGGCGTGGCTGTCTGAGGCCCTCTCAGGGACTGGAAACCTCTTTCTTGACTTCATTACACACTCTTTAGTCATTTTTAATTACTCCATTACCTTTATTTTACTCAATTTCTTGCGTTCAGTGGAACAGTGTGGGTAGCTTACATCAGGTGACAAGACCAAATGAGTCAGAAATGTTTACTCTGAGTTCGTGGCTTTTTTTCTGTTTCCTGTTTTCAACATGCTCTCTGTCCACATCGAATGTTACAATTATATACTGTACAAAAATACATCTTTCTCTGCAGACCACTATGTACTTATTAGAGCAGTTAAGCTGTCTCATTATTTCAGAATGAGATTACACCTGGGGGCTTCAAGACCCCACACAGTCCTTGTTATTTCACATCATATTAACACACTGTTGACCACTGCTTTAATACCCATAAGTACCCAGAAGACTTAATAAAACACAATTAGAGATAAGTCTTGCCCCATTTGATGCATGACATTTTTTTAAGTCGCCATCTGAAAAAAAGAGAAAATTAAGTAATAAAATTTAATTTACCACCTGACCTGATATTTAGCTTTAAAATAGCAACACATAGGACTAATGCAGCAAATGGTGCAGTTTTAATATCAGTTCATGACCTTTGCATTATAGCCTTGAAATTAATAATTTATCACACTTTATATCTGCAACATGAGCCACTGGTTTACAGGAATGGTTTAAAGAAGAGAGAATGTTAAAGGCTAAACCACACTTTAAATGAGGCCTGATCACACACCACCGTATTATTTTCTTTTTCAATGTAAGGTAAATAAATAAAATAATCAATAAATAAATAATTATCTCTACAGGCATTGTAGCGGGGAAATATGGCAGACTTATCAGTTATACTTTGTTTCTCCTGAATATTTCAGTACTTTATAGAATCCTATAAACAACATATTGTTAATGATCCACCATGCTGAATTACCGCCCAGCATGGTGTAACAGCACTACAGCCTTGATCTTTTTTAAAGTACCTGTACTATCCTGTCCTTGGGTTGCAGGCCTGCCCTCTCAGCTGGAGAGTCTTCATCCACAGCTCTGATGTACTGGCCTGGCCGCGCACGCTCGCTGTGCAGGTTGAAGCCATATCCGTTAGAGCCTCGCTGGATCACGCAGAGACGTGGCCGCAGTTCAGTGCACACCTCCTGGAAAAGGACACGGAGGAGAAAACGGATATGTTAGTAACCTGTATGTGACATGCCTGAGGTTAGTTAAATGTCAACTTGTTTAAAACAAACAAAAATACCTCCACCATAGGTGTCTGCTCAGGAAGAACAAGAGGAACAAAAATTACGGAAAGCTCCTGTGAGTCGTTTACCATGAATATAAAGCCGAGATTGAACATGCAAGTGTCCGCTGCATGCTGATGTGTTGTGCACTGTGTTTATAACAATCACTGTAAACTGTAGCTGTTAGTTGAGTCCACGTGACTCCAACTTCTCGCCAGGAAGGAAAGGGGTCTTGGAGGCATGTGACTGGAAGTCTATTGGGTAGGTTTGTGGAGTATTTTCAGAGGAGTAGGTGGGGGGGCTTTGAGGAAAGGACCGGTTCCGGTGTGAGGCGCAGCCCAGCTCGGCTCCAAGCCGAAGGACAATGGAAGCTGGGCGTTGACCTCTGACTGCCTCCCTTCACTTTGTCCCATCCAGTCCTGGTCTGGGATGGCAGGAAGAGTAAGAGCTATATTGTCATCCAGGAAAAACTCCAGCCTGATCCCAGAGCCTCCCTTCCGTTGTATGGATGAGGCCATTTCTTTATTTAGCAAAAGGAGGGGCTTTAATGGTTTGTCATCAAAGAAATGAGTATGGGGGCTACATGAGAGAGCTTCAGAGCACCCGTCAGGATAATCTTTGTCATTGTGACCAAATCTGACCTGAAGCTACATCCACATCAGAGCAGTTATGTGCTCCCACTCCCCTAAGTCAACTCAACATCCAAACACAATGATGCACCTCCAGAAATAAGTTAGTGGGAATGACTCACTTTCCACAGAAAATACCAGCAGCAGCTTCACTGATCAAAAGTTGTTAATAATGATAAAAGAACAGCTGACCTTAAAATAACCGAGGCAGTCTGACTCAACATTTTCTCTCATAACACAGCTCGACAGTAGCCATGAGTGATTGTCACTTCACTGTGTTATGTAAGCCCACTGTTCAGAGCTAACACCCATCCCACATCCAGATACAGTGAACTGCTCTTTTCCTGTGAGGATCTGCCTGAAGTAAAAAAAAAATTCCTTTGGTTTAATATCCAGGTTTGACAAATGGAAATATTAGTAGGATGATAAATTATCAATATTTTAGAAAATCACATGACTATGCAAATAACATGCAAATGGTTGGG
This sequence comes from Melanotaenia boesemani, assembly GCF_017639745.1. NCBI lineage: Eukaryota > Metazoa > Chordata > Actinopteri > Atheriniformes > Melanotaeniidae > Melanotaenia > Melanotaenia boesemani. Next base: position 20,316,887 of record NC_055683.1, on the reverse strand, counting down.
AAATATTTAGTCTATAAACTGGTAGCTACAAAACCCGGAACTTTATTTTTCATAGAAGTCAAATGCATTTACAAATAAACCTGCCACCATGACACTTGTGTTTAATAAATACAGAAGTCTTTGACCTCTTTAGGATTCTGGCAGCCTTTTAACGGAAACTTGCCAACTTGCAGATCCTGTAAGCTGAAAGCTTGAACTTACTTGTTCAATCACTATGTTGGTTATTAAATTTCATTATCTTAAATTAATTTAGTGTGAGTCATTTGCTCATTTTCAAATATTTTTAAGATATTTTCTGGATGGAAGTAGCTGTGCAACATCAAACACAAAACAATAGCTGTTTGGTAAAATGTTGACTAAAATGTTGATGCTAGCTTTGGTATTTCAGATATTTTAACCTGAGATAAGTTTCCAAAAGTATGTTTGGATTTACTCCTGTCAAACTAAACTGGGTAAAATCTCATCTTATATGCTTCTGAAAAGAAGAAGGCAATAACAGCTTGTATGTTGTTAAGCACAACAAACTGCCTGCTATTTTAAATTTCAACAAATAATTAATAAAAATATTGATTCTTCCACAAGCCATATGCATATAAAGATAGAAATGCTTAATTTTACCATAAACAATGCTAAAAAAACACAATAAGTTAAACAATATCTTTCATATCAAGCTTAAAATGGTAATTGCATCCTTCAGTTAGTTGACGTCATACCAAAAACACAAGAAACTGAAAACACAGTGGTCACAGTGGTTTATGTGTGGTGAGGAGTAGACTCAATATATATATTTTCCCTCTCTCTTTTCCCTTTTTCAGTTTTTATAGTCAGTAAACATGCCATATGCACAGTGACACAGACGCAGACAGGTTGTAGCAGCATCTTATGCCTGGAGGTTTTACTACAGTTAGCAAAGAAGGCTAACAGCTAGCAATACCTGTAAAAGTGAAAAGGAGAATTAACTGTTTTGGAAATGCGGAAAATGAAAAGTACAAACAGATCTCATGAAATCTAATGACAAATTGAATATCCTTTTGTTTGTCAACAAAAACGTCTTTCAAAAGTTTTAGGACTTATTATCTGGTGCAAAACAGGAAAATTCTCCATTTTCTTTTCTTTAGAATTTTGAACAATAAACTCAGTTTAGAAATTTGGAGCACTTTATATATCTTTTTTATTTCCAGTGACAGAGAAGGGAGGCTCTGTAAACTGTTGATGTTTTAACTAATAGGAAAAAAACTATAATGACAACAATTAGATGGTACTAAACACTGCTGTAGCTGTGATGCTAACAATGCAAACGCACTTCTGTAGTTTGTTCTCATTTGTGATGCAAACTGAACATCTTTGTCTATCTCAAGAACCTGTTGAGTGGTGGGAGTGTATACTGAATAAATTACCTGGTGATTGCACAAGAATGCTTGATTTTTATAGCTGACACATTAATTCTCCACTAAAACTCAATACTATACCAAAATGAAACCTTCCTTTATGAACCCTTTCAATTTTAAAGATTGAAAGGATTCAAACAGAAGGACAATTTTGATTAGACTTCGATGTTAGTTTACTTAGGATTAGTGCTCAAACATTTCTTAAAATAAATCTTTTGTCATGTGAAAGTCTGCAATTAGCTACAAGAGGACTTTAAACAGTTCTGTCTTTAAAGCAGTAAAGCACGACCTTCTTGAAGGCTGGTGCTCAGCATGATAGAAGCACCACCTATAAGAATGATTCAGAATCACCAGATGTTTAGTTTTAAAACCACAAAAGCAGACTGAGTAATACTAAAAGCCACACAGAGCCACTGCAGTCTTGGCACTGGACCTCCTGGCACTCATCAGACACATGGCTGATATTAGGCGTCCTCGTGCAGGGAGACAGTGAATGAGAGGCCCTGCCTGGGACAACAGAGGAGGGTTTGTGTCAAAGAGGAGTGGAGGGTCGAAGAATCTCCATGCGGGTCTGAAATCTTTGGAATTTGCTGAACACACAAGCCAGGAGGGCAACCCACTACTTGCCAAATGTGTATGATTTTATCTTTGCTCGCACAACAAAGTAAATGAATGAAAGTATAATTTATTGTGGTGCTTCAGAAGATATCTGATGATCAAAGTGAAACTGAGCGTGCTGGACAGAACACTCACGGGATGTTCTGAAAACTACCCTGATACCACACCCTGTCTTCATAGCTGGTTTCCTGACTAAAACAGAGATATAGTGAGCTGTCTTATCTGTGCAATGATACACACTGAACATGTAAACTGAACTAAACATTAGTTTCAAACCATCTCAGTCTTGGCTTTAGGCTCGCTTGGTATATAAACATTTAATGCTTCTCAGACCCTGAAACATTGAGATTACATGATATGTGAAAGGAAAACAGATTGAATCATCTACTTATTCAGTTCCTCAGATTGTGTTTGATTGCTGTAAGCCTACAGGGCTGTGAAAACCCTGAATTTCTTTCTGTAGTGATGATACAACACCACTCATCGCACCCCTCCAAAGCTCCTCATCTTTGATGAAATGTAAAAATAAGCTCCTCTTTGTGCCAGCATGTCATTCAAACACACTTAGACCACCATTATTAATCATTTTGCCACCCTCCCTTTTAAGATTCAAAGTCACATACAGCAAAATGTGTTAAATCTTCCTCTTGGCCTTCCCAGAAAGATACATATTTTTTTTTAAGATGAACACACTTTCACCGTGACACAAACTTTCCCTTTGAGGAGGGAAGTGAAGCACAGGAACTGTTGACACATCTTCCCTCAATATGCTTCCTCTGTGTTGGTTCAAGTTCCTAACATGAAAGAAAAATCTAAATCACAAAGAAGTAAATGCATAAAACAACACACCTTGTGCACTGTAGTGAGAAAGGAGGCTTTGGTATATGTCACCCTATCGGTTTTCTAATGGGATTGGCGACCTTTCCAGGGTGTAACATGCTTCTCGTCTGATAGCAGATGGGATAAGACCTCCCAGCAACCCTGCATTAAAATAAGTGGGTATAGCCAGTGGGTGATGACTAGATTAATCCGAGCATGCTTTATCAAAGCAGGGTGAAGTAGAAGCAAGATAAGAAAATCAAAGTTGAAACAGATTTAAACAAGGTTTAAATTTATAAAACGATGGAGCTGAAAAATCCTATGTAAAGAATGACAGATGCATCATGATTTATATTTCCAAAAGGATTACTTACACTAACTCAGGTGGGTACAATGTTTAGTAACACTAGGCAATTCACACAAAGTAAAACTATTATTGTCATATCAGTTGCAGGATTGCATAATATCTGTTTTCAATGATAGAAAATGCTATTATATTCTTTACTCTAATGTCCACTGCTGTTACCCGGCCTTTAACATAGACACAGCTTCTTCCAGGAAACTATTGTATGAGAGTAGATTCTATTACCAATACAGAGAATACCCACCACTCAAATAAATGCATAAATGCAACAATCTGGCACCACTTTATTCCTTATGTATATCTGAGGTAACACACAAACACAAAAAGTTACTACAGAGTTTCAACATGGTCTCTCTTGTTGTGTTCTTTAGATGGATAGTTTGCAGTTCCCCACCCTGTGTAAGACCTGTTTCTGGGCTTCCTCAGGAAGCTTTGATAACCAGAAGATAAGACAGAGGCAAAGTTCAATTTACAGGCCTCCGACCAAACAGCAGTGCATATAATAAAAATGGGGTATGCTGCTGAGAAAATACCTTGTAATTCTAGTCTAATAAAAACTCCAGATGTAGTTTTTTTTTAACCACACAAGGTATTTTCTATATGTTTACATAAAACTGAACCTAATTATGTGATGAGGGCTGACTATGCAAACTGCAAATTTTCATTTTTTTTTCCATTTCATTTACAGTTTCAAGTAACAACAGAAGAAGAGGCCATATTTGGTGCTAGCGTTAGCTGAAAAACAAAATATGGGCTAGCACAGAAAAGAGTAGAATTTAATTAGGAAAAAAAGAAAAGAGAACAAAAAATAAACAAAACAGGAATTACAACAATGACAGAAGCTCCTGTCAAGCAGCTATTTCATGAAAGCCAACATGCTAGCTGCTGTAGGGCACTTTGATATAAATGCTAATAGCATGCTAACTATGGGAGTGTCATGAGATGTCTATGTATGTACCAAGCTTGTGTTGGCACACAGTAACCTTCAATAAATCTGAGGGACAGAGGAATAACCATAATGCTAACAATTAAACATTGTAATTTGAGCATTTAATATTAATCATGACCAATAAGTTTGGGATGTAGTGCTAATATTACAGTATTACAGTGTTACTGTAATATTAATGTAATATTGCGTAGTATTACTTCATAAACCAAAGACAAATTGAAATGTTCACCATGTTATTGAGACTGGAGTTAAGGTCGTCAGTTAGTCAGCTTATGGGAGTTTAAGGGAAATCAACTGGAGAGATATTTCACTCCCCATTTTGAACGGAAAAAAATTAAACAATTTTTAGTTTAGATATGCCAACAGGCAAGTGACAAGCTAGATTGACTAATTTGAATCTTAATGATATAACAACCACTATAACCATCCATCATGTTTATCTCCCTCTGACTGAGCCAGCAGAGACTTGCATCTGCCAGCTTGTCCTGCTGATACTGTTCATAGGAAAGCTGGAGCTGCTAGCTATTCAGTCTCTGGCATGGAAGGAACAGTGTGTGTGAATGTGTGTGTGATGCCAGAGGCTGCAGCTTTGTCATTCAGTCTTCCAATTCAGATTTTTCCAGACACTTGGCCAGTGGTTTGATGTGTAACTATAGGCCATAATAAAGGAAAGCACACATAAAGGACACACTTTACTGCAGGCTTTTTACATTCCTGCACAGTTCCAGGTTCTTGACAGAGCCAAGAAATATCAGCATGTGACTGTGACAAGGAAAAAATTATAATCAAAATGTGTCATTCTAAAATCTCCTACAACATCACATTGATCCACTTCATCCTTTATTCAGACAGCTGCTTTTGACGGCTGATGACAGAACTAACAAGTTCTGCGAATCATCAGCTGCAACCTGCCATACTCAGCTGAGCTCTGAACACAAATATGTCATCTAAAGCCGTCTCTCTTTCATCTCCCTCTATCACTCTCTCCTGCTGCTGCTGCTTACTTCATACCCCCCCCATGTCATTTTAATTTAAGAAGGCAACACTCCCATGTGTTTGGCCTCTTTGATCATTAAAAAACAGCCACTAAATTGACACACTGCCAGGCTTTGTGGTTATTCAGTGACATGGCAAACCGTTGGCCTCCTGCTCCTCGTGACTGTCACATGCAGTTTTTGACGAAGGCTAACAACGCCAAGGTCAGACTCAATAAATGTTTAATGCAAACCTGGTCCTTTTAAACCACAGCACAAGTTTGGTGCTCTTGATTGTATGGCGTGCACCACTCTCTCAGGCAGGATGGGGGTGTTGGGTTTCAAGTAGGACCACTGAACCATCTGCAAGGCAAGCAGACCGGGGAACAAAGCACCCTACTGTCCCCCCTTCCATTTTAGGATGGGACAAACTAGCTCCACAAAAGACACCAAAGAAAGGTTCTGCTGTGGGGTCCCATTACAAAACACTCTTTCGGGGGAAGGCCTGAAAATAGAAAAGTATTGTCAGTCATCACAGCGGGGGTACTGCCACTGATAAGCCTAAATGAAGTGGTCTTGATAACCAAAAAGGCAGAGCCATCACTTTAGGATCTGTAAAAACAGACCTAAAAGACTCAACTTTTGCTCAATGTTCATTTTTGAGCTCATGATTGCATAAGATCAGCCTACTGCTGTCTGGCAGTTTCTTCTTTTCATTAGCCAAAAAGTCAACAAGTTTTATCTCCTCAGTCAATCTTCCTGTCCTTGACCCTCCACCTCTGAATGCATCAATACTGAATGAATTTAACCAAACACAAGCTCCTCTTGCACTTTCAAAAAAGAAACCACTGGGTGTTACTTATGAGCACAAGAAGCAACATGGTCATGCTCTGCATTGTGTTTGTTCTCAAGACTCTAACAACTTTAAAATCACAATCCGTGGATGCTACGTGATTCAATAAGTCATCCGAGGCCAAGTATTTGGCTGCTTTCTGGCATTAGTTGGCTTTTTCTGAATCAATCAAGCAATCCTTTTATTTGGGCTGAGAAAAGCCACATTAAGCTCCATGGTTATCCTGATTTGAGCAACATTTTCCAGTTTTAGCTCCCAGATTAAGTCAAGTAAGTCCTTCTAGCCTAAGAGACTTAACAAACCATACCTAAACATTGTATTGATGGAGTAAAATATAATGTTTTCACTGCTACCATGTCAATCTTCAGCTGTTCCAGCAGAGTGAGCAAGATTTAACCTGGTTAAAATTCCAGTGTCATGAGCTGTGGGTAAAATATGTCCTCGGCTTAATTGCAGCAACATGAGAAATGCAAAGGAGCTCAGATTTATCTAAAAGCAAACACAATCTTATGTAACAGCAGTTACATTCTGGGGATTACTTCGTTGGTGGCGTAAGCGTTCGTATCAATGAGCCACTGACATTAAAGTCATGTTAAGGGCAAAAGAAATTGTAGACTTTTAAAGGACTAAGGACAAACTTAAACACCTCTCTCATGGCATTTACTGGGTTTCAAGCTCTCACTTTGGTGTGAAAGTAAATTTAAACCTTATTCACATGACTTCCAGCTAACCATAGGAGCTCGCCTTGAAGCTGTGACTGAGTTGATTGTGTTGCTCAGAAAAATATGCAGTAGAGACGTAGATGTGAAAATTTGCAGCATATTCAAAGTTGGTCTTTTCCCTATAACTTAAGTTTTCCTAATTAATTTCAATTGGAAGGCTTGTTCTGTCTCAGCTATAAGTTATTGTATGTCCATGGTGGGAAGGGAGCTGGATAGCAGGAGTGGGTGAGTCTATTTCAGGGCAAGCAAAGAGTCATATCCCACCCCCAACCCCCGACAGGGTGCGGCAGCAGAGCTCCGACTCATTGTCCAGCTGGGGTGGTGAACCTTTGAGAGAATGAAGTGGGGACATGTAATGTGGCATTGTGGAGCCTTCGTCCAGTATCCCGTGGGACCCAATCACAAGCAATCCCATACACCCACGCGGTAAAAGGTTCAGGTTCCACCCCTGACCTGAGCCACAGAAACCACGTCTGAAGGGACAGTGGCTCTGTTGTTTGGACTGTTGTCGCAAGGGTTTCAGTAGGGGGGAGAACGGCGTAAACTGCTGCGACGACATATCATGATACATTCTAGCCATCGATAATTTATTGCAACCCTGATCAATACAACAGAGTATTGTTCTCAGCCAATATAACTAGATTAATCTTTTATACCAGATGTTTAAACTGGTGCATTTTGCAGCTGTTTGACTGTTTGACATTTAAACAAAAGGTTCATGAAAACATGTCCTGGTGCAAAGAAAGTTAATGCCAAATCATCCCACAGGCCTAAGGGTTAAAAAACACCTACTACAACAGCGTTCCTGGTTGAAGGACAACCTCCGCCCTTAGTTACATACCCTGCCCTCATTTCTTCCTCTTTTCATTTCCTGTCATTGCTCTGCTGTTTTCTGCCTAAATAATAATAGTGATAATGTTTTGTTTTAATCCTAAGAGTTTCTAAAAAATCCTAATACTACATGAAGCTTTGGTCATGTCAGTACTTTCTTTTTTGTTGCTCTTTTCAGCATTTAGGTCAGTTTTTTTGTGTTTTTATGCTTTTTCAGCTTATTTCTTAACCAAATATTGCAAAAAAACTATACACGACTCTTACAAAACACTGGCCATACCCTTGTATGTTATGCAATAATATTATATGAGTTTACCTACAATTCCCACTCATAAGACCCACATCAGCTGCTCTAATTAAAAAAAGCAGGACAAAAAGAAGTGTGTGTGTGTGTGTGTAAAAGTGCCCAAATGCTGATTTCTAGTGACAGTTAATAGAAAACAGAATCAGCATATTCTACTTCCTGTAGTTTATTACACTAGTGACATAAATAAAACATGCAAAAGGATGTGTGCTGCATTTACAAATACACAAATATTTTAGTTTAAGCAAATTACAATCCTGATCAACTGAGTGACAAGAGACTCACAATTTTACGCACATGCACATCTGAGCAAATACAAAGACAACCCACAAGTAAATGTGCATGCATGGATGTAAAAAAAAACAAAAACACCCACACTAAACAAATATTAACAAATATTAAAGTAATGCTTATCCAAGTGGATGACATATGTCTAGTTACAGTGCACAGCCAGTCAGAATGAATCATGGCGTACATCTGCTCCTGTCAGACAAACATAATGGCATGTACTTCATTATCAAAACCAGGCATGAATAATACCTGGCTTTGTCACAGTGGCTTCAACAGCCAACCATCAGCTGGTCATAGTGTTTACTTTGAACCACAACTGAAAGTGTATTACAGCACGCTATTTAACCAACTGTCCAATGCCACCTGTATTGCTTTAAATGCTGTTATATTAAGTTGATTCTACATCAGAGAAGCCTTAGTTTCCTATCCTGCTATAAAATGCTATGTCTGTCCTTGCCAGTCGGGTCAGAAAGGGATCAAGATGAAGGAGGTGGGAGAATCCTCCATCAACAACAATGACAGGAAACCAGCACTAACGTCGTGAGGTCTTACCATCCTGGTTCAAATAGTTGCTATAGGTGTGGCCTTTTCTTGCTGTAATGCAAATAATCATTGCAAGCTGACGTCTGTTCTATTAACAGAGTCTTATCCATCAGTAAATGCTTAAGGAATTACATCAGATGTCAGTATCTTGGAGCAATGACCCCTTCAAAAAAGATATTTTGGTGTACGAAATGTCATAATGAGTTACAAAAAACAAATTTCTGAAATATTACAAAACCTTTAGCTACAGAAAACAAAACAGTTTAAACTTAACAGTTTAAACACATGCTCAACTTGACCAGCCCACACGATACACAATACAACACTTTGAATGCAATCATTGGAGGCCATACACTCTATAAATATAGATCAAGTCCTCCCACACAACAGCTTGGGGAGGATTTGTTTAGTGGAAACACTGCCCAGCTTTCTATGAAAGGCGAGTGTAAAAAGCTGAACATTTGTGGGGATACAGTGCAAGGTTTCCAGCTCTTTAATAAGCAGCTTTTATGGGAATGTGCAGATTACAGGAGAGAAGTGACAAACACCGAGCACTTTGACGTAAATTCTGCTTCATGGCTCGCTTGAGACGTCTGCAGTGTGTGTGGTTTCTATCTACTGTAGGGTCAAATGTAGGCTGCAGATGAGCTTATACTCATCTAGATCTCATCTCGACACAGCCAATTTCATCGAACATGCACACACTTCCTCTCCTGTAATTAGTGTTTAAAGACAGGCCAACGATAAAGAAGAAGAATTCAGAAAGCTTCTTATAATCTTACTGCATTCAATCAAAATAGGATTTTGGACAAACAAATCCCTCATAAATTATATCTTAACTACAACTTAACACAGTTGGATTGGTGTGTTTTTGTCTGATGGCTGTGGTAATGCACACAGCATGTCTACTGCAGGACTTGGACAAAAAAACCTATAAAGGAAATTTCAGATGATTTAAGATTTGCTGACAAAATCACAACAGTCTTGTTCTACATGTGTAAATATAAACACAATGCAAGGATTTAATTAGGTTGTATTCACACCTAATAAACCAATGGACTCTATTCGACTGGGGACTCTGGTTGTGGGTTGCAGCATTCAGCTGATCTGATCCGTACTAGACTTAGTCAAACAAACCAAACCTTTTGAATAATGTAATAATCTCCTCACCTGAGGTGGCGCTATATCAAGAAATACTGAAGGAGAAGACAGGACAAAGAAAGAACAAGAAAACTCGCTCAAGTATTAACGCAGGACAACTTCCAATCCCGCCACACAAGATGTAGTCTGCTTCCTACATTTGGTTAACTTGTAGTAAACCAAGATGTTTTTAGGTGAACCAGAGTTTGCTTCTTTGATCCACATCAGAATTTGGTTGTGCTTTCACGCCTCCACATACAAAACAGACTTTCTTAGCAAACACACTAGGATTCAGAAGAGCTGGTGTAAATGGACCCAATACCATACCAACTTTAATTTTAAAAGCACTTAAAAAAACATCTAAAAACAAATTGCTGCACATAACAAAACACTAAAAATGATGAGAAACAACAAAAACAAAACAGATAAAAACATCAGACATATGTATAAACATGACATAAGAAAGGATTTAAGAACTTAAATCCTTCATTCAACTGGTTGACAGCAGTGAAGGAGCCACATACAGTGCATCCGGAAAGTATTCACAGCTCTTCCCTTTTTCCACATTTTGTTATGTTACAGCCTTATTCCAAAATGGGAAAAAAAATAATTTTTGTCCTCAAAATTCTACACACAATACCCTGGGGCTGTGAATACTTATGTACATGTGATTTCTTAGTGTTTTATTTTTAATAAATTTGCAAAAATGAAAAAAACAAAAAAACTTTTTCACATTGTTATCATGGGGTATTGTGTTTAGAATTTTGAGGACAAAAATGAACTTATTCCATTTTGGAATAAGGCTATAACATAACAAAATGTGGAAAAAGTGAAGCGCTGTGAATACTTTCCAGATACACTGTATGCAGTTTATAAGTATGTTGTTGTGTGCACACTCGATTGGCACTTGGATAGTGGGTGTGTCACTTTGGGTGTGTATTCCATGATTACAAGTAGTTGCACTCACCTGTGTGCATCACTTTAAAGATGCAGGGGTGGGCGGAGTTTGGGAGTGAAATTCTTTGTTGACTGTAAGTCATGCATCATGTCCTCTTAGTATCTTTTTCTATTTTCTATGGATCATGCCATGACATGGAAAATAAACAAACGTGGGATGAAGAAGTTGCATCCTAACGCCATCAGTTATCTCCCATGTGTGAAGGACGCTGGGTTGGACAGCTACCCACAAACATACACAAAGACTACAGTCCTTCAACAATCCTAGAAGTATAAAAGTTGAAACTGAGTAATGTCAATGGTTATCTAAAAGACTTTAAAAGAAAACCTGGATCACGGTCATCACCTTTTCTTTTAGCAACAAGAACTGAGAGCAAAGGAGCTTCTGTTGCTCTGCTTTATTTACAGAATGTGATTTGGCACTGCTTTGCTGAAATAAGCCAGGCTTTCCCTGAAAAGACACAGACATAACCTGGAAGGCACAAAACGCTCCTCTAAATCATTCAAGATGTGCAGGTTACCCATGCAGTATCCACTAGTACCTGCTTTTTAACTGTATGCTGATAAGAAGCTAAATGCTCATTCTGTTCTTCAGCCTGGAGGTCAAACAGTCCGTGACTCCACAAAGAATTTGACATTTGGATTAATGAGATCTCAAGACAGTTTTCCATTTCCCCTTAGTCCATCTTAAACAAGCTCATACCAAAGAAATGAAGGAATGATACCTCCTCCTTACTCCCGAAATGAAGTCATGTTGTCAGTTCACCTAATTACTTAAGAAATTTTCTACCAAATGTTGGTTTTAGGCATGGTTCAATATTTCCTGGTTCTTGTTGCTACTTTTTGAAATCACAATCAAAACAACCTTAAAAAAAACCTCAGTTAATACAGTTAACATGTTGCTTTCGATCTGTTTCTATCAAGTGGAGGGTTTAAATAAATTGCAAATCAGAGAATTCTACATTTGATTTGAAAATAAGTTTGTTATGACAGACAGAGCACATCCTTGGTACGCTTTACTGCACAATGGTAAAGTAAAATATTTTACAGCCTGGTAAACAAAACAACGACCTTTGGAACTGTTGATGTGTTTTAGTGTGTTTTGCTCCACAGTGACAACAGCAGCTTTTTATTCGTCTCCCGGCGCGTGTGGAATATTTTGACCTTAATCCATTTTTTCACACCTCCTTTGCGCTTTCTCACCTTCGCCTACCTTCATCCTCACACATTTGAGCACTCCACACAGATCGCAAAAGCACACACACGCCATCAGTGTAACCATGGAAACCATGAGCGGGGCTCCTCAGCTTCCAGAAAAGGCATAGCCATTTTACCCTCGTTTGTGTCTCTTTAAAGGTGAAAACAGACAAGAGGAGCGCAGACTTCAGTGCGACTGCTAAACTAGAGCTTTGTGTGTGTGTGTCTTTCAAGGCTGTATTTGCGTATGCTTGGTTTTTGGTTTTTATGTGTGTATGTCATTGGCTGGACGAAAGACCTCGGGCACAGGAATGCTGGACAGGATGTAGGAAGAACATTCCAGAAACAAGTGAGTCAACGTAAAAAAAAAGGAAGAAGAAGGAACAAAAAACACCCTGAGGTGCCTCTGACTGCTACACAGATAAAGTTAAAGTCATCCCTTGAGTCCAATTTACACTCCTGTGTGCTCTACTGTGTCTGCCATCCCTAAGTCACATCTTCAGCTTGGGAATTGTTATGTGCCTTCATATAAAAGAAAAAATTCCCAACTGGGATCCCGGTTCAGGAAGATATGCAGCAGGAAAACTGAATTAAAAAACCCCAAGCTGTTAAAATGACTTGTTTAAATGCCACTGCTAGTTTCAACTCCACTTCTCTCTGGCTTGCATGCCAACATGAACTGAGCTGCCACAGCCCCACTGGCCATCTGTGGAGAATATCGAGATTAAACACTGGAACAATTGCTGTATATTCCTAGGACAAACAACATAACCAAGCAGTGCTCGAACGCTGCAAACAACCAAGCGTGGGCTGTTGCTATTTTCAAGAGAGAAGCAAAAAAATGTCATAAATACCAGAAATATGATTCCACACTGACTCGCTTGCACTGAAAATAACAAAGCTGTTATTATATCGGTGTTATGAAAAAAAAACTGATGTAAGGAAGTGGTGTTGCTTCTACTTTTGGAGTCATTTAATCAGGATAAATGATTGCTTTGAGCCCTCAAATGTCAGGGTTTTCTGGGTCTTTGAGTTTTGAACTTGTAGGATGGGTGCTGCTCATAAAACAGAACATTTTAAACATGACTTCTCAAAATCATTTTGACCTAGTGGATCCTGTCAGCTTTAGGGAATCAATACAAATGTACACTAAGGGGCCCAAAGTGACATCATATAGAACAGAAGTAGCTCAAGCAGGTTCCTCTGCCTCTTTGTGGTTGCTTTTGGCTGCACGTAGTACGACCCTTTCTCCAGTCATGCACAGAGGATGAACGTTGGACACAGACAGAAACAGCCTGGAGGGTAAACATGTAGAACACAGCAGAGAGGGGGCACAGATGTTCCAGACTGGAGGGACTCTCCACTCCTTGAGTGCTTGAGTGAATTCTCAGCCACATGCATTAAATACGAGCTGACACTAACAAGTAGCTGATGCAGAGTGAAAATGTGCCCGTAATGTTTAACAGACAAAGATGAAAGGGTGGAGATTTAGTGAGGATTTAAAAAGAGAAAGAGAGAGAGACACTAAAGTATTTCCTGCTGGTTATTGTGGAAGGTTTTGCAATGCCAGCTATTTGTTGTGGTTGTTTTCTACAGTTTTCAACACATAGGCACAGATTTTCCCACGTCCTCTATTTGTTGCTGTCATAACCATTAACTTCAACATGTCAGAAACCAGAGTGGCTTCTTAGTTTCATATATTTTCAGTTTGACAGAGGGGGTCCCTGTTTCCATGTTCCCAAAGCTGAACCAGGTTTGTCCTCTCACCCACAGCAAATGTCCAGCCAGCCAACCCTGCCCACAGGCTGGCAGCCCTGCAGGAGTCTGTGGGGGCAGCTGGCCATGTTAACCATGTTCCCGACACAGAGCACCTATTCTCTGGACAAACGCTCCCTAGAGAAACTCTTGGGGATACCTTGTTCTACATGTTTCTCTGCTACAACACTTAATTTTAAATGAGTGGGTCAGTCTGTCAGCTGGTCATCAAGCTCTAAAGAAACCAAAGAATGATGCATTCAGTGGAATCAGGTGTGCTGGAGCAGGAAAACACTGCAGAGAGTTTAAAGCTGGGTGCAGAAACTTTTCACCTGCACTTACTTTAACTCGGACTCACCTTCTCTGAGCTGATGCTCAGCTTCTTCTCGACATGTCCGTGGATTTCTCCGTTACTCTCCGGCACCGGCGTGGACTCCCTCGGTGTCTCTTCCTGCTCCTCCGCCACCACCTCCGCTTCATCCTCCACCTCCTCCCGCTTTACATCCCCGTTTTCTGTCCCGTCCACCTGCTCGTGCTCCACCACTACCATCTTCTCTGCCTCCTCCTCTGCCTCCTCCTCGTCATTAAAGGGTAACGGGAGACCCTCGGAGACGAACTCCTTCAGGCACTTCAAGTTGTGTTTCTTTAGCAGCTGCTCCGTGTCCTGGTCCACCACTATGAGCTCCAGCGAGCCTACGGTGGCTCGTATCCGGGACACGACCTGCTGGTGGCTCTCGCTCTCCACGTCCTCCCCGTTCACGAACACCAGCCGGTCCCCGGCGCGGAGCCCCGAGGACTCAGCCGGGCTGTCGGGCTCCACTAACCGAATGAACTGGCCCGTCTTGCCCTTCTCCCCGTGGAGGTGGAATCCGTAGCCGTTGTCCCCTTTCTCCAGCGTACAGAGCCGGGGGCGCAGAAACTGGCTTTTGCTCGGCATGTTAGGCTTTACTCGCATTCACACTGCTGCTCAACCTGTTGCTCGCTCACACTGGAAATGCCTATAAAACTCTGAGGATGCTGCTGAGAAGGATGCGCGCGGGCGCGCGCGCGTGTGTGAATGATTGGTAACCACTTAAAAAAGATACACACACCCAACCCCCGCCCTGTTGGGGAGATAAGTCCGTGGGGAGCAGCGCTGGTGGTTGTCCCACACTCTACTTCACTTTACACGCACGTTAATGTCTGGTTTGATCTTCACACCTTAAGTAATCCTCAGAGAGGGTGCTGGCCCGGGGAATGTAGTGAAGCTGATCAAATTCACTCAACAGTAGTTGCTTTTCAGTTGTTGCAAAAGTAGAAAAAACACTCAGGAAGAGGGAGGTGCGTTCACGGAACAACCCAGCTGGCTCCTTCATGCAAAGCAGGGACGAATGAAAGACTGACTAGAAAGTGTGCTCAGGAAAATGCATAATTAAAGTGGTTGAATTTCAGCAGTGTGTAGGCTAC
The DNA here is from genome assembly GCF_017639745.1 of Melanotaenia boesemani. Lineage (NCBI taxonomy): Eukaryota > Metazoa > Chordata > Actinopteri > Atheriniformes > Melanotaeniidae > Melanotaenia > Melanotaenia boesemani. The sequence continues at coordinate 20,301,736 of NC_055683.1, read as the reverse complement.
CTTTTATCAATACAGACTTCAACATTAAAAATAATATGCAGGTTCCCTACAGTGCGACATTTTAAAGCGGGGTTTATGCAATCTTTTGCATGCTTATGGTCCGTTTTCAGTCTTGTGGGTTGAATAAGTACTGCTTTTCATTGGAAATCGAATCATTTAGCTATCCAAATATCCCTGCTTTAGTTAAAGTGCCAAAACCATTCTACAAGAGTGGGAATTAAGATTGAGTCATAGATTAACAAAGGTAAACAAATGAAAAGGTCCACTTAGGTATGCCAGATTTATTCGTGTATGCGGAGTGGGCTAGTTTGGGTACAAAAACTGCACATTTTAGCCACAACTGGACCCGGCTTGGAGCATGTTGACCTGGATTTAAGTAAGAAAAAGACCAAGTTCAGGGTTCAGTTGTGTTTCTTTTGCCCACCTGATTTGAGGTTATCATGGGAACAAACTATTTAGGCTAGAAATAGAGTTTGAAGTGCTTGTTTACCAAAATATTATGACCCAGTTACTTCACTTATTAAGTAAGGCCTGATCAAATCAAAATTATCAGCATAAACAAATCACATTTCTTCTTGCTAGCATGAGCTTTACTTGTGCTTTTCCTGTCAGTAACACTACTTGGTATCAGTTCAAATCTCCATTTGAGTGACACAGCTATGAGAAGATGCTGCTGCACTAAAACCACTTACAGCAAGATAGTCAGGTCATCATGGGAAGTCATCTTAATTTCTTTAACAGCAAATGACAGAGAACGTACAGATTACTTGCAATGCCTGCAGTGTGAATCATGCAGTAGATGGATGAAAGTTGGAGTAGAGGCGAGCTGAGGTGTACCACCCCGTGCAGTGAGTCATAAATATGCAACATGTAAGATCACACTACAAACACTGATCCACCCTCAATCCAAGAACAGTATCAACCAACACACTATTAATAATCACTGGGCATCATGTTGAACACAGTTTGCCCGTGTAATGACATAAACATTGTAAAATTCAGTATTAATTAACATATTGTTACCTGTCTTCTTTTTGGAGTGTATAGTTTGAGACAAACAGGGAAGCTGCTGCCACACTGTGGCTCATTAACCTCAGCACACCCGCCATTCATCACACTCCTTTTTCTCAACAAACACACACACACACACACACACACACACACACACACACACACACACACACACACACACACACACACACACACACACACACACACACACACACACACAGACAAAACAGACTTCAATAAAACAACACACAATACATTACAAATATATACTTTATATATATTTATATAGTATGATAACAAAGCACTTTAATGGCACTTTGTGATCACTGTGACACCTCCGAAGAGGGACCAAGTTTGACACTCAAACATTCATAATAAACAGTGTACAAAGAAACAAACTACACAATGTGATGTGTGAACAAATACAGCTTCGGCACAATCTTGACAACAACAAACCATCTTTAAAGGAGACACAGTGATGTCAGGGAGTGAGTGCGAATGGGTAGATGCAAACTGCATGTTGAGAAATCTTGAAGCAAAGACATGAAGAGTAAAAATTGGCGCTTTGTATGTAGCAGGATGCAACAGGTACACGGGATGGACTTTCACAGGCCCTGAATTGAATGTACAGACAGACACAGTGGGCAAGTGCCCTCAAAATATTGGCTTTATTTTATCCAACAGCAGTACAGATGTGAACAGACAGGATCATTTAGCTACAATCTGATCGTGAGACTGAAGTCAACTTCTCAAACACACTATGCTCTCATTAATTAAAGTTGAAGACTGTAAGGCCAAAAAGGGTTCAGTTCACAGCCTGGTAAACTGGGATGAAGTTAACTCAGAGCTACATGGAAAAATGCTATATCCACATCAACAGTCAAATGGATGTTTCATATGAAACTAGCAAGTATGGGATGGCCAATGTGTTTTTCTTTTTGTCCCTGCAGATGGATATAGCATTTCAGATTGTAACTCCTGACCTGTACTTTGATATAACTGTCACCACAAAGATCACAGACATTTCTACATATGACACAAACAATTTAAATTCACATTTCAGATAAGGGATGGCAGCCAATCCAGATTCACTTTCATTCAGCCAACAGCTCCGTGGAGAAATATAGGACAGCCACTTCTCGGGGTTTGGTGCTAGGACTGGCTTTTATAAGAGAAAGCTGACATTTTTACTTCATTCCCAACCTTCAACCTACCCTTCCTCCACTTAAGCTTTTCTTAATCTGCGTCTGTCTGTCTTTCTCTCTCCCTTTGCCTGTTGTTCAGCATCAGCTACACGAGGCTACAGCAGCCAGACTTATGCTTCTGAGACTCGATGTAGTCGTGAATCTTGAACTTGGGCTCGTTTGGCTGCTGCGTCGCTCTGTGTTTCAGCTCCCTGATGGAGAGAGGGAGAAAGAGAGACACAGGAAGTTAGATGGAGAGGAGGTGGATGTGTGGGATGGTGCACAGACAGAGGGAGCAAATAGAGAATATGACAAAGGAGGGAAGCGAAACAGAGCAGGAGCACTGTGTGCTGAGATTTTTTTTTTTTTTTATCAAAATGCCTCGGGCATCATATCATTTAATGCAACTTCCATTTAAAACTGACTTGGAGACAACAAATCAACATTTGTGACCAAATTTATTACAAAGTTCTTATATGTTAAGACATTTGGCTAAATTAGAAAGTATCATTAATTTCAAACTGCCAACAGTGGGTCTATAGAGGGTCTGAGGATGCCAGATATTCTCCTCCAGCATCTTTTTCTTAAGATGCCATCTACTTTAACAGAGCTGCCTGGCCTGTTGGCTCAAAATGATCCTCTTCGGGTTTTCTTCTTGTGTCCAAACAACTCCATTTTCACCTAAAGCAACCAAAACATTCCTCCTAGTCCAGAGCTTTGCAAGGACCAGGTGCTCCTTGCTTTTTACTGGTGTGTCTTCATGAGGAAGACTTTATTATTGACCCTTTTTGGCCTCTCAGACTCTCCATTTTGCCCGTTACTTTAGATTTTCTCTTTGAAAAGATTCACAGTGTGGGGCATCTTTCAGTTTCAGACACTTAAAAACATGTTTCTACAACTTTGGTCTTTTTTTTTTCTTGCAATTGCAACACCTAGAAGAAATGCTCAATCTACCCTGTAATTTCTTAAAAAATATATATATTAATGTATGTAAAAAACCAATAACATAACAAATAACAAATAGCATAAGAATGAATTATGGACTTTAAACCATAAAATAAAAAAGGAACAGTAAGGAAAAATTGACACAATGTTTTATAATTGTTTATCACTTTTCTTGAAATTCCCAGCAAAAATAATAAAAAAAAAGGTCAAATAGATGTTTACTAGAAATCTAAAATAGACGTGCATAAATCATTTGATGAAAAACTGTACACATAGTCCTTCTGCAGCTCTGATAACACTTTTCACAAATGTAATTTTAAGGAGACGGAACAATCTTTTCTTCTTTTCTGCCATTTAGCATTAAAAGCTGTGCACACACAGAAGGCAGTCAAAAGCAGAAATTACACACTGAATGACTGACATCCACAGGGAGCCTCACACACACACAATCCCATTATAAGGAGACAACAGGAGCAGACACCAAATTAGCTAAAAACTATTACATCCAGGAGTCAGAGAAAGGCTTAATAAGTTCATTGCACAAACTATAACAATATGCAACCCAGAGGAGAACATGAATTAACTCGGAGGAGGTCGGCTGCATGCATTATGATTAAAATACAAACTCCTAATATGGGACCTGAATGTTCATTAGTAAAGAAGCATGCCCTGCATTAAAATGACTCTGGATCAAATTAACTTTTCATTTTTCCTTATATGAGATGAGAAAGGTGGACAATTTAACTCAATTTACAGTTAAAATAATTTCCCTCCCTCCCTTTAAGAAGAGATGGCTTGTTGCAATGTACAATATTTGGTTTGGGAATTACTTTCAGAAGAAACCAATATAATAAGTTTCATTTAGTTATTTCTGTAAATTCTTTTCTCAAGAAAACCATAAGCATTTTTCTCCACTATGGGATTTAAGGGGTGCAACAGAAAGTTGGCCTTAAATTCCAGCACTTCAGCAAAAGAGAATGAATAGAATAAAGAGAATAAACACATATGGTGACTAATTTTCTACCTATGTCTCTAAAAATGTTCAGTTCAGCTGCATCTGTAAAGATCCACAGCCTGCAGGGTTTTGTTTGATAATTTGTACTATAAATATGGCTCAGAAAACCATATGAATTAATATAAAGAACCACAGCACACGGACTCCAAACATCCCACTTTCTTTTTGGACTTTTAAACATCTTATTTAAAACCAGTAAAATAAGAAGTAGACACAAAGTAAACAAAATGTGTGTCTGTTTCTCAAAATCAACTGAAACATTAATGGAAACAACCCAATGATATTTCCTAAGAGGCCTTGTTAAAGGAGCTGAGTCCATTACTGAGAGTGCTTGACCCAGGAGTAAGCTGTTGAGCCTTTTCACCGTTACACTGCCTGAATGTCCACTCCTTTTCTTCCTGTTCATGTTCACAATTTATTCCTTTGTTTTTAATGCATAAAACCAACTTTGTGCCAACACACAAACACCATTGCAGTCAAAAACCTGTATATATATATGTAACCAAATATCTAATGACTCCAGTGATGTCTTCAACAAGTAACAATACAGCGCCCCCCCATTAGCTACAAGGTGAACCACAATCAGAAACATTTGGCTCCTACTGTATATAGGCCTAAAAGAATTTATGTCCAATCTTTAAATGTTTTAAAGTGATTTCTTTTTACCACTTGATGGCAGCACAACAAGATGTTTAAGCTTCTACTTATAATCATATTAATATGCAGGACTGGGAAGAAGTCCTGAGCCATGTCGCTTTCCTTTTTATATTGCAAAGAAAATTAAAAACTAGTGTTGTGATTTATTAAAACGTGCACAAATATGAATAGATTAACAGTTTGTATTGTTTAGTATGAGCAAATCTCATGATCACTATTTGGTATGACCCCCTTTATTCTTCAACACTTTTAAATAAGCTTTCTTGTCATTTCTTTAAGTTATTAAGATCTCCAGGCTTCTTGAAGAAATTCTCAAGGCTCTTCTTAGGATGCTGGCTGTTTATTTTTTCGTTCTCTGTCAAGATGCTTTAGTACTGTTAAAGTCAAGGTTCTGGGAAAGATGCATCACTCCTATAAAATCTGTTGCTACAGATTTTCAGTCCATTTCTTGTGCATTAGGCATAGCTCAGCCTTTTCTCCCTTTTTCCTTCCTTAACTTCTTGACAGCCATCCTTCCATGGAGACCATTTCTGATGAGACTCCACTGGACAGGTCAAGGTCCAGAAGCAGCTCTGACATCCTGGGTCAGATCTTTGCTGTATTTATCTTTACTTTTTACAAAAATCACTTTTAGATGCTGTTCATCTGCTGCAGACAGGCCTGACTCATGTTTCTTTTGTCCTTCACTTGTTCACTTCAGTTATTTATTTATTTATTTATTTTGACACACTGCACATCACAATGAGATATGCCATGTTTTTGGTTAATAGCTTTTTGAAAATAAATAAATAAATAAATGAAAGAAAAAGCAGCTTCAAAAGTCAAAAATCCCAGAGTACAAATTCTTAAAAGTGCTTTAAAAAATGACAAGAACGATTGATACCTTGGAAGCAAATGTGTAGAAATGAATGGATCAAGTCTTCTGCACATAGCTACATGTATGTTGTCATGCCTGTTCACACCTTTAACAGACTAATCAGCTCCTCCTTTGACAAAACAATGCTACGAGTTTAGCGAGACAGAACTAGAGCTGTGGATAGTGAAATGAAATACTTGTAAAAATCAGCTGAAACTTGCTAAAATGCTGAAGAAAAACTTCAGTCAGACGGTTTCGGTATTACCTTCTTTACTACAACTTACTTCTTTTTATAGCAGATTTAAGACTTTCTAAAAGTATTCATGTACTTTATCTATTTAAAGACACACTTTTCAGCAGTAATAAAGATATTGGAAATTCCCAAGTCACAGTTTATTTTTTTGGGGCTATTTACAAGTAAGACACTTTATATCTTCCCTTAATAATTTTCCTATACTGCTCTGTGACTTAATGAACTGTAAACAAAACTGTAAAAGTTGTAAGCAGTTAATACCTGGTTGTTATTATCAATTGCTTTCATATGACACATATAAGTTACCCAACATCTTAAGTAAATAGTGATTTGGGAATTTATTAAGGGTGACTGGAAAGAGGCAATAGATGTGATAAGAACATCTACCTGTAAAAGGCTAAAGGAAACTCAATACGCTTGCTGGGTTGCATTTCACACCTGTTGTTTGGCATAAAATAGTACCATATCAGCCGTTACATAAAGTTTTAATCAGATGCTTAGGGAGACATGTTGCCAAAATAGTCAGTGATATTTTTGAAGTAGAGATAAAGAAAAACCCAAATGTTTTTCTTCTTGTCCTTCCTTCTAAGCTACTACAGCTTTATGCATCATTACATACTTCTTGAGAGGCTCCTCTTAATTGCCTGAAAGAGGATTCTACTTGACTGGATTAAAGAGAACCTGCCAACTATGACATTATGGTTAGAAGAGATTTTTAATATTCTCCCACTCCAAAAATTGGTGGCAACAACAAAAGGAAAGGATAGTTTATTTCTAAAAAATATGGTTCCCCTTCATAAATTACTTACCAAAAGGTGTCGGGGTCTTACTTACGAGAGGGGGAAGTAAGTACTTTCTGGAGTAAGACCAAACCTCCTTCATAGTCATAGCCTTCATCCATAGTATTTCATATCAGCTGCCCTTCAGTTCTATGTACATTGTATTTTTTCCTGCCTATCTTCCACCACTTCTATATGCTGGTGTGTATAATGGGATGTGTTTGGTGTCAGCTTTTTTCTGTGTAGCTGTCATTGGTGGGTGGTGGGAGGATGGGGGATATAATGAGTAATTTTGATTCTTATTTAAACTTCTAAAAAGAAAAAAATAGACTTACTTTGCAATAGCGAGAAAGGCCAGCTCCACATTGACGCCCGTCTTTGCGCTGGTCTCCATAAATGGAACTCCATATTCCTAATTTGGAAAAATATCAGAGATGCATGAAGGGTCTATTTTAGGAAATGTGTCCACTTGGAGACATCATACGTTACCTTGGCCAGCTTCTCTCCTTCCTCTGTCTTCACGACCCTCTCTGCAGCCATGTCTGACTGTAAGACAGCAGTGGGAAGAAAAAAACAAGTCACCAAACGCTGAGGTGAAGGGTCACAACTTCACCGTACCATCAGCTACAGTGATGCACCACCCCGTCAGCTCGCCCATCGTCTTATCTGGCCGCCAGCTGCTGAGGCAGAGCTCCCTCAGACAGATGAGATGTCAGAAACACCACCTCCAGCGGAGGGGCAGCCTCACACAGACTGATGCCGCCAGTTCTGCTGCTTTCACAGCAAATGATCTGAGCTGCAGCAGTGTGACATCCACGACCCCTTGGACAACTGAGTCCTATCTGAGCCACCAGAGGGAGCTTACATATATTAACGGTGACTGCTGGTTGCAATGAGACATGAGATTCTCTTTCTTCATCGCCAGCAGCAGCGTACAGAAACTGGTTTATGAATCGCAGGTTTGAAGCAAATGAATAGCTGTCTGTCACAATGATGAGATAGCACTGGGAGGTAAAAAGATAAATAAATCAGTGTGAACCTGCAAACACCTTTCAGACAACATTTAAGTCATGTTAAAATAAGCCATTCATAGTTTCCCTCCTGGAAGCGTTTTCTATCTTTCTAAGCGCTCACATGTCTGTGTGGGTGTGATAAGTGTGTGTTAAGATTTGTGTAAAGGAACCAGTTATCCTCCACATCTTTCCTTGCAACACATAAAGGAAGCTATGCTCACCTTGTTGCCGAGCAACATGATGACCACATCCTTCTGGGCATATTCGTGTATTTCAGTCAGCCAAGCCTTGGAAAGTAAAGATAAACAAAAAAAAGGAGGAGAAAGTGGTCTGTTACCAAAACAAATGCCACCACTTGAAGGCTGCGTTTTCTCTCTTCTCCTGAGCTCTGTATTATAACCATCCTATCAATCATGGTGACTATGAGTCACGCCTATCCTTGAACACGTTTATTGCTTTTCATTACTAAAACTGGGGACTGTGTAGTCAAGCAGACGATAACATCACATAATTTCTAAAAAGGTTTGAGAAAGAAATGTTAGAGGCCCCCAGTGGTGCTTTGCATGCAAAGAGACAGAGTAGCGCTCGGCTTCAGAGGATTTAGAGACAGGAAGTGAAAATGAAAAGAGAGCAGAGAGACAGATAATGAAAGTGGGAGGAAAGGTAATTTAAGTCAGTCTTACCCTGATATTGTCAAATGATGGCTTATTGGTGATATCATAAAGCAGAAGTAATGCTGTGAGAGCAAATAAGAAGAATAGATTGATTGCATCTTTATTATCACATTCATAAACAAATCTGTTTCTTTGCACATAAATGAGAAGTACATAAATCATTAGGTTAATCCACACTGACCTCCACACCAATACACACACTCTCATATGACATGAAGAAGCAAAATATGAAAAGAAAAGGTCACCCTGGGCATCTCTGTAGTAGGCATGTGTTACGCTGCGGAATCTCTCTTGACCGGCTGTATCCCAGATCTGCATAACAAACCACACAATTACACAGCAGCCGGTTGCGTAAGACACACTGATCAGAGCAAAACCAGAACAGCCGACAAATGAAGCAGCAACAAGGAGTTCTGTGAGCGATATCTGAGTTAAACCACAAAAACTTATGTTATCAGCTGGCTTGATAACAACTTGTGGAAAACTGTAAATATACATAATAATGAAATTCAGCAAATTTTAAATACTTATCAAGTTATAACCACATGAGAGGTCATATTTACAGTTCCCATCTAAATGGTTGTGAATGTTAAAGTTTAGGCTCAAATCTGTTTGGAAATGTTGAATATCTCTGATTTAACTCACTGAGAAAGACATACATACACTTGATGATGTTGGTGAGAACCCTTCAGACAAAAACACTTTATTCACTGGTTAGTTTTAAGAAAATCTTCGTTCAGTATGGTGGAATATCTAAATTACACATTCATGTGTTTTCATTTTCATTTTTCAGAATATGGTAATCTAATTAGATAACTAATTTATTTTTATTTAAGACAAAAGTTAAAACCATTATTTTTTCATTATAAATGTTCTTAATGAGCCAGGTATGATGTTTTTGGGTTATATATGTCTCTATTTTTAAAAATATATACATGTATCAGTCATATGCCCCCCAAATGTATAGTTTTCCCTCCACATTTTCAAACACACACACACACACACACACACACACACACACACACACACACACACACACACACACACACACACACACACACACACACACACACTCACACACACACACACACACACAAAATGATACATTACATTAGCTTAAGATTAAAATGAGAATAAAGGTGTATTTTTGTTAAATCAGAAGATTGTTTTTATTCATGTAATATATTCATTTAACTTGAATAATTACAAAGTAAGTATATTCTGCCATATAGTAGTAGTAGGACATTCGTAGCACTTCTTAAGCTGTGGATGATTAATCTCACAACTTTCCAGTGTCAGAAGGGTCAGCATCAGACAAAGATGCTGATGAAAAGCATCAAACTGATCAAAGCCTGTAGATCAGAATCTCAGACTACAGTCCTCAAGGGGAATTGTTCTGCAGGTTTTAGACGTTTCTCTGTTTCAACAAACCTGACTCAAATGAATGAATCATTGCACATAACTTGACAATAAGCTGTTGGATCCATTTTATTTGAATTAGGCATGTTGGAGCAGGAGTGCATCTACAATCTGCAGGATGGCAATAGAGGACTGGAGTCTGAAATCCCGGGGCTAATATTTGGGATAAAAGCGTGTTAACAGAAAAAGGAAATCTGACTAGTAGATTTTTTTTTTTAAGTGGATAAATAGAAACAAAACATCTACTGGTAAGTTTTTATAAATGAGTAATTTCTTGAATCTGTTCATAGAAAGAACTGAGAGTATCCAAAATACTCAAGTTGACATCTAAGCTGACACTATAAACTCTTTGGTGTGTAAAACGGCTTATCCAAGAAGATATAAAACTGTATATATTAGACTCTACTGCAATTTAAATAGGACCATTTTCTGTTCTCTATTTCTTTCTAAGAGAAGGTGCAGATTCATCTTTTTTGGAGCAAATCTCAGGATTTTATGTGCAAAGCTCATGCAAGAAAAGAGAAGCTAAGGTTTTACTCTAATTTTGTCACCTCCCACTCAGAGTTGAATGAACAGGTCATGATGACAGACGGGTATTAACAGCATGCTGCTGGCACTCATCCTGCCAGAGACTAACAATATACTAGCACTGGCAAAGACAAAAATGACAGATTTAAAGCATAGTGAGCTCAATCACTCTCCTACATTACATACCAGATTAGTTTAATTTAGGTTTCTAATACAGCAGAAAGATGAGCAGAAATTAATTGAAAGGTGAGAAAAAAGATGCATGTTCTCACCTGGAGTTTGACCTTCAGGTTGTCCACATCCACTACTTTATTCTACAGAGACAAGAAGAGCCGTGAGAGACAATTCACCATATGCCTTGGAGTCTGGAGTGCTGTGAGAATGGCACAGTAATGAATGACTAACATCATGGAGGACTAAAAAAAGGCTCAGAGGCTCTGCATGTGGCAGAAGAAATAAGGCAACTAAAAGTGGCTTTTAGTGCTGGCATAAAAAGTAATTTGCAACACCCACACAACAACAAGGTCCTGGGATTAGACTTAATTACACCACAGTGAGAAAGACGACTGGCAGCATAACAACCGACTCCTCCGTTAATTTCTTGCAGCCCTGTAGGGGTGCCTTCTGATTTCCTGTAGAGCAAAGACAGGCCTGAAAAAGTTTAGGTACCAAAGCTAAAAAAAAAACAGCTAAGTGGTTGTGGCTGATTGTGCTGAAAGATGTGCAATTTTTTTTAACATTCATGTTCTTCCATGCAGTTCATGGCTTTCCTGTTGCCGTGACCTGCTGCAGGTCACAGTCATGTTTTAACTTTGCAAAGTCAAAACCACAAAAAAGAATGAGGCTGAGATGAAGGAAGTGCAACTAGCAAATACACTTCCTTGATTGCCCCATATCAGGGACACATCATCACAAACAGTCACTGCCTGTTCCTGCAAACTCACACAAAGCACAAACATGCATTCTCAGAGACGCAAGTTGACTACAGGAGCACAATAACAAAAGAAACCTCTGCATCATGTTGCCAATCTGGCAGCTAGAGCCACCACCTGCTGAATCCTTTGCATTAGCAGAATGGACATGGTTCAAACCTTGCATTAGTTGCCATGGGTTTCCATACCCACCCCCCCAATTATGACGTGAGAGGAGCCTGCATGCTGAGTAACTGCTACAAGGAAGCATGCTGAAAATAGACCAGCCATGTTACAAGCTGCCACAACAGCCTGCCTGCCTACCTTACCATGCACAGAGGACATCCTCAGCATATTGACTCAACTGTTTTATCTCAGATTACTCTGTTATTAACACACCCCCAATAAACAAACAGAAACAAAAGGTATTGGCTAACATTATCACATTTTTCTGAATGAACACTAATTTTTTTGTAAATGAATGCCTGTGTAACCAGTTTTCTCTTTCTTTTTATGCATTTTAATGAAATCCTCCCACAATGACCTGTTGCTTTCACTAGAGAGGTTTAAAGTGACACGCTCTGCTGCTGAAGAAAGCGTGTCCATATATCTGTCAAACATCCATTATGTTCCCACATGTCTACACTGCCATACAACGAAGACAATGCATCACTCTGGCTAATGCAATACGATTTCCTCTCAGACCATGGACCCCCATACTTGACTTGCCATTAGTGTGAGTGTTTTGCTTTGACAGGAGGAAAGCGGGAGGTTGAGGAGGAACCAGTTTTTGTGGGCCAAAGAGCCTGTTTGTCTGTTTGCTGGAGTAGAGGAAGACATACATTAGGCCTTTGCTTGAAATTCAGCAACAGCCACTGTGTGGGTCTGTCTGTCTGTGTGTGTGTGTGTGTGTGTGCGTGCCATTAGGTTGGAGCTTGTCTGACAGCAGGGTGACTCCTCCATGGTTGAGCTGAGCCAGAGCCAATCTTTCCAGGAGACGTGGGACGTGGGCAGGCATCTGCCAAGACATTTATGAAGCTGTCCAAAGCACCTAGCAGCACAAGTGGTCTGTGAACTTGACTGATTGGCAAGAGGATTTGTACATTTGGTGCTATCATCAAGGATGATGAAGTGTTCTTTGTGGAAGTAGGTGATAATTGGGCCCATGTCACTTCAAGCAAAGGATCACGTTTTTTTTTCAAATTCAAAACACTTCCTTATACCGTGTTGAGCAAAACTCTTAATCCATCTGTCATTTCCTTATATTTTGCATTTAGAGCAGCCAGGCTTTCCTTGTAGTTGAACAAATTTTTCTAAAGGTATATTCCTTTAGTTTTTCTTTTTGTTTTTCTTTTGTTCAGCACTTTGAGCAACTTTTGTTGCAGAAATGTGCTTTATAAATAAACTTGAACTTGAAAAATGACTGGTTTTTCATTCATTTTCACTGTATATCTCCACATGGTGTGAAATGTGTGCATATAACATGAAAAAAAGCCTGTCAAAAAGCCATTCTTAAGAAAGGGAAACAGGGAGGAAAGGTATGCCAAATGACAGAAGAACTGGACAGGAAAGGTCCTATAGCGATGAATCCTCCCCCGAACCCAGACCTGCACATTACTGAAGCAGTGTGGGATCATCTTGACAGAAAATGGAACAAAAGGCAGCCAACATCCAAAGAAGAGCATTGTAAAGTCATAAGAAGCCTGTAACTACCCTTGAAAATGACTTACATAAATTTCAAGAAAGCTTATCCAAGAGGGTACACTGTTGAAGTCTAAAGGTAAACATACCAAGTACTGCTTTCTTGTTAATAAGGCTTTGTTTTTCCCAACCTTATGTACTCTATTTACATTTGTTTGCATCTTTTCAACAAATCACTACACCAATGTCAGATTCCTGAAAATGTATAAAGAAATGAGGGGTGGCTCAAGACTTTTGCACAGAACTGTTAAGAAAACAGCATTAATGTACATTTATAACTGGTAACTCAGTCAGTGTTGGACTTGTCTGCAGCATCTTTCTCACCCTAAAGTCTATTCCAACGGTGGCTATAAAGTTGCCTCCCAGAAATGCACCATCTTTAAAGCGCACCAAGATGCACGTCTTCCCCACTGCTGAATCTCCAAGGAGCATCACCTAGAGCGAAACCCACCACCAGAGAAGAAGGACATCAGGTTAAATCTAGTCAAGGACATGACTGACAGCCTACAGCATACATTGACAGGAGGGTGAGAATTCTACCCCAAAGCTGACAGACGTGCTGCAGAAATTATTCTGCAACTGCTTAAATGGATAATATTTCACAACTGAGATTATAATGCTTGACTCACATAATGCTATTGATAAATATCTCTTCTTGGAAAACCAATAGGCATGAGCAAAATTATGAAAAAATAATGTGGCAGATGCAGCCGTACACAGTATTGTTATTCACTGCTGACTTAACTGCCAGTACTGGAGAGGTGGGAGATTTGAGATGAGTGCAACCAACTATGTTGATTTACTCTCATTATTTTCCAGCATGCATGCTTCTCCAAAACTAGTCAATGTAACTACCGCAGCATGTGCAATTATACAATCATTTCAGCTGCATTTGATTATAATATTACATGCCACTCGTTGCCCTGGTGGAGTCATAACAGATGCAAGTGGTGACACGATTAAATTTAACTTTTCCACTTGCCTGCTTGTGTCTTAGAAAGAAACTGAAGCCTGAGCAGCTTTAAACAAATATTCAGCTGAGGAGCTTGTAAGAAGCAACAAGTACACCCTTAGCAAATATTTGGAGCAGTAAGGGCAGCCGGAAAGATTTCCCACAGTGGGGGTGAGCTGTCTAACAAGAATTATCATAGACACATCAGTCAGCTGGCTGCATATTCTCCAGGTGAAGAGTCAATATGCTGCTGCAGTTAACACCCAGTTGTAACAGTAGCCTTTATGTCTAAACCTGTTCGATCAGCAGCAAAAAACATAGAAAAGCACAAAAAACATGCATGCCAAAACGGAAATACACACCTTGAAGGCAATATCATAATACTCATTAATAGAGGCGCATCTCTCCAACACATATTTTGACGTGCCGTTTTTACCCTGCTTGTCCGTCAACGATGTCTTTCTTGAGGACATCGCAGTGCCAGTAAATAAAAAGAAGTGTGCCAAAGCACAGTTAATTTCCAAGATGTGTCCAAGAAAGACGCGCACGGTGTCTTGAGGGATCAGACCCAGGCTCCGCCGACCTCCAGCCCCTCTGCTCGCATACTGCGCGCGGCCACGAAATGATTACTGGGGCGCTTCCCGTGTGGAGGGAAAAAAAAATCTCACCTTAACTGTCACACAGTCTCCCCCCGAAAAAAAAGAGAGAAAAAAAAGGAAAGAAAAAAGAAAACAAAAAGAAAAAGGTGACAAACTTGAGCACCAATCAGCTGTAGCTGCGACGGCGGTGATGTTGACGGCGCGTCCGCGTCTACATCCAGCAGTCAAAGCAATGACAAACAGGCGGAAACATTTCTGTAATTTTGCAGAGCGGAGCTGTGCATCCTGGCGTGGGCAGATGATTAACTGGGCAGCAATGCGAGGACGTCGACAGCTAAGATGTGGATTTTCTTATGAGTGACACTGGTCCCTAAATAAATAAAAACAACCTACAGGGGTCAAACGCGCTGATGGCTGACTCATCTGCCACAGGTGGTGCGCGACCACTGGGGGGGTCAATCACACACCCAGGAGAGAAAACAGCGAGATGAAGAGTGAGTTTAACACCTCATGTGGGATATTTGTCTGGAGGAATGGATAAACTGTCCTTCAAAGTGTTCTCATATTAACACAAAGTGGTTCCGATCCATTTTTTTTTATCCCTCCTTTAATGAGGCTTCTTCACAGCAAGCAAATGAGCAATTACGCCCTACTCTCCTTCATACATTTCTAAAATGGTTTCACAGACTCAATTTCCTTATAATAAAGCACTAGCGGACTCTTTAGTTGCAGTGTTTGCCTCCCCCTAGTGTTCAAATCGACATGATGCTCGTCTCCGCTCTCCCCTGAAAATGGCACTAATGGTACATGAGAAGAGATTATTTATGTTATATAACTGAGCATCTATCACTCCTTCATCCATGAACTCATTAATCCATGCAGCTGCAGGCAACATCTTAGACATTTATTTGTATATGGAGCTGACTGAGTGGTGGAATAGTTTACATATAAACTAAATTACCAAACACAACACAACCATATTAACTCCCTGACAGGCTTCACATTTCTCATCTTTCTAATCACCACACACTGTATGATGAAGAGTTTTTTCCCATATGATACTCATAAAAGACAACGGGTCTAGAGTATTGTGCAGGAGTCTTTAATGATTGGATGTTTTTTAACATATTTGCAGGAAAACAGGACTTGTGTAGACATAAAGGCAAATATAGAATAAAAATGACAAAAAACAACTGAAATGAGGCCGATAATCAATACTCAGCACAACCAAACTTTGTTGTTACTTTGCTTAAAGAATTCATTCTCCAGACTTTTTGAAGGACTTATAAAAAGTCTTCTTTGCATATTGGTTTACCTTTTTGTCAATATGACTCCACACTGCTTCTGTAATGTTAAAGTCTGGGCTCTGGCATGGATTCATCACTCCATCCAACCTGTTGCTACTGATTTTCAGTGCAGTTCTTGTGTTATTTGGCATACCTCAGCCTTTACTCCCTGTTTCTCTTTCTTAAGAATGGCTTCTTGACAGCTACCCCTCTACAGGCCATTTCTGATCAGGTTTCAGTAAACAGTTGATGGATAAACTGATTTCTTTCCTGTTTTTTAAGGACACCACTCTCAGATGCTATTTATGTGCTATAGACAGATTTTTGGACCCGCCTTCTTCTTTGCTCCTCCACTTGTCCAGTTTCCTCCAAATTTTAAGGTCACATTCTACACTATACCCACATAAACCAAGTTTTCTTCTAAACACTCTGTGAGTCATCTTGCGATGCAAAAATACCATTTCAAGCCACCAAAGCTCATTGATGGTGCTTTTATTTTTTGATAGATCCAACAAAATAAATGGGAATATATTATATGTTTGCAACAGGCTGTTTTCTAAAGAAATTTTTTTAAAATTGTTATTTTGCTTAATTGTCTGTTAGAAGGTGACATAACTCTGTTTCACCCCTTCATTTATGGCTGAATTATTCATAGGTCATTATTGAGTGACTTAAAAAACAATTAAGCAGTGAAAATGATTGTGTACAAGGATCGGAGTGAATATGAGTGAAAAAGAAATCAATGCTTAAAGAAAAAAATGTGTAAAAACAAACTGGAGAAACAGGTTTAAGTTTTCTGACCTGGTACTTGTCACAATTCTGCAATTTGGCACCTAAAGATTTTTAAACATTATTTAAAAAACACGTCTGGCTCTTTGGAGGCAACATGAAATGAGAAGTGGTTTGAGACTTGCTCAGGGCGATATATAAATGGAAAAATAGGCAAAATTGTTTCTAAGAAAGCTGGGAAGAAAGGAGAAGATGTGAGTAAAATATCTTGGGATTAAAAAAAAAAATAGGTGAAAGAATTTTTAAATGTTAAAGGTAAAAATGTATTCTAGGCTGCAGAGCACAACTCATGACATAGCAGTGACTAACAGTTGAATTTCTAGGTTGGCTGTATGGATAATCTATCAAAAATGACAACACCATGAAAACCTTATCAAGGTGTCTTTAAAAGGGGCTGTTTCATCCCTAACTTTAAATCTAGGTGACATATTCAGGAATGTGAGTAATTTTCCCTGTATTGCTTTTTTTCTGCAGGAGTTTTGAACCTTGAATCACAATCTCAAGCATTTACTGTATGCAAACTTATGCTAATGTGAAGTGGCAAAGCCAATTTTATGCTTTCTTGCTGAATCCTGTCCCCTCCATTTGTAATGGCGGCTTCGCAAAACCAAAGTTATCAGTGTCAAAGCAGACAAATCATTCAATAAATAAGCCATGCATGCATCCTTCCTGCTCACCTCCTTTTACCTCCACATGTCACACAGCCCGCCACCCCTCACCTCCACACCCAAACTTGTCACAAAGCATAAAGTCAGTTCTGTTCAGAATAGCTTTGTTACGCACATCCAGCAGCAAACAGCCAGCTGCCATGACATTCATTAGCTCTGGTTTCTTCCCAGTAATTTAATCATAGCATTGGCATTATTAACCACATTAATGCTCCTCAACAAAGTGTGAAGAATTGTAATGAATGCAGTGAGAAAAAAAACAACATCCCACACTGGAGAGAGCACCACTGATTCATGCTGTACTTCACTGACACACTGAGGGAGTCAAACAGTCTTTGGCACACAAACACAGAGGATCTGCTCTGCTGTTGTGTCACGACTTGAGTACAAACAGTCCATCAGAGCGGCATGTCCTTCTCACTTGGGTGAAGTCAACAGCATAACAGGGAGGAGGGAAAACACAGCCGGGGGTTGGGGGGAGTGGGGTGGAGGAGAGGAAACGATGGACTTACTGTGAAGCCGATGCCGACGGTGGAAGTGAAGGACCCCGGGATGAACTTGCCCTGGTCGAACTGAACCAGCAGAGAGGTCTTGCCCACCCCACTGTCTCCCACCAGGATCGTCTGCAGAGAAAGTCACAGTTAGAAGACATCATGTTTCCAGGCTTCACTGCCTCTGCCTCGCTCATTGCCTGAGGCCGCTGCACTGTGTGGGCAAGCAGAGTGGGCTATTGTACATGTTCATCTGTTGCTCAGTGTGCAGCTCTGTGATCTGTGATGCTTTGTGACAGCTGGAGGTTGGCTCAATGTCTTCACAAGGGAAGGACAGCATGGCAATGAAAGTAGGACCACGACTAGCTTCTAAATCAGCTGTTATGTCACAAAGGTTTCTCAAACATAATTATTTTAGATTGACATTCAAGGTGAGCTCATGTGGCTCTCCACTTGCCTTCCTCTCAACATTTCAACCAAGAAAAAAATCTGTTTTAATAGAGTCAAATGAAATGATCTGGATGCAAGTCAACTCTCACACAGAAATAATAACACTAAGAACCATAGTTTTTTCCTCCTGAGCATCACCCTCTGCTGATTTTCCTCCCCAGCTTTGGATGTAGGGTGTCATCAGGCTCACTGGTTATTAAAGCAAGAGTACCCAAACTAGAACCCTGTGGTGGCAAATGCTTATTTCTTTTGTGGAAATTTATCACCTCACAGCCACCATCCTCACAAACATGCACAACTCCTCCTCCTCTAGCAGGCCTGCTTCTTATCTGCACTCTCCAAGAGCCCACATAGAGCACTGAATGACAGCACGAGGGATTCTGCTGCTTGTAAGGCGCTCACGTTAATCACTGACATTCATGTTCTTCATGTTCACTTTACTACTCCATTATAAACAAGAGCAGATAGATAGGAGGAAAATCTTAAACTCTGTGGTTTGGGAAAGTAAATTTGCTTGCTTGCTCTTTAGGGATGTTGGAATCTGTAATGCTGAGTAAAGCATCTACAAACATAGAAAAGTCTTTTAAAAATCCACCAAATAGACATTTAAATAAATGTAGGGTGTAGGGAATATTTAAACATGGACAGGAAGCAGAAGTCCATGAATATGTAATATGATCATACAAAATAACTTAAATCAAATGCAAATGACCACAAAAAGAACCAGAAATGCTACCACTAAAAAAAAGAGGTTCAAAATGACCAAAGACGAGCAAAAGGTGACTTAAAACCAAAATTACATTAATACGTTCACAAAAAGATGTAAAAATAATCAATAAGACAGAGGAAAGAGCAATGTTTGTTCTACATGTCCTCACACTGCTAACAGTCCTTAGATATCATGTCTATGTCCTTTGTCCGTGGATTGCTGTGTCTTTGTATTCATGTAAGAGGCTCATGTACCTGTAACAGCTTTGGGGGTTTGACAATTTAAGGGATCCTTTTTCTTAATTATGAGGCTTTGGGGAAGAAATGCAAAGTGTGGTTGTTTGTAGGCTGACTCCACATGAACATGGGATATAGAGGAACTGCACAGTTCTAGTCCCTGTCAGACCTGTTCTCTGTGTTGTAGGTCCTTTTTACAAAAGCTTGTAGTTATACCTTCTTGTGTTGTCACATTGGTGCTTTAGACTGTCCTCACCTCAGGTTTCTGCCACAAAGACAACCAAAACAAATGTGAAAATCTGTCATGATTCAAGCTTTATGTTCCTTGGTTTACTTTTATGTTCTTTCATGTTCTGGGCTTTTGTCATGTTTTTGGTTTATGTTCTTGGTTTTAAGTGTTTAGTGTCATTTTCTGTATTTTTTGGTTTCTGCTTATTAGTTCACCTGGTCTGATTAGCTCATTCACTTCACCTGTGTCTAGTTTGTCCTTCAGAGTATTTAAGTCCATTGATTTCAGTCCATTGTTTGTTATCAGTGACGTTGTATGCCAAGACTTTTTACGTTTCACGTCTTAGTCCATGCCATTGTGACGTTTTGCTACATGAGTCTTTTGTTTGTAAATCATTTGTAAACCAAGTTTTTTGTCATTAAAACCTTTAACCTGCACCGGTTTGCTTCCTGCCTCGTCTGCCTGCAATTGGGTCCTCATGTCCACAGCTACCTGACAAAAAAAAAAATATAATGCCAAAAAATGCAAAATGATTTGAATTAAATCCCAAATTTTCCTCAACATGAACATGATTTAAAACCACAAGAACTAATGTCAGTTTTGGTCTCTGAAGGAGCACTCTTGTGCAGTCTATGTTAAAAACCGGATGCTTTTTTTTTTTTTTAAAAAGATGAAACCCACTAGGAGAAGTGTTTGCTGAGGCAGATGGCAGACATCTTTAAACAGTGGGAGTAACTACTGTACAAGCAAAGACTGCACCTGAAGTACAAATGATGCAGACTGGATGTGAATTGGGCTGACTCAGTGTGAAGGGGCAAGTGCAGCGCTTTGGTGGCCCATGTGAAATCAACAAATTACTATTTCATGCTTCCTACATTAAATTTTGACACAGGCGTGTAAACATTTTCAGGACAGACAATGGAGAAGAGAGCAGCAATGCAGGAGAGGTATGTCTCCTAATGGCACATGGGAGATGATGGTGTGTAGAATCAGGGAGGAGGTGGAGGTTTTCTGTGGTAAGGGCCAGATAGCCTGGGTAGAAATGATGAATACGTCTCCATGGCAACATTAGATTTCCTTTAGTTTATCACGGATGTGTCATAACCCTGTCACTGAGGAAACCCAAGGCTCTTATACACTGTATGAGACACAAGATGAAGTGGATGATAAAAACTCACCCTCAGATATATCCTGGTAGGGCAGAAAATAACAACCACACAGTAGTGTTTCCATACATTCTTTTAACTGAAGAAATTGATTTAAATCATATGCAAGAAAATCCTTTGTTTCCCTTTAAATACAAGCACTACTGTGTCGATAAGCTGAGGGTCAACTGCCAGGAAAAAAAACAGTGGAGGAGCTACATCATGCTCTGTCATTTCTGGACAGCTGCAACTGGTCAAAACAACATATACAACCACAAATTGAATCAGAGAAGAGACTGGAGCTTGATCCCGGCTCACTGCAACACTTGTTTACAAATGTTCAGTAATATAGTTATGGATGCCCTTGAGGCACATTGTGGGATGAAACCATTAGAATAGCAGCAGTACTGGAGCAATAAAATCCACAATCTGTGAGTAAAGCAACAGGAAATGTTTGACCTCTGGTTCTATCAGTTTGAAGATGTGCTTAAAAACAGCTGCTGCTGTGTTAATTATTCCTGTGGATAAAACTGGCTCCAGTCTTAGATTAGACAGTTAACAAGTTCTCTGTAATTTATAGCATCTATTCGATAAAAATGAAAATTTAACATGAAATAAAATCACATTAACAGTCAAAAACTTGGCATTTAACACTAAAGGTAGTGCTGGGTTGTTACCTTATGCGTAAGCTGTTCGTTGTAAGGAAAGGTGTTGGACGGGGGTGATGGTCCATCCTCTGTGTCCGAGTCCACCACCGATGACCCGTACGCACTGTCTGAGGAAACCATCCTCATTTCCTCCTCCTTCTTCTGTCCCTCACACAAATCATCCATTGTGCTTCGTCTTAAATATCAACAGATTTCTACTCAAAGACAGTCGAGAACTAAACACACAAACTTCTTTCACTCCCTTTTTATAATGTTTATTACAGCTTGTCTTCTCCTCCTTCTCTGCAGGTGTCTATTACTTCTGAGTCATTTATAATGTAAAATGACCTCAAATTGTTTGGATGAAAGAGTTCTGGCCAGAAACCAAAAAAAAGGCATGTTTCTTACAATATTTATGAAGTAAACCATGTTGAGCTTTTCTTTGAGAAAGTGACAAGGAAGTATTCAGCACCCCCGGGAGCTCCTTTCTTCCTCATAAATACACCATGATCTGCTTCTGAGATGGAAAACTCGAAAAAAACTGCTAATCTGAGACTGAGAAACACTAAGAGCTAATAACATTTGATTTATATGCTGTAGGTAAAAACAAAACAAAAAAAAAAGCACTGTAAAATTTTCAATCAGAGTATTTATTGAGTTGCCAGTCAGGATGTCTCTTGTGTGAGCTTTTCCAGAGGCATACAGCGACAGGCCCAAGTTCCTGACTCAGATAAAACCCACAGAGTCGATGATGCCTTGCCAGCCAGACTGTAGCTGCCCATCACAGCAGCTTGGGCAGAAACTGCCAACCACCCCACAAAAAAAAACTAAAAACACAGAACTGCTTCCAGTGATACTGAACATGTGGAGTATCATTTGTAACACACACACAGAGCAGTCCTAACAGTTAAGAGTGAAAAGAGATGAACAATTTCAATCAGGATACAAAAAATAACATTGGTCTGCATCCATTATTCTGCTCTCTTATCTAAAAAAAAACAAACAAACTGGGGCTTCATTGAAGCAATTGTACTGTGTGAGATAAACAAGGTCACTTGAACTCACATGGTGGCCAATTATCATTTAAGAACACATACGTTTGCAAGAAACTAAGTAAGAATCCAATTTAATACAAAAACATGGGGGTCTTACAAGCTAAATTCTGCAAGCAAATATCCCGTAGTAAACAACTCATGTTTAACACAAAGGCAGCTTAGAGTCTCCTGATTACACAAAAACATACAGTGTACTATTCACCATTATTTTTGGTTGGTGGACTTTAAAAAAAAGTTTACATGAAATGCACCTTAAGAACTTAAATATGAGCAATAACCAACCTAAGAGGCAAACAGTTGTGACAATATACTGCATAAAACAGAGATACGCAGGAGGTACAACGGTCTGCAATTTAAATGCATTGCATTTAAAAGACATTTTTGACATTTAGTGAAATTTATACATTTGTTGTCTCGCCAAAAGAAGACTGACACTATGTACAGTAATGAAGCTACTCCCCCAACTGCTATTAGCTCAGCTTTGAGGGAACACAGAAGAACAGGAAGATTGGCTGAGTTTAAAATGTAAAATGTGGTTTCAACCACAATCACAATAAAACCATTAGATTTACTTAAATAAGATTTTAAAACGCCTTATTTAAGACAATTTGTTCTCTTGATTCATTTTATGTTTTGCAAAGTTACCCAAACAATTACGTTGTAGATGAGCTGGGTGGATTTTGCTGACTTTTTACCAGTTTCTTTACATTTCCTGCCACGACAGTGGTAAAGTGATAAGCTAAGCTAACTTACAAACAGGCGTTATGCCAATCTTCTTATCCAACTCGCTATAAAATAACTGAATCACTTTAAAGCGTTACCTACTTTTTCTTTAATTTGCACAATTGTCTCAAATAAATAACCAAAATGTTAAAAACAATGGAAACTCAAACTTTGACTCATTTGTTCTGAAGCTTTTCAGCAGGTCACATATTTGTTGTGATGCTCATTTTTCAGTTGAAACCTTGAATTTTCTGTCTGCATCATTTATATATGCAATCTAGGCACTTCCTTTGACCAGAAAATAACTCAGGAGACATTTTTTGCTACAATGGAAGGACTATTTTAGGAAAACTAAAGGACAAAACAAATGCTTTAAAAAATTGCTTGTTCAAAAATGATGCCACATGAAACAGAATTAAAAAGACAACTCCTTAAGAAACCCACAGTCCAAGTTTTAAGTGATGTGTCGGTGAAATAGGAGGTGTCCGTGCCTTCTGGTGTTTGAAAAATAAAGATATAATGCAGAAACCGACCAACTTCTACTCTCCATACTGTAACCGAGTGATCTCTAACATAATCTTATAGTAAAGTGCACTTCATCTGTCTGTTCCTTTTGTTTACATAATAATGCTTCAAAATAAGCACAAAAAACACTCAGGTTCCACTCTCCCTTGAAATGAAGACAGAGCAAAGCATGGAGTCTGTAGGGTTTAACAACTCCTTCCTATTTCTTTCCAAGTAGAGTAAAACTGAAAAGTGTTTGAGCAAAATGTGCGCAGACGATTTATAACCAACTACTACCAGACAGCCGAGAGACTGAAAACCTGTGTGCCAGCTGAAAACACGATACAGCTGGCATTCATGTATATATCCATTAAAAAAACATGATACAAGTTTTAGCGCTTGCAGTCTTCTATGTGCAAATTTTCAGCAGTCATACCCTTGTCTCGCAAGTCTGTGTCAACATTTCACGAGAATGTTGCAGCTCCTCAGTACAGGAACATAAGTATGTATGTGCCTTTGAGCTCTTTCTTAGCCTCAGAGACAATATTTAAGCTCACACATATTTTCCTCCAAGTCTCTGATGTAGGTTCAACTGCCCTGCAGTCGTCTTGTGCATATGTAAAAGTCTGCTGTTTCTCTTCTCTATGGGCTACCTGATCCGCCCATCACTTTTGACTGGGCCCAGTTCAGACTTTGGGTCTGGGGATAGGGAGCTCCAGGCAGTCTTGGAGCAAGGTTCCAAAGCTGGGCAGGAGGAAGTCTGGGTGGCACACAGTTCACCTATAATCCAGAAAGTCCCCATGATACCGTCCACCCATGCTTCAAGGGACTGGCCCACCAAATGAGCATTGTGCTGAGCCACCTGCATGGCAGGCTCCTGGGGAGGCAGCTTCAGTACTGAGCTCAGCTGCTGGAAGCTCTGATCTAGGTACAAGTTACCTGGAGGTCCTGAATGGAGCCAGCTGTCCTCTTCTGAAAGATAAAAAAAACAGGAACATATTATGAACTAATTCCCGCCAACAACTATTATTTCTTTCATTTTAACAGCTCTATTTACTTAAAGCTTTTTTTTGTATCTTGAATTTTATATCTGTATTTGTAAATGAGGTATTTATTAACTACTTCCTTGTTTTAAAGTTAAATTAATCCCAACAAAACTTAACAAAACTAAATCTGCGTGGTTAAAAAAAAAAAAAAAAAAAAGCCCTGAAGAATGAAGTGAATGTGTTTAGTGCTGCGAATCCACCTCTTACCTTTACGTAGTGGCTCCTTATTATTAAAGGTTAATGGCATGACGAGGAAGTGCACTTCCGCCATGCGTTCCCATTGTTTTAGCACTCGTACTGTCCATGTGCCGGGCCGCAGGGGGTGCTGCAGAGGTGGTTTGTACTGTGTGTACTCTGCATCCACATCCACAGTAATGTCATAAGATGCTGCCACCACCAGAGCAGGGTCGATCCAGACAATAGTGGCTGTTAGATTGGGACCACGTGCCCACTTCTGGACCGCCAGAGGTTCATCTAAAGGACCGATCACTCCACCAAAATTTCTGAAAATCCTTTCTTTGGGATCCCACTCTGTTCCAATCTTTTAAGGGGCGAGAAAAAAAACAATCCTGACATGACAAGATGAACAGATATACTTTCTTCGGATTTTAATATACAGTATAACATTAAAACAATTTAACTTGGTCAGATTTAGCCTTGATAAAGCTACCCCAAATTTTTCATATCGGGTAGAATATCTTCTCATATAGCAGTTTTTTTTTTTTAGGTAATTTCAAAATAAAAGCTTCTGCAAAAAAAATCTTATGTTATCCATCTCAGTGAGCGCTTACTTCCAGGTTCTTGAGCCTCTCAAATTCTCGAAGATTTGTTTCAAAGACAAGTGTGGCTTGCGGCACAGCCCACACCGCTAGTGTCTCTCTGTCCTTTGACCCCGCAGCCTGGACTTCCTGACGAACCAAGTACCCTTGGAAGCGGTCGTCATAAAAGTACAAATGCACAGAAAGAGGATATCCTACCGGTTCAAACCTGCAGAGATAAAATAAACAGAAGACACAGGAGATGACAACGGCCTCCATTTAACAAAATGTTTAGCCACAGTATCATACAAACTAGATAACAGCCCACCTGCAGGCCCCCACATTGCTCTGAGAAGTCACCAGACTCCTCAGGCCCAAACGAAAGAAAGAACTGTAGGCAGTGAGAGCCACATCGCTGAGGGAGCCCACACCATCCAACTGCTCAAAAATGCTCTCCCAGTATGCTTTGATGGCTGCAGTTCCAGGAGCGTACTGGCCATACAGGTGGGTATCCAGGATGTCTATAGCTTCCTGGTTCACAGTTGACTCAAACTTCCGGGCAAAGAACGTTGGACGGGACAGTTGCTGTTGATGACATGAAAGATGGGCTAATTAGTTACCAGACTAGAGGAAAAAAAAAACAGGGAGGAAAAGATAAGTTGTGGCTGTAAGCTGCCATTTCTGCCGCACTCACCTGAATCCGAATGAGGTCCTGTGGTTTGAAATCATTGGGAGAGCAGCCGCACCAGTCAACAATGTGTTTATACTGGCATTTACAGCCCAGCTTACGATTCCAGTTGGTGACACGCAGATTGTTGTCCACCAAGGTGTCACACATATGACTGTTGCCAAGAACTGTGTGGAAGAAAGACTGAGAAGAAAGTGGAGGGGTAAAAATATACTTCCAGGCTGTGCAAGCAAATAAAGGGTGTTTTGTGTCACAATGAAGTTGAATGATCTCCAACTACAGATTCATTTACAAAAGGTCACAGCTCTGTGGCAGTGCAGACTGCAGCTCTTCCTCTTAGAGTTAACTACACTGTCAGATAAACTACAGTCTGGCACTTCTGCTCCACACACTTCTTCAAGTATTACATTATCTTTGCTGCTAGGCTCTTCTGACTTGGAACGAGCCTGAGACTGACTTGTACATGAAGCTGTCAGTCTTCACTACAGGAGATAAACAGACCACCAAAAGCTTGCTTACCTCAGCAGGGAGCAGTGCGTAGGTATAGAACTGCTTCAGCCCTAAAACTAGCTCATCCTGGGAGTTGATGACATACTCCACAAAGATACGGGTAAGGGCGAACCAGTCGGAGCCACCTGAGACCTCCAGACCTTCTGGGATGCTGCGTTCACCGAGGCGCCACATGTGGTTGTCACATTCATGGAAGAGACGGTCAAGGCCCTGCTTCTTAATAAACCTTAAACACAGTTAAATATGATGAAATGTGAGCCACGAGGCATCCAAGTGTATGATTATAGTGGGTTAGTGGTTTTAAGAATTTCAATCCTCACCTTGTGTTCTCTCTCCCATGAGACTTGAGGAAGTTCTTGTCCCTGTAGAGCGACAGGAAAGCCACCAGTTCATCATTGGTCCTGCAGGGAGGCATTGCAGTGAGAATTTAAAGGAGGAAAGGTTCAACCAAGCAAGAACAATAATGCCTAAAAGGTTGTCTGAAATAAAACACCGACTTGAGTGACTTTAGACTAAAACTAGGACAGGATTAAAGAGATAGGTATGCCTCTCTGTATCCAAGCAATGTAGGCTATAATGCCTTGGGACGGTTCAGAAGCACCTTCAGCTGCTTTGAAAGGGATTCAAAGCTGCCCTAGAAACTCAGCCAAAAAGTAGATTTTTGCTACCAGCTCTATTATTTAGCGACCAAAATAAACCATTTAGCATAACTCTCCTGACAGAGTAATTGTTCCATCAGGCAAATGGCTGTCACTTTCTAATGCTAATAAAGCTGTAAGTCAGTAAGAGACTGACTATTGCAAAAATGATCATCACAATTTTCTTTTCTATGCTGATCTGTCTTGATTTAGATCATAATTGTTTGTTAATGTTGTCAATTTAAAAGAAAAGGCTACGTGTATTTTCGATTAAATATGTACCAGAAGTTGTCATCTCTTTTGGGGTTTTTTTTATGGTTAGCGGCTAGATCAGAGGTGCACCCCCACCAGCTAGTGGACTGGAGTCTGCTGAAGGATAAAAAATATCTTGATG
The DNA here is from genome assembly GCF_017639745.1 of Melanotaenia boesemani. Taxonomy (NCBI): domain Eukaryota; kingdom Metazoa; phylum Chordata; class Actinopteri; order Atheriniformes; family Melanotaeniidae; genus Melanotaenia; species Melanotaenia boesemani. The sequence continues at coordinate 20,274,273 of NC_055683.1, read as the reverse complement.
CTTATCATCAAGCTTGGCATGAATTTGAGAAACTCAAGTCTGAAACTCCACAAGTTTAAGAGGTAGTCTATGGTCATGAATGCAAGCTTTAACAAAGGCAGGATTTAACACATCATGGATCATTAATATTAAACATATTTATAACTAGTATGCAGCTGCAATTCAATAAAAGAAATCTGCAAGTACAAACACACACAAGTGACACTATTTTGACTGATAACTGGACGTTTATCCTAAACTTTAATGTTCTGCGTCCACATCTGACTAACCTTGTCGGGAAGTCTGTTGCACTAAGATTGATGAAAAAATCCCACTTCCATTCCGGGATGGCCAGCAGGTCCTGCATGCTGCGTAGGTAGGCCTTCAGAAGGCTGGCTCCTCCCCAGATGGTCACCATCCTCCACGGCGTGACTCGTACATTTGGGAACTGCTGAGCTATCTGCAGAATCTCCCGATGCATGTAGCCAGACCGCTGGAAGGTTTTATAAAGCCATGGGTCAGTTATGAAGTTAAAACTGGTTCTGAACCAAAATTGTAATCTTGTTCAAGCTTGCAAAAGTTCCAGCAAATCTGCAGCTGAGACTGTGCCAAGAGCAGCAGACAAAATTGGTTCATGTTGAAAAGAAGCTTTATCTGAGAATAACAATAACCACATGTATGCACTGCACATGAGTCATCATGCTGCAGAAAGAAAAGTCTAAATCTAGTTGTTTTTGCCTGTTTTTACTCCTTTAAGTGGCTTCAGTTGACAGGAGCCTAGAGACAGAAAAACTGGGCATAAAAAAAGAGCCTGGGGCATTTTTTGGAGCAGAAATCAAACTTAATGAAGGATTAAAGGATTAAAAATGTTAAAGACACAAAAATTAGGCTTTACGTAAAACATTAACACTGTGAGAGTATGTTTGACTACTGAAACTGTAAGGTGGAAAAAAAACATTTTAACTTCTCTTTGGAGATTAATTAGTTTATCAGCTGATTAATAAACAGTCTGTTTAAATAAGCACAGCTACTAATGGTTATGCAGAAATAAATAGACGGTTTAAGAGAAACAGACACTTGTAATTTAGCTATTTGGGAACATAAGGATAAGTTGTGTTAGGTGAAGAACAGGTTGTAATTAATTTACTTTGCACATTCATTTCATGGTACAAAGATTGGAGATTTATTACTTGAGCTTCACACTTTGTGAAAATCTGTGGGCATCCTCTCTACATTAAGAAACAAAATAGGGGAGACGAGGACAGAAGAATAATCTCAACTGTCCATCTGTTGACAGGAAAAAAATACGAGACTTGGATGATAAATTGCAGAGCAGCCAGAAGACAGACTCTGACCTGTTTTACAGCCTCATCTTTCAAACAGAGTTTTTCCGCAGAGATGGATGATTTAAGGCCAGCAAAGGGTGCAAGATGGTGTCTGTGGTGTGAGTGTCGCACTGGCTTATTGTTCATCACTGCCTCTGGTGAGCTGCTCCATCGTCATTTGGCAGCAGAACAGACAAACTCCCCAGGACTCAGAAACCACTTCAGCTACAACAGGTGCACTGACTATATACACCCCGACTCTGCTCAACACTACTGCTGCCTTTTGCCCTCCAGCCACATACAATACTAACCTAAATCCAGCCACTAAAAATAACCACACGTATCTCTATCCAGGCTAATCCCTTTTACCACAGTGTGAGAGCGGCGGGATAAACTTAACCTCCGTAATGCAGGGAGATCTAACCATTTTTGTGCAGCTTCTGCTAAACTGTGTCCCAAAGATTCCGTGTTTCTTTAACATGAACACCTAAACTAAGTATAACCAGGACAGAGACTATGTGGTAGTGATCCGCTGTGACTACCTTGTCCACATGGATGTAGTAATAGTGGTCTCTGTGGTATATAGCTTTGATGAGACGCTTGAGCTGTCGCACAGCACGTCCATGGACCATCAGGACGAAAGCTACCCTGACGGGGTTCTCCACCTTGGACAGGCTTAAGTCCAGTTCACTAGTAGTTTGAACTGGCTGCGATACACCTGGCCGAAAAGGAAAGAGAGAAAAATCGTTAAGCAGGGTCTGGTAGAGTGAGCAGATTATTAAAAACATTTTATTGTTCTTTGTGCATATTCTGCCCACACCTCTTTAACATGAGTGCCCAAATGTCAGCGCAAACTTTAAACACTCTCACCAAGTTGAGGACAGAACTGAGGGAGAACATCTGGCATAAGTTGCCCGGCCTGATGCTGGCACACAATGTTGGCGATCTCCTGTCTGCACTGCTGTGACCCAGCACGATGAAGAGCAGACAGCGCATCCTTGCCTGTAATATCACATTTAGGCATAAAGTCACTATTAGGGGCTTGGTGCGCGCCATCCACGCTGCCTGGCTCCCCCGGTATGGCAGCAGCTGGTAATTTAGCTGCTCCTTCTACGCCACCGCGGCTCTCGCTGAAGTTGCGGCTGCTTGACAGATCATGAGGGACTACGCCATCTAATCCAGCTGCTGTCATCCCCCGCTCCTGGGGAGTCTTCTTCCTGATGCTGGGCTTTCCTCCTCGATGGCTGTTCCCTTTCCTCTGTGCGCTGGCCGCTGTTCCCCCCGTCCTCTCTAACCTGGCGTTCCATCTGCCTCTGTTTCTCCCAGATATAGAGTTTGGTTTCTCCCAAAGTGTGGCGTCTCTCTTTGGGTCTTGGTTGTTGTGGTCAGGCAGCTTAGACTGTATTGTTTTTCTCTGCAGAGATAGCGCACAAAAAAAAGAAAAAAAAACAAAACACTTTATAACCAAATCTATACTCAGTAAATCCACAATAACATCTTGGATAAACATTACTGAGGAGGCATTGAATTATAATCCAAGAATGACATAAGATAAACAAAGACTTCCACTGAGACAACAGCAGAAAGAACCCCAGAGGGAAGGATGTGTTTACTTGTTGTTCTCATTTCTCTCATAAGGGTTATTTTTAGCTGAGCCTCTGCTTTTTGGTGAAGCTCATCTGCAACACTGGATAGTCACACATATTCAAAGACAATCCAGTGAGTCACAATGCAGACCTCAAACAAACCTGAGTCTGCTCTCTCTTGCAAAAAAAAACAAAAAACAAAAGATAAAATGCACACACATAAATGTAGGTCAGGTGTTCATAAACCCTTCGTGCAAACATTAACAAGCCGTGTTTGTGGGCATTATTTTGGCACTGTAGTAGAAAAAATAATCCTGTTTAGCTAATGAATATCACGTGATAGTTAACTACTTAACAGAAATCAACTGCACAGAACTAATTTTAATAACTGCTGGCGGACAAGAGTTGAGGATGTGTATGATTAATTCAGACGCACATTTCTTTTAATGACTATGGCCTTATTTTTTCTTTAATGAGATTAATTGCATTAATACTAAGTATGTTATCTTGTCTTTGTTTTGTGTGCTACTTCATGACATGTGGATGTTAAAAAAAAATCCAACAACTGAAGCTTAACAGCCTAAAACATCATGACATTGTCCTCCTCAATCATAAAATCTAAGCTAATTTAGTATTTAGTGTATAGTCATAAGTCGATTGAAATGCACATCATGGAAAGATTAGCTCCAAGGGAACTGCAACAGTGTTTTGTTTTGTTTGTTCCTTACAGGAAAAAAATCATGTCTCATTGAAAACACAATATGAAAGATATGTAAACATTGGTTTCAAGTCGCTATTTGTATAGAGAGCAAGATAAAAAGTCAATGAGGTTGTAAATATTACCCAGTACCACACAAATCTAGGTCTTTTCCAAAGTTAAGTTTCATTTTTCCCAGTCCTGTGCAAGATTTTAGTTTTAAAGCAAAACAATGTAGAAAATCAGTCTTGCAAGAGCGCAAAATCACATTCCACAAATGGAAAGCATACTTTAAAGAAAGACAGAAAAAAAACAAAACAAAACTGAATTCAAGGCATTTTTAAATCTTCTTGCCAAATAGCATCACATTTTTGGCACACTAGATTAGTGGATCGCACAAACCCTTCTGAAAATACACACATCAAAAAGAGGAAGGAGAACACTGTGTGGGCCGAGTGATTTCTGCCTCTTTTTAAAGCAATATGGCAGAATGTGGGCTTGCTCGTCTCACACCGCTGGCATGCAGGCAGCCCGGAGATGGTGGGAACACAAGAAGAACAGGGGCTGTGCAGAAAGACCAGGAGCCAGATGATACGCTGCCAATACACCAGCTTCCAACCAGTACTGTACAGTGAGAGCTGCTGATTGCCAAGTCTCTCAAACTCGTCACGGTGAGAGGCATTGTGGAGCAGCTACATATGTTCTGCATGCACTGAAGTATGCTTGTTACCTTCTGCTGAGGCGCTCGTTTCTTAGTCACACCAGTGCAAGTTTTACATATCTGTGAACGCAACGTGTATGACAGTATTGTATGTGTGCATGTAAAACATTAAATTAAAACTGAAGTGCACTTGAATTTATAATGTCTGAATAAATGGTGTGAAGAAATGTGTGTGATAATCAACCTGCAAGCAGTTCTTTTATAATAAAAACATATTTGCCATATCTCATGTGTTTTTAGAGGCCTTTCTTGAAGACAGGGAACATAATTCTTTTTAGAAAACAATGATTTTAACACAAAAGCTTCAAAACATCATTACTATATAAACTATTCCAGCAATACTGTGTCAATAATTCTTGCTAGCACTTTATCTTTCTGTGTTGGCTTCTCACTACAAATTGTATAAAAACACGAGTGAGTGGATCGCTACGCCTTATGTCAGCCGCCAGAGAAAATGTTCTTGTACATAAGCCAGCCATGCAGCCGCGGCCAACATTTCAATTTTCCTTATCACTCGCTTTCACAGCTTTTAATTAAGACCATCATGTCAAAACCATACTGATTCAAAGCGGAGTTCTTTACTTTCCAATTAAAAGTGGAGTAAAATCATATCAGCGTCCCCATCTGCTGAAGCAAGAATCAGCAGCAAGCACTCGGCTCGGCAAGAGAAGGCGGGTAAGCAGAGGGTGGCACAAGGATGACAGTTGTCGTCTTCTGTCCTCGCAAGATTCTTTTGACTTTTTAGCACAAGGGCTTTAATAATAATGCATGTGACTGTGTTCACACATGCACAGAAAGTCACTGATTAGAGCAGATTTGAGATAACAGAGGGATTGCTGAGCATGAAGGAAGTGTTCACTTGAAGTGATGATTAATATGCATTCTCAAGACTGAAATTTGATTCTGCATGTATGAGTCTGCAAACATGCAAAGACCCCATGCTGACATTTGCATACATATCTGCCAACACAGTTGAATAAAACCTGACATGTGCAATGAGGAGCAGTGTCACATGTCTGATGCCGTGATTTGCAGAGTTTGGAGAAAATTTGATTATTAATATTGTGAACAATCTGTGCCATTCTCTTTTCCCTTGTTGTGACTAAATATAGCATATTCTTATCATTCCAATCAGTGTATATTTGTCCCAATTACCAGCCAACAAAACCTATGCACAGCTGAAATGTCAAGGGTGAGCACCTACTTCACCTTTTTTTTTTTTTTTTTTAACAGTATAACAGCTGTATTTAAGTTGATGCGTGTTCAAACCTCAATGAATATGAAAAGGGAGCAAAGAGCCTGAAGGGTTACATGAAAACGGTTGAAAGAATTCTGCAATATGATGAATCACAGTTTCTATAATGACACATTTAAAGGAAGTTTGTTACTTCATTTTGGTTGCCATCACTTATGATAACGCAACAGTAAAAGGTAAACACCTGAGAAGCTTTGAGTTCACAGATTAGCTCATGGTTTAAACTGAAGTGATTTACAACTAATAATCCCCATGGCAAATGCAGAGAGGCGGCTGTCTACAGACTACTGATCCTTATTTTCGCTCCACTGTGGCAAAGGTCACACATTTGTTCCCCGTTCAAGCCACTGTTACATCTGCTACCTGATGCAAACCCTGGAGGTGCAGATCTTTAACCTATCTGTGTGGGGAAGAATATCATACAGTCCACACCTGTCACATCATGATAAAGAACAGCAAGGTGTCAGCTTCAAGCTTCAGCTTGCTTTCCCTGAGGTTTCACGGCTCTCCACGGGTGACATCTGTTAGCAGCTCACCTCACCTTTATTTAGAGGGAAAATGGGACAGTCGCTGCCTCAAGGTATTGCACTCCAGGTGTGCTAGAGAGGCACAGGGATAAGATTTCCACAGAAGACTTGGCCTCTGGTAAATACACTGTTTCAGTGGTATGTGGTGGGGGGAACTTGTTTCACTTATGTCTTTATTTCTGAGATATTTTACCCGATTATGTTAAAATAAATATTTATATTGATTAACTGTTTGTCACTAAACTTAAATGACACTTCACTTTTTCAGACAAAGTTGCTGTATTTTACAAATAACTTCCCATCAGATGTTCATTGTGGGTTTGATTGGCTTCCTCTATCTGAATGTCAGGATTTCACAACTCCAGTGAATGAAAATGAAATAACGTTACTGCCCATTGAAAGACCACTTCTTATTCAACTATTATATTTAGAGCAGTGAATTCATGGTTACAAATATTAAGCACGTTGTACTTTGTCTCGATTGTTGTGGTTTTTGTGGCTAGTGAGACAGACGAGACGGGACGGGGCTGGTGTGGATGTGGAAACATGTTTCGAAGCGGAGCAGCGCTCTACTCAAACTGCTAACAGCTAGCATCAGCTAACGTTACTGTATAATAAAACACAGTGAGCTAAGCTAAACGCTAACAGCTAGCTCTACAATTAACCCCAAACGAACTGACATGTCAGAAATAATCAGCGGGACTGTTTCTTACCTCTGCCTCGCCTTCCTCTAGACTTCTCAGACTCCATACCACAAGCCCTTGGATCAGGAGGATAGTTAATGCGGCGGCAATGGCTAGTTTATAACGTCGGACAAGCTTTTGCACTCTTACGCTGGCCACCATTTTTCCAACTCCAATTGACGGTGAGCGCGTGCAGGGCGCATTCTGAACTGCGCGCCCACGCGGGGTCGCTCTATAGCTTAACCAACCCCTGCGTGCCTCCATAAAAATAAAGTTATGTTATAGAATCAAGCACCTTTTTTCTTTCTTATTTGTTTGTTTTAATTTAATACTCAGAAATTCAGTTTATATGGCTACTTTGCTTTGCTATAGCTTTGAAAATATAATCAAGTAAACTGCCTTTTATTGTCTATAAATAAAATATCTTTATACACACACGCACGCACGCACACCTACACACACACACATATATATATATATATATATATATAATGAAGATACCTGGAAATAAAATACGTTCTTCTCCAATTGCGCTTGAATTTTCTTGCTCTTGATATGAACAAATGTCCTATAACTCATCAACATAACAGTTGCTTTGACACTCATACGAACAGAAAAATTTAATAACAAATTAATCCAGGTAGTTCTTAATAGTGATGACCTTTTCTTTGTCAAACATTAACTCACATCATTTTACTCAAGTTTTTTTTTATTGCAATACTTTTAGAAATCCAGCATATTCTATGTTTAAGTGTTTTGAAAACAGCCTATGACAAATTTAACACAAAATAAAGAGATTTAGTGTTGGATAGACTATTTCTTTGTAACAATGCTTCTTAGGAAAATAGAAAGTATGTTTTTCTCCTTTTCATATTTTGCCATATTTTTAGGAAAATGCATTTGTTGGATGTGGAGCACAGTTGTTTATGTGGGTTGTGCCCCTGAAAAACTTGCTAAATCTTCTCTTATATTCTTATTTTGAGCTTCTGGTACCCCAGATGCTGGCAATTAGGTGTTAATTGGTGCCTGATCAGAGGCACCTGTAAGCATAGACCTCTACAATTGGTGTCTGCTCCAAACACGCTAAGTTAAATTGATTTGAAAATGGCTTGTGCCATAGGGCAGCTTCAAGCTGGTGTTTTGCAAAAGCAATTTGTAGCATTATTTGGAGTGAGCCTCTGCACATTCTTCAAATCGAAGGCCAAGTTCCTTACAACACAAGATTTCAGAAAAGTCGTGAATTAGGCATTCTAGGAGGACGACGCCAAAAGGCTACGCACTTGGGAACTGTTGGCAGTCTCCTACAGATTTACAGTCAAAGTTTGTTGATCTCCGGTCTCCGAGGGCTGCCAGGAGGTCTAGAATGACTGCCCTTTGTTGTTGAGCCGATTTGCTCTGGTGGTCAGCAAAATGTGCACTGACTGAATAGGTGGAGGAATTTTATATTCAGTGATAAGTCCAGATTCTGCCTAAGGCAGTTGGCATATAGGGTCAGATTGTGGAGAAACTGCAGAGAACACTATGCTGGATTTAGCATCAATAGGCTAATAGCTTTTGGTGGAGGCAGTGTCATGGTGTGGGTCAGCATCTCTCACATGAAAAACAAGAGTTGTCGCCATGGAGGCAATCTAAATGCTGAGAGATGTGGACGTGAGATTCTGCAACCAGCGACAATCCCATATTCCACAGTCTGCAACAGAATTCTGTCCTTAGAGATGACAATGCTCATGCTCACATTGTGGGGTTTATAAGAGACAACCTTCAGAATTTTGGAGTGGAGAAGATGAACTGGCTTGCCTGCAGTCTTGACTTCAATCCCGTTTAACATTTGTGGGATCAGCTTGGGTATGCTGGTCATGCCAGAGGAACCATTACAACCACAGTAACTTGAAACAAATGCTGTTTGAAGAATGGGACTTGTGTGACCAGGCTGATGACCAGCATGAGGAGGAGACTGTGTAGGGTTCTTGCACATGTTACTGAGACCCCTGTTTATTAAATGAATAAATTATTAAATTGCCAATATGCCCTCTTTCTTCAGACTTTAATCATCCAATCCACTACACAACACCAAACACGAGTCAAAAGCAGAATAAGCTCTTTGGCATTGGCAAAGAAGATTTTACACATTTTTTTAAATGGGCATGACCCACATACTCAACTCTGTTGCTCATCCCAAACATGCATTTTCCTAAAAAAATGTGGTGCCATTTAAAAGGGAAATAAACAAGCTTTCCAATGGAATGTATTGCAAATAAGCTTTTTTTTACAGCAAAGAAATAATCAATCAAACTCAAATGTCCTTCCTTTTTGTGTTAAGTTTAGATGGGGGGATAACCTTATTCTTAAAGGCCTAACTGTATTTGAGTTTGGCATCTTATCAGAGAAATTCATAGCTACGGTTTTCCATCACCAAGGATGCACAATATGCAGAATGCATAATTAATTTCTTATTGTTGTCTTGGCTCCACAAATCAAATTCAGGAAGCCTGGGCCACAGCTAGATATGTGGAATGCATGCTTAAGAGATCTAATTAGGATGGATGTCAGTGGTACTAATATGGCAAAATAGATGGTTGCACATTGCTTCTAAATTCTGAATAGTTAGTATGTTTTTTTTTATATATATATAGATTAAATAAATAAAAATAAACAATTGGGAGTTTAACCGAAAAACAAGTGATGTTTTTAATAGTTTTAGACTATGAATACTAATGCTACTATTTGGCTCTTTGTATAGAAGTCAGAATGGGACCCCCACAGTCTCCAGGGTAACGGGACTCTGATTTAGGCATCTAGTGTGTTAACCTACCACTCTGGATACCATTAATTAAACGGCAGAGGAAGCAGCTGGGTGTTGTGTTCATATATAGGCTTAGATTACTCAATGAACCAGACGTGGCTGCTTTATGAGCCCTGTCCTGTGCATATAGAGAGAACCAGCAGGAAAAATCTATGTCAATTAGCCAAAGCAATAAGTCTTTTCGGCCCGTGCTGCTTTCTGCAAGTGTTTTGTACATAAAGCAAACTCTGCTGCTGTCCAGAGCGACGTCACGCGGGTTGGAAAGGGCTGTCTGTGCGTCTTCACGCGCTCATATACGCTCTCACATGCTGTCGGTGTGTTTACAGAGCGAGGAGAGTTTGAGCCCACGACTTCCAGAGAGCGCTTGTGGACTGTCATGTCCCACACCGAGCGGACAATGAACTGGAGCTTCATGGCTGGTGCGCCTTTTTCTTTTTTCTGATATGTAAGATGAGTGTTGGTGTTGGCGCTGATAAGTCCAGGAGGATTTCTGATGGGAACTTTAACAGTTTACACAGAGGAAATGTCCACAACAGCCAGCCCAACCATTCCCTCCTCACAGCTGTCGCCCGATCAAATCACAGTGGTCGCTGCGTCCTGTAAGTAGTTAAACTATTAAAACTCATAAACTGTCCTGTCGAATAAATATCTCCAACACATCTGAGGATGAGAAACATATTGATACTGAAGTATTTTTATTATCAATATTATATATGCGTTTTATTCATGTTTCAGATTTGGTGTAAGAGCAACACAACACTCAAACTTTTGATCAGCTTACTGTTATGAAATTAATTTAAGTTATTCTTCTTGTTACACATCTATAACAGAGGAAACAGTTACAATTTCACACGTTGAAAGCTGTTCAAAGGGGATGGCTATTTCATTTTTAAAATTCAACTAAGTTCTTAATCTTGCTCTCTGTGAATTTTGTGAAACAATCCCCTATTAACTGTGACTTTCCTTCTTTTTTTCAGTTTCTTCTCTAGTGTTGTTTGTGGTTATTCTGGTGCTGCTGACTATTATTTACCGCAAGGATCCTCAGTGTTGCAAACATTCCTATCAGGAACCACATGCAGATACGGTGAGTTGTAGGAACCAAAACAGCAGCAAGAGAGTAAGAGCAGATTTTTCTTTTTTTGCTGAGTTTTTGTTATAGTGATCTGTATGTTCAGTTCTGCAAAGCAGCACAAGACCACACCGACAGAGGTTCATGAGCACCCTGTGCAGCACCATTAAGAAATGTCAGACTGAATTTGCAAGGCTGTGGCAACAATACTTGAATGAACTTGATATGATCATTGTGAAGCAATGGATTTGCCTCAGTTTGAATTAGCTGCCCCCCAGAAATATCTCAGAGTGCCACAGTAACTAATAGAATTGGACAGAATTAGCACTTATCACGCATACTGATGCAAGTTCAGTACCACTGTAATTAAATCAGACCAAATCTTATTTCTCAACACTGGCACTGCATGTGAAACAACCCACACTAATCTTTTAGATCTTTGCAGTGTGTGCGGCAATATTAATCAAATTTTTATAGATTTCACACCTCCAACATCTCATATCTTTATCTACTAGACAGATCATACTTGAACATCTGTGAAGCTGTAGGAGGAGGTGCAGGATGAATCTGAAAAGGAATGCAAACAGTCCAAAGATGCTAACTATTCTGTCTCTCAACTTCCTTTTCCTGGCTTTTCTTTCTCACCTCCATTAGTCCCATGGGTGAGGTTTGAGTGTTATCTTTGGACTGCAGAAACACAACTTGTACCTCCCTCCTTAAACAGACAGGAAACTCTTCTAAGCTGTGAGCACTCTGATGGAAAAGTTCTGCTATCTTATTTAAGGGGCCAACAGTCCATTTGACTAGTACAATCTGGTCACTCTGACCTGTAGTTACAGCTGGAGGCAAGCACAGTGTAGCTGATAAGACTTTCAGTAAATCACTCTTGTCTGTGAACACAGAATTAAGATGTACAATTTTGGAATAATTTGTGGTTTTTGTTCCTCCTAAAATTTATTCCTACAATGAACTGAGATACCAAAAGAGAGGTGTAAGTGAGAGAGAGTTCAATTTGTGTGGCAAGCACACAAAAACTCTCTTTCATTGTGTTTCAGTGGGACATTTCACGTCTTCAACTTCATAGTCACATACCTTTCCCCTGCTTCAGTTTGCTCCATGAATAGAGTGCAGACCCCTCTGTGGGTGTTGGGGACACAACAGGGACAATGGATCTCCTTTAGGTTGTGGCGGTGGAAAAAAGCGCGGCGCTGCAAGGATCCACCCCCGACTTCAACACTGATTTTACACGGTTGTGCTTTTTCACACTGACTGAATCAATGGCAGGCAACAAAAGGACAAACCCTCTTTTCTTTTTCTCTTTCCTGAGGACGTTCTTTCTCCTCTTTAAAGTACAAATCAGCGAGAGAAACGTGACCCTTTGCCACCACCTTTTTGGTGTCATCTCAAATGTTTTGAGGGGTTATGACAAAGGTTGCCATTGTGTGTCATTTTAAGTGTGAATATTGTCCTTGTTTAATCTGGCCCGTGAAAATGATCAATCTGATATTTTTTAATTTCAGTATGAAATTAGAGAGGATACTTCTGAGCAACTCCTGATGTCTTTTGTCCTCACCATGGACTTAATCCCGGAACAGCAACAAAATGACTCTCTTGTAACACCCTCTCAAATGACATACAAGGCTGTAATGTGTACTGGAGTGTGCTCGTTAACAGCTACCTGCTGCAGTTTCAAGGGGGGGTAGAGAGATGCTGAAAAGACCTCTCAGTGTGGTTTGTTACCCAGGCACTCTGATAACACAGTTGGACATCACATTGTTCTCCTTACAAAAGCGACTCATTTAGACCCAAGGCAATTAACTGGTTTTCCTGGCAGCCTTGTTCTCAGGATCTATGTACCTCATACAGTGAGACACTGTCAGGTCTTGTTTTTAAGGGGACTGTGAAGGGGAGGGAGGCACGGAAATCTGAGGGTGGTCGTCTTATTGATCGGGTAATTTATGGTACTACAAAACAAACCAGTGCCCACAGTGATTAAACAAGGCATGAAAATTGGTCAATTGGGCTGAAATTAGTGGATCTCTGACTAATTACAGATGGAGAAGCAAGGACCAGATGAAGTCTTGTGTACCAGAAATAGATTAATTAACCAAGATTTCTTTCCCCTGTGCTGCGTCTTCTAAACTCAACTGTTTGTGTTATAGGATGCGCCTCCTCAGTACTACAGCAGCAGGCAGACTCTGGTGGGATCCCCTTGTTTAGAACAGACTCAAATCATTGATGACAGCAACACCCAGGTGAGAAAACCCAGCAGTAAGCATCTGGTTTCAAGCCACACAAGGCATCAGTCTTCTCTTTTGCATACGCTTGCTGTAGAGGTCAAACAACTTTACGCAAACAGGATGATCCTCACCTCAGAGCTCAGGGCTTTTCTGTTTTGAGTGCAGATCACTGATTGGGTTTATTGGCATCAGTATCCTCAGATAAAACGCTCTGTTTCTTGTCCCATTTTTGTTTTTGTGGCGTCACCAGGCAGGTGATTTGTTCTACGTTGGCCTGCCCTCCAGCTACAGCCTGCCCACACTTGAGGCCCCCCTGCCGAGGCTCCCCTCCTATGAGAGTGTCCGAAAGAAGGACCGCCAGAGGCAGATCCACATGATGATTGCAGACCGCTTTGGCCTCAATGGACCCATTGTGGCTGAGGTAGAGTAAATTAAGATTTAAGACCATGTCACAGACACTGATACAGTCACAAATGTTGAAACAGTGCAGCTCTTCACTGCCAGGGTTGCGTTTAGAAATCATTTTATTTTATTATAAGTACAATGAGGTTACTTATCTGTAATGGAGATAAGTAATGATGAATGGAGATAATAATAAGTAGGCTCTGTTTGTTAATAATTTGCTTCCATAAAATATTATAAGAGGAGCTTGTTCGAAGATTAGACGGCATTCAGAAAGCGGTAAACAAGATGCACTATCAGCTCATCTCTTGCTTGCTGCCGCATTGTGCTGGCAGCCACATTTCCAGGTTTTACCTTGTTGATCTTTCGCTGAGCTTTTGGTTCACACAACGCTTGAGCAAACAAGGTAATGAGAAAAAGGCACATCAAACATAATTAAAGTCTGCATCCATGAGTGCAAACAGTCCCCAAGAATGCAGCTTTGTGCTCCTGTCTTCTCCTGCTTTTTCTCCTTTGACCTTCCCTCTTTTTTCTTAATAAAACACTCCCTGCTCATTGAGACACACACACACACACACACACACACACACACACACACACACACACACACACACACACACACACACACACACACACACACACACACACACACACACACAAAAGCCTATTATTACAGAGCACTCTCTAACCATCACATTACCAGTCAATGGAAAGTGTCCCTCCTCCCCATTTAGACTTTTTGTGGAGTTCAGATGATGATTTCTAAATTTCCCAGTCTGGCTAAACATTGCAGCCTCGTGCATGTGGTTAGGCAGAGGGCAGGGTTGTGGGGTTGCTCTTGTTGCTTGAGGGTCCCCAAGCAATTAAAAGATAAGGGGATTCAGTCGGGAAGTGTAAATCTGCTCGATTTGATCAGAAAGATAATGAAGAAAAAATGTTCCAGCCAACTGAAAATGAATTAGTTTAGTTGGTGATGTAAATATAAACATGTTCCATTTATTCTGAGGACTAGATCTTAAGCCTTGCATTCCTCAGTATATCCTCTGATGTCCTTTCTAAACAGGGTACCATTGATGACTTCATTAATTTGTTAAAGCAACCATATTGAGTCATTCAGACATTGGTCACTTTTACGTAAATGTTCCTTCCTGCTTCATTTAGATATTTCCACAACAGCCGACAGAAATACCACAGTGCACATGCAAATTATTATATACAAGATTTATCAATGGATATATAACACTAGCAACCTTACAGAGTCTGGCTTCTCACTTGGAAAGTTTTTGTGTACTTATAGTAAAAGCAAAAAAAAAGTATTATGTAGAAGGTGTGCAGTGTTTTTTCATTATGCTGAGCAGTATTCTCCTTCCCACAGTCAGCTCTAGGGACTCCGGAGTTGCATCATCCACCAGACTTTTATAAAACTTATACAACATCTTGTTGCAAACTTAAGCTTGCTCAAAAAGTCAAGTTTGCTTTGTCACATCTTGTAGATGTCTTCAGTGTTGCTATTATTAATCAGTCTGATGGCCAACTGAACACCCTGGTATCTGTAATCTGTAATCCCCAATTCAAAATAGTTTTTGGTTTATTACCACTTCTGCTAAAATCCACAATTCTCTTTGTCTTGTTCACGCTGAAATGAGGTAATTGTTTCTACACCATACCATAAAGTGGTCAACTTGTTCCCTGTAGTCAGCTTTCTTATTCATCACTGACTCACCCCTCAGCTGCAGAGTCATCTGAGGATTTCTGCAGATGGCAGGACTCAGTTGTGCTGCAGACTACAAAAAAAAAAAGTACAAATAGCACGCAATGCTGCAACACGTCGGGCACCACAGACTAAATCAATAGCAAATAATCTATGGACTTAATCTGTCAGATTCTTTTTGTAAAGCAAATAGTTTGTTGACATTTAATACTGATGCATGTACGTCCATTATGTTGACTAAATGCAGCTCAGACGTCTGCAGAGCTGAAAGTGTTACAAAAGATGTTGATGGGTCTGCTGTAGTAAGTTTACTAGTGTGATTTATGACAGAAAAGTGTGAGGATCCTCCTTCAGATGTGTCAACAAAACATTCAGTTCCCATCAGATTAAAGGAAAATCAGATTTATTGAGAGCTCCAGTATAACTCACATGCATATATAGACAGCTGAAGGCATCATAGACATACAGTCAGTTGGCATCTGGAGAAGGATGACCCGCATGTGTGTGCACTGAAAAACAAGTCCACTCAAAGCAGTGTTATACACACATTCTGATAAGAATATATACACAACACCGACTTTTCCATTGCCCAGTTGCAGATGCACAAAGTATGAAATTTGCATTAAAGCCTGTAACTTTGATGGCAGTGAGATCAGCTACACAGAGCATAGACAGGCAGATGAATTTGCTGCTAAATCGGTTTTCATTTGAAGTCATGTATCTTTCTAAATGATGAATATTAAGTACAGCATTTACTTCTGTTTGAGTATTACTTACCAAACCTCTGGTTGTTATGCTTCACCACTATTTTTAAGAGTTTCATATCAAAGATAGAGCTGCTATTTGTTTGATGGAAAAGCAAAACAATGAACTAATAGCTGTTATTTAAGCAATAACTGTAAAATCTGTTCCATTAAAGTCTGTTTTGTTTTCCTCTGATCCTTACAGCCTCCTCCGACATATGAAGAGAGTATTCGCGAGTCTGCAGAGCTGGCGTACAACATCCTCTCATCTAGCTTGGACATCTCTCCACCTCAGAGTTTTCACATCAACACAGGATCCATCATTGAAACTGGCACAGCTCGTCCAGTCAGCTCTGATGTCAACAGCTTTGTTCTTCCAGCGGTGTGATGCCGTCATGTCCTCAAGCTCCCCGATGAAGGTGAGAGGAGCTTAATGGTTTCCGTACAGAGGAAGCCACCAAAGCAGATCACGACTAGTTTTGTGCACAATTTCCAATTCAGATACCTCAAGACTGACTTTTTCCTTCTGGTGGGAGACAGCTGATGTTGATCATGAGCTGAGGAGAAACCAAAGAAGAGCTGCATCCCCTCTATTGAAGAACAAGTCACTGGCATGTTTGAATGTTGAAAACCCCTCATTACTTTTTCACCCTGAAACATTTAGCATCTGTAAAGTAAGGTGGCTGGAACATCTTAAAGAAGGACAGGAATGATGAGACTGCAGGACTCTAATGCACCAAAAATGGAACCACTACTTTCTGATTACAGTGGGTTATGTTCGGTTCATGAACATGTTTTATACTGTTTGTTTTTTTTCGGCTGGTTCTGAATTAGAGATCATTGTTTTTTTTGTTTTTTTTAATAACTGTTTGATGTGGAGCTGCTGTAAAGTGGGTGTTTTTATCCTGCTGAGGTGCAGCCACACTTTTCCAGCGTGACGTTCAGGCTGTGGGAAGGAGAGTAAAAAGGTGCTAATGAGATGAGTTAAAATGAGACATTTACTGTATCACAGCTACATTTACTATAACTGCCTCAATGGATTTTCTCTGTAAAGCAAGAAAGTCCATCATTTTAAATTTTTAAATCATTTTCTCTTTTCTTTGGGGTCAAATGTATTAAGTAATTTACCGTGTATACATGCCACATCTTTGTCATGTGAATGTCTTGTACTGTATTTATTGAAGAAAAATGACTGATATGTATTTTCTCTGTGAAATCAAATTAAATACTTTTATTACTTTGAGGAGTATTTTCAATGTAAATTTAACAAACATAAGGAAATGTTACTCAAATTTGAGAGCGGGGCATGATTTATGTAGATATGTGTAACATATTTAGATGTGAAATAGAAACAGGTCAAGAAAATACATATGTAGAATTTTATGTTGGATAAACAAACATCAGTTAATTTTTTTTCTGTGAAAGCACAACTTTTAGAGTAATGCATTTCAGTGGGAGCTACATTTTGCATCAGCACATTTATGGCTGTTTTCCACAAGTATCTCATCGGTTCTGCTTGACTCAGCTCAGTTTGGGTCATTTTTCATTACAACTGAGTACCATCTCAATGATGATGAGTTCATTGAAAGATGGGTCAAAAGCCCTGTAAGGTCTTTTGTATGCAACACAAATGTGACAAAGCTGAGGACATTGAGACGATGGTATACCTGCTGATCAGTCCGTTTTGTTTTTTTGTCATGTTAAAGGTAAAAGAAGAGAAGGCTGCAGACAATAAGATTTGCCAGGGTTCTTGTGAAGGAGTCGCTCTTATGGTTTATCCAGTGATATCACTGACATGCAGTCTGTAAACGTCACACGTTTGGCTCAACTCAGCTTGCTTGGAACCCCGGTCACATTTATGTACTAAAAAAAAGTTCCTGATACCAGAGGCTAAAACCATAAAAAATAAAAAAATAAATAAAACGAGTCGAGACATGTAGTGGAAAAAGGGCTATAAGTTTCATTTGAAGAGATGCAGCAGCTGGACCTGAAAAAGGAGATAAGGCTCTGTTTTCAATGAATATTTCAGGGTTTTGGATTTCTTCAAGTGGGGTTGAGTGACTTACTGAGCAGTCAGCTACTTACGTGAAGTAGAAAGCAGTCAGATTACTCTAATGCTAAAAGCTACTCAGCATGAAGCCATATAAAGAACAACTCAACAATTCACACCTCAGAAAAATTAGAACGGTTTGAGCAAGAGCTATATTTGAATATTTACACCTTGCCACTTATGCACCAGACTGTTGTTTCACTTTCTCAACTTCAAAATGTTGTGAAGCAAACACAGTACATGGTGTGTTTAAAAGCAGTCCTGCAGCACAACTTGGAAATACAGACCGTGTCACAGAGATCAGCTCATGTAACTGTCTGACGCAGAAGTAAGTCAGTGTATTGGTGTATAATATGTCTCTTGCTCAAACCTTTTAGCCTTTCATAGCTGATAAAAATCTCTTTTTCTGACAGTTTTTAAAAAATGCTGTCTGACTGTTCTTACATGCAGTTGTTTTCAAATAAGATGAGAGGTAAAAAATAAAATACATTAAGACAGGGGGATATATTAGTCTTCCAGGACAAGAAACAATAATGTATTTTTCATTAAAATTTAAGGAACTTGAGATACTGTGCTCTGCAGATAGAGTATAAACATTAAACTGATACGTTATCAATTTATTCCTGACATCTGGATGTTGGTGCTATCGTATTATATTTTACTTAACAGTGTAAATCTTACTAACAAAACACATGAAACATGATCATGACAACAAAGCCCAATACTGAAGGTCTGTACAACACCATTACCAGCATTTAAGGAGGAGTCGTTGAATTTCTTTGGATTAGATCTCACAGATTTACTTGGAAAATTATTGCTAAATGTCAGCACCACAAAGAAAAAAGATTGAAAAAAAATTGTGCAAATCAATACTTGTGCTATAAAACTACAAAATGACAGCCAGCAGAGGGGTTTCTATAAATTATAAGAAGTGTATTGATAAGACTTCAGGATAAGATTCTCCCTGTAGCTCTTGTAAGCAGATATAGAAGATGGATGGATGGATGGATGGATGGATGGATGGATGGATGGATGGATGGATGGATGGATGGATGGATGGATGCATGGATGGATGGATGGATGGATGGATGCATGGATGGATGGATGGATGGTTAATCTACATGGACATGTGTAGAAGCTACTTGTGATGAGTGTGTTTTCCCTCTGAAACAAAGGGGGGATCTCAGGACCCTGGAGGCACCACAGACAATCATGAGCATCTACTTAAACAAGACAAGGAGTTTACTGTTTGTGACCATCTGGAATTCCCCTCATAAAATATGGCAGCACATACATTGGTGTCAATTACTGGTATCAACTTCTTATTTAAAAATGTTTTAACATGACACAACGGGTCACAGGTAGTTTGTCTAGACCTTCTAACATGTCAGCAAGGAAGTCACATTCTCATAATCCCCACTGTTAACATAATCTGGGCTGACTTTGAGTCTTTGTCTGTTCCAAGATAAGCAATTGTATAATTGTAGGAACTGGTACTAGATAGAAACCAAATAAGTATACTAAAAAAAAATGAAAATTAAAATCATTGACAGAAAACATTTAAACTACTTTGATAAATTTAGCTTGTCATAAAACATCTATTCAACATCAGATTTAAAACTATAATGTTTAAATTTTGTCACAAAAGCTAAAATTGCTCCTTCTAAGGATGTTTTTACACTCGCCAATGTAAAATTTATTCAATTGCAAGATTGCAAGTTTTCATACAATTCAGAGGTGGCTTGTCCATTTTATGTAGATAAGGTGATGATAAATAAAACCAGAGCTCTCAGAGAGCCTTTTCTCCATCAAAACCAATGTTATATATTGCAATTTTAACTTATTAGTCAATTCAGCTCCAAAATGTAAAAGATCCTTCCTTTGCCCATGCACCAGCTCACTTTCATGAAACTCACCTTGGCTGTTTTTCCTATATTTTTGCTTAAAACATATAAACTCTAACAATCATCTTATTTCATGCAGCTAAACATTAATGGATGGAAAATTCACAAGAATGAGGAAAAACAACATTTATTCAGACTGTATGGGTCTTACAGTCATCGTTGCTTGAAAAGTGTACAGACAATGACCCCTGCTGACCAAAATTAAAATGCCAACAAACTTCTCTGATCCCTGCTTTAAAGCTTGACAGATTTCAGCTGATGTAAAACCGCATGTATTTTTTTTATTAGTCCCAGCTCCATCCCAGGTTTTGGGGTACAGCTCACTCATTAAAAATAAAATGTGTGTGTCCATGTTACAGGGATTAATTGAGGATCAATCAAAGCTCTATTTCTGTCATTTTATTAATAAAACCTTAAAATTTTGATTTATTTTCCTTTTTTCTTTAAAACGGCTTAAACATTAACATAAACATATTTTAAGTATAGTTTTTAATTAATTGTTCTCCATCACCCACAAAACATGACACAATATTTTATCAGCTCTTTATGTAATTTGTGTTAAATCGAGTCTCCTAAGCTCAACCACCATCTACATGTCTATCATGCATGGGATGTTTCCAATCCCTCCACAAAATTTCAGTTTAAATCAGGGCTTTGATCTGCCCAGTTTCTTCATTTTGAGCTGTTCCTTTCAGTGGATCCACTTGACTCCTGGGGATTATTCAGAATATTAACAGGCTCACATCGGTTTAATCTTCAGTTTGTAGACAGCGGGTCACAAATTGTCTTTAAGCCTTTTAATATAATTGCAGAATTCCTAATTTAATCACTGACAGAAAGTCGCCCAGCTTCTGAAGCAGCAAAACAACCCCATACTATAATATCATCTCCACCGTGTATCACAGATGAGCTTCTTCTATTGGGGAAATGTTTTTGACCTGAACCAAACGCATCTCCTGTTATGGGAGTTGATCTTGCAGAGCTTGATCTTTGCCTGTGTGTTGAATGTCTAACTGTAAGCATCTAAATCTATCCAAATTTGTGGTGTTAAAGCTGATACTTTCTTGGTAGGCCTCTCATGCAGATCACATGTGAGCAAATTTTTTTGGCTTGCTTAAAAATGCACTTTAGCACCAACAATTGAAAGAGTTATATCCTGTGATAAAATATTTATGGAGACTTTGCATCAGTCACTCAGTTATGCAGTTTAATTTGCTGCAGTTGTGTATTACAGTTTCATTTTGCACTTAAAAGTACAAAATGCAAAACTATGTGATAATGTTTTTTTTATCACTTAGGAAGCATTTTAATTGATGTGAAGCAAAGCTTAACAACTTTACTGTTATTGTTTGGCTGTAAGATGCAGTTTAATAAAGTACTTTTTCCTGACTGAGTTAAAGAAATTAAACATCTGACCAGTGACCAGTAATCGGATTTTGTGGAGTGGATCAACATTTTCTTCTTGTCTCACTTCATTGTTGTTGAAGTGCAGGGATTTTTTGATGAACTCCCATCTGTTTAGTGTCATGGTGTCAGCTACCTGGGACACTTGGGTGGCTTTGTTCCAAAACATGCGGGTGCCTGGTAATCCAAACAATGACATGTACACTGCTGTACCCATGAACTGCTCCAGTTCTTTCGTAGTGAGGTTAAGGGGCTTGTTGGTGTCACGCTGAATGGCATATAAATTTGACTGCTCTACAACTATTTCCAGAATGTCTTCAGAAAAAAACATCTTGAAGTATTCGTAGGGGGACTTGATACTGTCTGATTTTGGAAGGTTGGCCTGCCATTCTGGGTAATCAGTGATGTTGGCATTGCGGGGTGTTCTCCAACGGGGTGAGCGTGGAACATCTTCCTGTGAGACCTCATCATCTTCATTTTCCTCTTCATCCACAGACTCATTGTCATCAGGCAGGCCATCTGTTTTCAAAATAAACCAGTAAGCATAAAATTAGAATAGGTCATATAAACCTCTCTTCACCCACTGATGCGAACACACACACACACACACACACACACACACACACACACACACACACACACAAACACACACACACACACACACACACACACACACACACACACACACACAGAGGCACACACATGTTCATTCCATACAGTATGTTACTCTACTGACTGAATCCTGATTTCCTAACTCTCCCTCAAACCTGATTCTGGAGTCCACTCTTCCTCACTGTCACTCTCCTCAAGCTCACTGTCCTCACTGTCTGAAGGAATGTGCCTGACAGCTTGATCATTTTCCTTACATCCATAAAATGTTCGTGCTTCCATTTCCTGTGAGTAAAGGTACATAGTACAGCAAAAAAAATTGATTACGTTGATAGCTATGCATCCCTACACATCTTCATGAACATGTTATAGTTAACACAAAAGTGGTCTAACTGCACAATGTTGCCCTGAGGCAACGAATGAAAAAGTGCCATTTTAGTAAATAAATGAAGACAAAAAGTGTCTTTACTCAATCAAATATGCTTCTTCACTTATTCATGCACATCACAGATATTATTTATACAAAGTTGTTTAAATTTAAAGATGTAAAATTTATCTTACTTTCTGCAGGCAGTGTGTCCAAGTTGGCTGTGGTCCCAAAAAGGACTGTTTCACCCCAAGAGGAAGGGTCAAAGCCACGCCCAGCTCAAATTTCATTGGTCTCAAACTTATCATCAGACTTTTTATGTGATGTTGTACTTTAAAAAATTTAACGGGCCGGTGTGTGGTCCAAAATAATGGTGTGTTGCCTGACGGCAACACCATGCCATAGAGGGTTAAAAGAGGGCAGGAAATATTCAGATAAATGATGGACAGTCATCTAATGATGAAATATCCAGTCGGGGTCTGGACACCCACTTGATGTCGACCGGGCATTCCAGAAAAGGACGAGCCATGTCTGATCGACGATTTAGCTCAATCTAGGAGTTACTGGGTCTAAACCTGGCAGGGAACAGGTTGGTCTCATAGAGAATGTTACCATGGTAACTGACTCCGAGTTCAGCTTAATTCACGCTATAGGAAATCTCCAGTTTCCTTTAACTCTTCGTGAACTAACGAAGTTTGGACTAAACTGGCTTTCTGAAATTGTGTGGTTGTGTTTGCAACTAGCGGTCACCGGAGAACCAAAACATAGAGATTTTCCGTTGCTGCTGTTTCAGCAGCAGCATTATTACCTGCGTGACTGAGAGCTTCTCCGATTGGAGGGGCGCTTGCGTCACTGACGAAGAAAACCGAACTTCCCCGAGCAGCCACTGTCAGTCTGGTATGTAAACAAGGTCAGACACTGCACCACACATTACCGAACGGTGGGACTTCTCACTTTACCAACAAAAAGAAAACCAAGAAAATACCTGAAAAAGCTCTGTTTGAAGGTAAGCAGCGCTTTTATGCCGCGTTACAATAAGTCGTGTTTTTATGGGTGACGCATTGCAGGATTTACTTATGTTGCATTGCGTGGTGAAAACATGCAAATGAAGTGTATGCAGATTTTGAAATGTGAGTTTTCAACATTTATTAGGTGTATCGTTCTTGCTACAGTGCAGATCTGCCGCAAAGTCACACAACTGTGTTTACCTCCTGCGCATTCATCAGCTGCTCTAAACTGGGGCGCTCTCACGCTGGGATAAAATTGCGTGGTCATGATATCCCACAAGACTAATAAATCCTTTCTAGTGAAGCATCTAGCTTGGTGTCGTTCCAAATGACTTGCCATTTGATTTAATATGCATTTCTTAAACTAAACAGTTACTATGTCGACATACATGAGATCTGCAGCTTGGTGAAGCTATTTTTGGCGCTAGACTGTTTGAGTCTGCAAACTAGAGAGAGACACATTTGGAACTGGGATGAATTGGCATGCAAGCCCAGTCTGGGTCAGCATATGAACCAGTTGAGACTGGTCACCTAAACTGATCAGTGCCAAGCAGACAGACCCAGCTCTTGTATTATTCTGCAGATGAATGGGAGAAACTGGGAGGGACACAAATAGAAAAAGACTGAGGAGATTTGAAAGAATTGAGCACATCAAGGACATAGACTAGCAGCTGAGGGCGATAAGCTAGGAGCATGCAGGACTTATCACGTTTCACTGGCTTTATTGCTTGATTCTTTTCCAGTTTAATGATCACTTCTGGCCTCTGATTTTAATCTATAACCTCATGAAAAACTTTGTTTTTGCCAGTGTCTGCCACAACTAAACCCCCTGCAGCCCTCTCTTTTAAGACCTCACTTGGGATTGCATGTTATCTGATCAACAAAGCAAAGTTTCCATTACACGTTTAATCATTTCCACAGCATGCTGGTGTTTTGAAGGTAAACATTACCTGCCTTCCTGTTCGAAGGACAGTTTCTGCAGTGACATGCCTTTCAACGACCCAGGTCCTGTCCTGTTATGAGGCACAAAAAATAAGTTAATTAATAAATTTAGATTCATGAGAATGTGTAATTTCTTTAAGAGAAAATTGCCCTCAAAGTGTTGGGATGTTTCGCTGTAGCTGACAGATCTGAAAATGCCATCAGTGTGCAGTCCTGCATGTTGAGGCATTACATGCGCTGATGAATAATAAACAGTGGAGCTGCTTGTTTATAAGGCATGTTGATGATATTTTAGTTGTGTGTCTCATTGCAGGATACGAAAACTCAGAAGCCAAGATGATGCAGTGTTTTCATTTCATGGTAGAGCCGGCGAAAAACTTCACGGCCAAGATTAAGGTAACTTGCCTTCTTGCACTCTTAAACTAACTTGTTTAATATTTAAACTACTTCTGGGTTGTATTCTTATTTAAGAAGACAGTTGATATGAAAACATTTTATTGTACTGCATGACTGCACACTTTCATCTTTTTTTTTATTTATTCATTTATTTGAGCCAAACAAAGCTTGTGTTTGCATTAAGTCTGACTGGGAGGTCTGTCTCTACTCTGCTGACAGGATCAGAGCCATGATGTGCATTTTGATCAGGCCAAGAGGCCGCTTCTTCTCCAGATTGACCTTATTACTTTCTATGGCAGTTGTGAGGCAGCCCTGATGTCCTTTAGATGTCTTTTTTTTTCTTGAAAGCACTTTTGCATTCTAAATATTTTCTTAAAGAAATCCCTTCATTTATATTTTCCTCACAGGAATCACACAAGAAGGCAAAGAAAGAGAAGAGGGAGTGTCTGGATGAGGATCAGCTGTTTGTTGTGGAACTGGCAAAAGACCTCAGCCGAGTGTGCCAGGTACATCCTCTGTGTGCACCATGAGCTTAACTGACGTGTGATGTTTAAAAACACATATTTCCTCTTTGAGGATGCAGATGTTTGTGTGTTATGCTTTTATGAACAGTATATGTTTAAAATTTGCATGAATACATAAGAACAAAACAAAGTGAACAGATGGACACGCTGACTTTGAATAAATCTAAAAATTATACAAAGTGACAAATGACATGGTATAAGATAAGATAACTTTATTAGCCTCTCAGTGGGAAAATTTCAGTGCAAAGGATATAGATCCATTTAAACTCAGTGGAAAAAGATTGAGCGATTAGATGATTACAAGAGGAATCAAATGACTTCCACACAGAGCTGCAACCAGAATTCCAGCCAGAGCTCTAATGTTATTTTTCTCAACTACTCTGTTGTCACCAGTCTTGCCATCATGTTTCCGTAGTTTTTTTGTGATAAGAAAATCCCCAAATCCTCCTCAAAGTGAATTGTTAGCTGCATTCTGACTGCAGGAACATGCACCAATCACAAGGGACATTTTGAGGGTGTTTTTTCCTGACGCCCTCTGTTTCAACAAAATACAGATGAGATATTTTACCCCCAAAATAACCTTTACTGCTGCACACTCCATCACTTTTGATGAATTTGCTGACCAACCGCTTACTGGGAGGAGAGCCTTAAAGAGACATGAGCTAAATAATACGTTTAAACAAAGAAAACGGGGTGCTGCATGAATTCGTTTTATGTTTTTATTTTTAAATACTAAGGCCATAAGAAAATCAGTCTTTTAAATAATATATTTAACTCTGACTTATTTACCAGCTAAGTCACAGAGTACACTATTGTTATGTAATGGTTTTTTTATGGCAAATGAGAGGCCCCAGCATTAGCCTTCACCTTCTCTTCATTTTTACATCTATGTTTTGTGCCTGCAGAGATCAGCAGTCCTGGAGCACATCTGGAACCAAGATGACATCTGGTCTACTTCTCTCTGCAGTAGCTTCATCCTGCAGTGGGCATCCATGCTGGAGAGCAAGGTGCTCATCTGAGAAAATCTGCCAATTCCAGGAGCAAGGAATATACATTCTTAAAATAATTACACTAAAATGTGTCTTGTATGCAGAGGAGGCCCATGCAGACTGATGGCTGGCCAGAGACGAACAAGGGCACACAACCTGATCTGATTAATGTAAATGACCTGCAGCAGGCCAAAACTGAGATCTTGAACTGGGTCAAGGATTTAAGAGCTCAGCCTGAGGTGAGAGGCTTTAATAAACTATTCATATTACCTGATCAGCTTTGTTTAATGCAAAAGAAATTGTGCTTGATATACACAAATGATCTGATCATCTTGTAGCAAAGCGTGTGGCCTGGAGAATCAGTAGCAAAGGTCCTGGAGGACATGCAGTCCGCCTGGCGCTGGGGCCGCGCTCCTAATCTGCTGGCTGCAATGGAAATGGTTATGTGGACTTTAATTTTACAGCAACCTGATAAGGTCAGAGTCTGTGTTTATCAATAAAAGTATACCTAACAGCTTATGTGTGGACTTCATCAGTCAAACTCTCCTGATTTACTCTTACAGGAGACCATTCCACAGCAGTGGCTTCTGTGGAAGCAGAAGACTCAGAAAATTGGTTTGTAAATCAATTTTCAAATCAATCAGTCAGTTTTGTATATATATATATATATAATTTTACATTTTCACTTTCTAATGAGTTTTATTATATCCATCTAGGTGCTATATCCTACATTCCTCAGCCAGGTGAGTGAAACTCTGTAAATCTGAATCCACACCATAAATTGATCTGTAAATGTTTAAAAGCATCACACAGCATTAGCTAATTGGTCTTAAGTTCCATCTGGACTGATTTCTAAAATACTTAAACATTGATACGGCTCAGTAATTAGTTTGAAGTGAACACCCATGAGCACAAAAGAACTAAACAAAAGAAAACATTTAGACATCGGTGAAAAGTTTTCCATATAAATGGCTATTAATGTCAATCTATAAAGAATCAGAGAAAGGACCAATGATGAAACCCAGGTTCTATCAAGCTTTAATGCAACAGAAGATTTAGACTTTTTCAGCACCTGCCAATAAACCATTTATTCCCTTGCATTGTTGTTTACTATCTGATCCTTTAATTCTGACTCTACCTCTAGACTGACAGTTCTGTGATCCTGTAAAAACAGCTGCAACCGTCATGTACACTGTCTCAGAAATATTTCTTTTTTTTTTTTTTGCAGTTTGGGACTGGGTCGCAGATGCCTCAGGTAAGACAGCAATCTTTCTCTCTTTCTTTAATTTTTTGGACTTTAAATAACTTGTCTGATAAGTCATATCTTGCAACTTTCCCTGCAGTGGAGGTGACTCTGGATCTGGACACCGCCAACCCTGATCTGCTCATCTCCACCGATGAGAAGAGGATGCGCTGTGGCTTTGAGAGGAAAGATATTCCCAACTACCACCAGCGCTTTGATGGCTGGTGGTGCGCTGTTGGAATGGAGGGCTTGGGCTCTGGTCGCCATTACTGGGAGGCAGAGGTGGGAGAGCGTGACTGGCGACTGGGCGTGGCCAAAGAATCAGCCCTGAGGAAGGGCTTCAAGTCCCTGAATACAGATACTGGGTACATGACCCTTCGTCTGGAGAGAGGCTCTGAGCTGAAGGCGCTGACCGTGCCCTTCACCGCTCTGCCACCTGAGCTCATCCCCCATAAGGTGGGCATCTACCTTGACTACGACAACTGCCAGCTGTCTTTCTATGACGTAGATAAACATTCACACATTTATACCTACAACGAGACCTTTACTGAGAGGCTGTTCCCCTTGTTTGGTACGGTGGAGATTGTTAAGGATCTGGTGATCAGGTCTCCAGCACCCAAGACCCACTGTCTCTGCCCCACGTCCTGCCTGTGGGCTTGAGTTTTCTCTGTAAGATGTGCTCATAGGAACCAGTTGGCACCATGAAACCATATGTATAACAAACCAGAATCACTGAGAGAAATCCTGTGTAAAAGACCATCATTGTATCAGCTATCCAATAGCTCCACTATGTGACCACTCTGTATGCTACTTCTGCTTTAATGTGATTGCTGCTACCCCTTCTCTCTATAGAGTTATATTGCTAATCTTTGCTTAAATGTATTTTCATATATCTGAGAAGGAGCCCATTGTTCTAATTTTATGTAATGTGCAATATTAATCCTGCACCAAGAATGCACTTCTGTGAATAATAAATAAACCAAATCCAGTCTTAATTCTTCATCTGTTTATTGGAAT
Source organism: Melanotaenia boesemani (assembly GCF_017639745.1). Classification (NCBI taxonomy): domain Eukaryota; kingdom Metazoa; phylum Chordata; class Actinopteri; order Atheriniformes; family Melanotaeniidae; genus Melanotaenia; species Melanotaenia boesemani. Next base: position 20,246,080 of record NC_055683.1, on the reverse strand, counting down.
ATTAGACATTCAGGCAAGTATTCTATCATAAGTGATCTATTACATCACACATCAGGAATAACTTGGTGGTTGTATACACAAAAATAAAGGGGACCTCAGTAGTTTCAGAGCTGAATTAACAATAGATTGTAGAAACAATAATCTAAAATAATCTCTCTTCTTTTAACATAGGCTTTTGTTTTTGCATTGAATTAAAATTGTGTTTCCTATTGGGCATCACTATCCTGGTTGCCTGAGCATAACTCCAGACAGAGTAGTACAAACACAAGCCTTTTTCCAGACTTCCACTGGTTTGATTATCTTCAGATCTTAAAAACGCTAGGCTTTGCTTTGTATTTTCAGGTTCCCTCTGAAGGGATCTGAAGCTTATTTTCAGGGAGCAGTTGTGGCATTTACTCAACAATAGGATGTAACGCATACAGCTTTAGAAATTGTGAAACATTCATTTTTGTCAACAGTATATTGATATTTTAGATACTGAAATTATAATTATTGTGTCACAATCCTAGTACAATCTTTGCAGTATCCTTGGATTCTTTTTATAGCAGAGCAAAATCCTTTAACTTATTCAGCAATCAGTAGTATGTTATCACTTGCATTTTATTATTTTAAAGAGGTGTTTACACTTTAAACACTAACATTTTCTTCTGTTTTAAGATATTTTTGAGATACTCTGCATTTGCATTTTGTAAATATAATAATTTGATGGATATTATCTTTTAAAACATTTTATAAATTTATTGGAATGCTTTGCTTGTGAGTGGTTTAGTGTCCAATAGTGACATTTAATCTTTAACTAAGTCAACATTCATTCATTCATTTTACTTATTTACTTGCTCATCCACTTATTTACAAATTTTTGGTGCACATTTTAGGTGAGCACTGACTCCGTGATCAGCTGTAACGAATGTGCCAGCTGAACCAATCAGAGCTCGAAGTCACTTCTACTACCAAACGCTTTAACTTAGAAACTACTTTCACATTTTTACTTTTCACTTTCAGATGTTCATATTTGGAATTTTTTCCTCTAATAGAAATATATTATTGATTAAATGGATGCCAGGCTTTCCGTAATATAAGGTTTTAAAAGTCTATTATTATTATAGTTTCGATTTTCGATGTGTAATGACGTCATTAGTGTGCGACGAAACCTAAGCGATTTGCATGATTTCTTCAAAGCTAGACAAACGATGACAAGTTTAAAACAGGCTTTAAAAACCCACTTTGGGTTCAACAGCTTTAGGTCTAAATTACAGGAAGATGTTGTCAAGGCAGTCATGAGAGGTAAGTTCATAAACTGACTATGTGCTGCTAATAAGACGTTAGCAACTGAAAGCAGTTGGCAACTGAAAGCAGTTGACAGTTGAATGTGCGGCTGAATTAACGCTCAGGTTTGTTAGTGACTGATTAATTTGTAACACGGTGGTGACTGTGGTCTTTCTGTAGGTGACAGGGATGTGTTCGTGTGTATGCCCACTGGAGCAGGGAAGTCCCTCTGCTACCAGCTTCCCGCAGTCCTGGCTGATGGCATTACTCTGGTTATATCCCCGTTAATCGCTCTCATTCAGGTCAGTTTCCCTCGTTCTCCAGCTGCTGCAAATTATGGAGGTGTAGAACTCAACAACACAAACAAGGATGGTCATTTCTCGGATTTGATGATGTATTTGTTTTGCACCCCAGAGCCACTAAAGAAAGCTTTAAATATTATTTATACTTTTTCGAGTGCAGTGAGTTATGTTTGTCCCATCCGTGGTACTCTCCTCCAGGACCAAGTGGATCACTTGAGGGAGCTCAACATCCCTGGCTGCTCCATCAACTCCAAGCTTCCAGCAGGTGAGCGCCGACTGATTCTGGCTGACCTGGGGAGCAGCAGCCCAAAACTTAAGCTTCTTTACATCACGCCCGAGATGGTGGCCTCGCCGTCGTTCCAACCCTGTCTGACTGATCTGTGCTCCCGCGGTCTACTGTCCTACCTGGCTGTGGATGAAGCCCACTGCGTCTCCCAGTGGGGCCACGACTTTAGGCCTGACTATCTTAAGCTGGGAGAGCTGCGAGCTCGGTTACCAGGAGTTCCCTGTTTGGCTTTAACAGCAACAGCACCCAAGAATGTGCAAGCAGACATTATTCAGTCCTTGAGGCTTCACTCCCCGCTGTCTTTTGTTACTCCTGTTTTCCGCAGTAACTTGCACTATGATGTGATCTTCAGGGAGCTGTTGCCAAATCCTTATGCCCACCTACATGCATTCATTAAGAATGCTTTGGGATTGGGCAGTGGATCTAATGGACAGGTTTGTAGAGTGAAACCTTCTAACTGTTGCGATTTTTTAGAAATGCTTCTGTTTAGAAACAGATGTACAAAAGTTTGAGCAAAACTGAAGTAGTCTATTTAAGATTTTGAGGCATGCTCAACATCTTAATGCTGTCCTAGCACATCTTTATCTTTTACAGACAGTATGACTTAACGTAAAATATTTCTTGTTCCATTTTTCTGCAAAAGAAGCCCCAATAATGATCGATTCTCCCTCATTCTTTATAGTTAAAGAGATGTATTTTGTACATTTTTGCACTTGAAATTATATCTGTTGTTTAAAATTTTTACTCTAAACAATGTTTTCCTCAGTGCAACCAAACTGAGTCAATCAGTCCACATGACTCCAAAATGCATCATGCATGTTTAGATGTTCATTTGCAAACTTTAAACGCTACATTTTGTAGGAGGGAGATGGAAAATTTTCCATGCAGGTTATATTTGTAAAGGTCTGGCTGCCCAAAAGAACTTTGCACCACTAGAACTTTTGGCTAGTTAAGGTCTGAAACTTTGGTAAAAGTTTTTTTTTAGGTGCTCATACTTTTATGAGAGATCAGTTCTTCATCCTTTCACTTAACTTTTCATTACAACAAAACTTTTGACCAGTTGTTCCCACACAGTTGCATGCCACATCTAAGCCATACACAGTGTTTTTGCCTCAGTGTTTCTACACTAATTTGCCACTTTATTAGGTACACTCTGCTAGTCCCAGGTTGCTTTTGGCTTTGTGGCATAGATTCAACAAGACATTGGATTTTGCTCCATATTGACATGATGTCATCACACAGTTGCTGCAGTTTTGTTGGGTGCACATCCATGATGAGAATCTCCCACCACATCCCAAAGTGCTTTATTGGTTTAAGATCTGGTGACTGTGGAGGCTATTGAAGTACAGTGGACTCATTGCCATGTTAAAGAAACCAGTTTGAGATGATTTGAGCTTTGTAACATGGTGCATTATCCTGCTGGACATAGCCATCAGAAGAAGAGGCTGTGGTGTTTAAATGATGCTCAGTTGGTACTAAGAGGCCCAAAGTGTGCCAAGAAAATATCCCCACATCATTACACCACCAGCAGCCTGAAAGTCTGACCCTACCATCCGAGTTTTGCAGTTGAAATCAAGACTCAACAGTCCAGGCAACATTTTCCAAATCTTTTATTGTCTAATTTTGATAAGCCTGTGTGAGAATTGTAGCCTCAGTTTCCTGTTCTTAACTGACAGGAGTGGCACCCAGTGTGATCTTCTGCTGTGGTAGCCCATCTGCTCACTGGGCTTTTTGTCTTATTAAGACCAGTTTCTGTAAACCTTAGAGATTTTTGTGTGCGAAAATCCCAGTAGATCAACAGTTTCTGAAATACTGAGACCAAGCCATCTGGCACCAATAACCATGCCAGTAGTTGTTAGACAGGTTGATGTTGGTACAAGTACCTGCTGGGCATTCCTGCCTGCTGCACCTCCACAAGTGCCCATTATGTTCAAAGTCACTTAAACCCCCTTTCTTCTCCATTCTGATGCTGATTTGAACTTCAGCAAGTCATCTTAACGATGTCTACATACTTAAATGCATTGAGTCTGCTGCCATGTAATTGGGTGATTTAGTTATTCAGGTTAACAAGAAATTAAACAGGTGTTCCTAATAAAGTGGCTGGTGAGTGTATATACCACAGGTAATGATACCTTAATGTCTGCATTCTTCTATTGCACATATAATTTTCCTGTGGCATTAATATATTTTGTTGTCATTTCATTTTACGGCCTTCTTTTCTAACTTTTATGCAGATAACAAAATTGTCTGTAATTAGATTTTATTTTATTTTCATATTAAGTCGTAAACATAAGCCCAAAAATTTTCTCTTACTTCTATGAATCTTTACACTTCAGGATCCATCCTTGACACTCTCAGACACATCCTCCTTTAGATGCATCTTTGAAGTAGGCGCAGTTTAATTTTAAAGGATTTCATGTAAATCCTTATGCCAACTCTGATGATTGTTGAATGTTTTAGGGCTGGTGTCATGATTTAGTTTAAGCTGATTTTGAGTCCTAAAACCTCTTGAATTCAGTTGTCAGCATTATAAAGTTTGCGCTGAAGGCAGGGAAATGTAGCCGAACAATAACATTCGCTCTGCATCAGCGCTCTGCTTTGCTTTGATGCAAGAAGCCACATTATCATAAACTATTTATTATATAACATGTGTCTGGTAAAAGAAGTTTGTTTTATGTTTTATGTAACAGTACATTTATGATGTGATTGAAAGAAATATATATAAAATATACTATGTATTGTTAATGACAGGGTTGTGGGATTGTGTATTGTCGAACTAGAGAAGGTTGTGAAACGGTGGCTTACCAACTGACCAAACTTGGAGTTTTGGCCAAACCATATCATGCAGGTGAGATTGTTTAAATATGCATTTGCAGATGTAGGAATTTTGAGAAAACAAGTATTTGGGCTGAAGTGTTTTTCTTGCTATTGCAGGTTTGAAAGCAGGAGATCGCACAGAGGTGCAGAGTGAGTGGATGCAGGGGAAAGTGCTGGTTATTGTTGCTACCATCAGCTTTGGCATGGGAGTGGATAAAGCAAATGTCAGGTAAGAAAAGAAAAAGACTTAAGCTTTCATCATTGGTAGATGATTGGTTTCATTTTTGATTTTGCATGCTGATTTTTTGCAGATTTGTAGCTCACTGGAACCTCGCTAAGTCTCTGGCCAGTTACTATCAAGAGTCTGGGCGAGCAGGTAGAGATGGTCTGCCCTCGTTGTGTCGCACATATTATTCCCCAAAGGATAAGGAGCAAATGAATTTCCTTATCCGTCAGGAAGTCACCCGGAGACAGGTCAGATTTAAAAAAAAAAAAAAAAAAAAATACATAAAGGTAAAAAAAAAAAGCAATCCAGGTGGGAAGAGCTAACTCACTTTTTTTGCAGGAAAAACGCGGCTCTGCAAAGGAATCTGACAAAGCAGCCATCACTGACTTTGAAGCCATGGCGTTGTTTTGTGAACAAGAAAAGTAAGTGAAGTATTCAGAGCACAAATGTTGTAGAAGCTTCTTTAAGTTTATTACATACAAATCAGTGTGTGTAATATAGAGCTCAAGCTTTACATCATCACATGATGTTTGACTATATAAAACAGTTTCAGGTATAAACACAAGTAACTTCCATTACATTCTGTATTCTTCACTGAGCATGAACTGGCTGTAAAACATAGCAGTCATTTCAGTTTTTGTACAGCAGGGAGCAGACTCGCTCTGTCCTTTTTGGTGTCAAAGATGATGTTGAGCTTTGAAACAAGTTCCCCTTGTCTTACAAGTACTTACTTTTTATATTATTACTTACCATAATGGTCAACTGTAATCACCTTGATATAAAGTTAGAGTTAAAAAAAATAATAATTTGAAGTTCATCCTCATATCACACTGTGCTGATCACTTTTTTCTAATGTGCTATAGTCAGGTTTGATCCTAAATATTTGTATATAAGACAGTTGAGCAGGGCCCTGCCGTCTCCTCAGGCCAGAGGTGGTGCTGTTGCTCTGCAGAGTGCAGGGATGCTCAGAGGAATTTCATTGCTCCTGAAGGCTTGGCAGCTTTAGCAGGTGTGTTTGGCAGCTGGTCAGAATATCTGTCTCTGTGTTTTGTTAGCTGCTTGGTTGTTTAAGGGTTGGGCCTCTGTAATGCACACCCTGTCTAATGTGTGTATTATATGTGGGGAGGATTCCTGGAGAATTGGCTTTTCTTCATTTTGGACTGCCTTAAACCATCTTGTGCTTAGGTGCTGTATTGAAAAGTTCAGCGTTGGGATCCATTCCACATTCACTCAAACGTTGGGTCCCTTCAGTTTGGTCTTACAACAGCAGCAGCAGCAACTCACGCAGGTCAGCACCATCATGAGCAGGACCATGACTGTGGGAGAGCACACAAGCAGTGTTATGGTCAGCTGACTGAGAGACTAGACAAGAGATATGTTTCAAGAAAAAGATGAGACTTACAGATGAAGCTTAAGATGATGAAGAAGGCTCCCAGCTCCAAAGGGTGGGCATTGGGGAGATCATGCAACTTCAACCATATTTTGTTCAGGAGGCTCAGCGTCTCTTCTCTGGCATCCATGCTGATAAGGCAGATGTGAGGTGGAGACAAGAAAACACGATGCTTTAATTTGGTTTACAGTGTCACATGAATATGCCTCTGTTTACTGTCTTCAGGATAAAACCATTTATCTCTTGTTCTCTGAAACGTAGAGTGGATGAGTTGACATTATGAGGGTGTTGAGAAAAGAGCATGGTTTTAATTTTAATGGATTTAGTGTGCATTTTTGTGGTTTTTCAACCAGTGAGGGGAAATTACAGTAAAAAAAAAAAAACAAAACAGAAGGAGTTTACTGTTTACCAGGGATATAATACTGATGTAGTTAAGTGTGCTCAAGCATAAGTAAACCCGTTAGGCCCTCCATATGACTGCTTATCTAAAAGATCAGCCTCATTTTCTATTTTGACAGCTCTCTCTTTGTGTTTACTTTGTACAGACCATAATGAATGCTGGAGCATCAAGTTATTTGTGATTGCTGTCGCATTTCTTTTTTTTAAATTGATGAAATAGATATGATACTGTTGATTATTTAGTTTTAGGAGTTATATTACAAAACAGAAAAATACAGACATCACTGTAAAGTACAGCTAGCATGTATTTGATTTAAACTAGCAATGAGCTAACTTAACAAAACAAAGACATTGGGGGAAATCAAATGTAGGGATGCATTATGATTGTTCACTTGTTCCCTAATTTTTTTTTTTAACATAAGTATGACTTCAATAAACAGGGAGTTTAAAAAAAACTTTGTTCAAAGGAAACTTTGTAGGGAACAATAGAACAACAGTTCCCCATGTCATACTTAGCTGAATAGCAAGTCATTGCAGCTAGCTTGAATTCCAAACAAAAAAAAAAAAAGACCAATTATTATTTATATAATTTAAGAATTTAAGTTATCTCAACAATGCAATGTATAAAACGCAATAAAATCTCAAATATCTTTAGGGAGCTAAAATGTATTTGATTAAAAGTAGCCATTAGCAAGCTAAGCTAAAGATGTTTTTGCTAGCTTAGCTGTGGAACTAAATGTTATTGTTGGCTTTTAGCGCTAAAACAGCCACAACAGCACTGACAGATATCACAGGTGACTGGGAACACGTCTTAAAGATGGAGAGAGTGCTGTCTATGTTGGATAATGTTCTAAATTGGGGAATTTTGTAAAGGGAAGTTGCTAGGAATGAAATAGCCTTACTAATGTTCATGTAAATGTGTTACACTGTCAGCCTTTACCATCTGGTAAAGGGTCATAAAGATCATAAAGCTGAATCAGCACCTCTTAAGAAACACACACACATACACAACACACATAAAAAAACAAAACAAAAAAAAAAAAACCAAAACATCCGAAGCGAATATTATTGGGGCCAGATGTATTATAGGGTTGTTGCATACAACTGTAGCAGATGAGTGTTAATGAATGTTGACATTACATTTTTCTGCATTACAACAATAGTGTGCCAACATTGCAATTTTTCACTTGGTTAATTTTGTCTAACTACAGCAGTTTTATCTTCCCAATCTGTTTCCCCTCAACAAGTCCATATTTTTACATACATTCTTCACATTCCTCTTTAGCCTGCAGTATTTCTAAGTTATGTTGCTTCGCATGCTGCACATCCCCCCCCCAAAAAAAAAACACTTACCTTTAAATATTTACTGTTTTCTTAGACAGCAAAGTCCAGACTATTAGTCACAAATGACTAAATTAACAGACGAGAAGGAAACATGATAAACATTAAATTTGTTTCTCAGTAGGAGTCACCTGTCGAGCCTCTCCCCTGGAAGTTTGTTTGTTTGCTGTTGCAGATTATCACCCAGAGGAGGGCTATTCAGATGCTGCCTGAGGCTTGCAGTCAGTTTGAGATTAGGATTGGGAGTATTATTCCATACACACTGATGATGGCAGACAAGGACTTGAGGAAAATTTGAAGATGCACAAAAACAAATATTCCTTTTTTCCTTTAAGCTTCTTTTAATCTTTCAGTTTTACCCTCCTCTCTTTCCTTATAGAAGTCCTCAGGTCTGTTGTTTTCTTCTCTTTGGTATTTTTTGTCAGCGACACACACACAGTAGTTTACTGCTGTGTAGTTTGACTCTCTGGCGTCTGCTTCAAAGCTCTTTTCTCCTTGACAGTCCTGTCTGGGAGTGACTGCTGCCTCACAGAGTCTTTGTGTGCCTCTCTGTCTTTCCCCTCCTCCTTCACTGAGATTTCTGTTTCACACAAGAGAAGGTGGAAGAGTTTCCACTTCCAGCGAGGTAGTTAGTGGGTTGTTGAAGTGGCTCGACTGATGGACTATTTCCCAAACAGTCTCTGTGGTGTGTGGTTGTGTGAAGAATAGCTGTTACATAACACTGGTTCTGATATTAGAGCAGTCCTTTATAAAAATTAATGATAAAATCCCTTCTGACAAAGGGATTTCATTAGGAAGCAGTTTGTAATGGAAGAAGTCGACCTCATGTGGAAGTGATCTGTAGTTGTGAGTCCAAAAACTGAATGATGTCTGAGGAAAATGAGTCTGAAGGAGTCTTTTCAGATGAAGATATAATCTCCTGTAATTTATTCCTCATGTTGGAACATTAGCTGATCTGAATTCAGAGCTGAAGCTAACAGCTCAGATCTGTTCATTGTTAACTAGTATTTTTTATGTCATGAGACAAAGACTAGAGACATATTTTACTACAAAACATTGACCATGTTTGCGCGAGATGTTGCACAACAGCTGAGAGATCAATGATTCAATGATGCTGTGTGCTAAAAATAGATGCTGCTTAAAATCATCTGAACCTACTTTACTCATTTATTCTAGACTGCATGAATAGTGATTTCTGTCTATTTTGCACTTTTTAAAGAGAAAAAAAAATAAAACTGTAATATCCCCTCTTCAGCTGTCGTCATGCCATCATCTCCAAGTTTTTTGGGGACAAGACGCCAAACTGTGACGGTGCCTGCGACTACTGTCGTAATCCCAGACTTGTGAGAGCCCAGCTGGAGAGAGCGGCTGCACTCAGCACCAAGATCGAATCAGCTCAGAGCAAAGAACCCAAAGGACCGTTCGGGTTCCAGTCGGACGCTTATGAAGGAGGGAAGAGGGGTTACGGCTTTGAAAGGCAAGATGACAGTTATGACATTGAATTGTTGTTGCAGCATGTCCAGCTTAGATTGGATGTTTCTCCAGTGTGGATCATTATATAATCTATCTAATATAAATTAATAACAGTCCTGTTTCATAACACTCATCTTACAACATGCAGGTATGATGAAGGGTCAGGGTCAGGCAGTGCTGAAGATGATTCCATAAAGAGAAAGAAGGAGTTTTCTGACCTCTATATGAAGCAGATGAACCTGCGGAAGGTAAATTATAAATATCACACAAACTCTTAATATATACTTACTGAACTTTTTTACAGAGCATTATGTAGTGTTGCATCTACATCTGTTTACCAGCTGTCAGCAGCAAGGGTTAAAGGGGCCCCTGTATTTTCTTCTCTTGTTAAATCCCTCCCACATGTTGCATGAAACTGGCACAACATGTCAGTAAAACTGTTTCAGCAGGTCCAAGTGGAAGTGGGCCAAACATTTACAGCATAATGTTAAAATGCAGGAATTTTACTATTATAAAACAGTAGAAACCGAAAAAAACAATAAATAATGATGATAATGGTGGATATCATAATCATCATAGGGTCTGTTCATTGTTCTCAAAAGGTCTGTTTAAAAGTTAAAGGAAACAAAGGAAAATTGTGCAGTCCAGTAGTGCTGCAAAGAAACACATCAGTATCTGATTATTCTCAGCATGTGAATAAACATTAGTTTAGTTTAGTGTCAGAATGCTAACCTGTGCTAATGCTAACAGTGCTCATGTTTCTTCAGGCATCTGACACTCAAAGGGAGGAGTTTGTTCCACCAGGTAATGTCAGTAGAGGAATCAGATGATTGTCCTCGAGTCTTCAGGGTGATTATTCAGTCGTATAACCAGTGTTTCCTGCTGTGCAGATGACGACTGCCCACTCAGAGAGGCCAGCAGCCAGAGGATCCCCAGGCTCACTGTGAAGGTGAAGACAAAACTTGAACACTGCCAACACATTCCTCGTATCTGCTGCACTCATTAGCAAGTCTGCAGGAAATCTGACTCATATGGATTGAAATGTGAATCCCTCTTAATTAAAAAGTAAAATTTATACAGTTATTGCAGAGAGAGGAAGATTCCTTTGTTTTTACCAGATTGAATCAGTTTAAAAATGTCTTTTCACCTGTTTTTATCCTTGTTACTTTGTGATATGCACAAACTCATATAAACTTTTTTTTTTAAACTTTTGGGATAATAAAGAACTTTGTTACATTTCAGACCAGAGAGCACTGCTTGTACCGCCTGCAGGAGGCTCTACAAGGCCAGCAGGGGGCAGAGGATCCTTTCAAGTAAGTATGGAGACAAAGTCTTAAAACATTCTGCTTATACATGAATAAATTACTGTAAAAATATTACCTGCATTTCTTGCGGTGATTGTATCTTCTCTTCATCCTTCAGCTATGGCAGTCTGTTGTCAGCGGTGGAAATTGAACATGAGGTGTTCAAAAACAGCAAATCTTCCAATTTGTACAAAGCAGGCATCCTAAAGAAGGTAATTGCTAACTTTTGTCTTATCTTTGTGGAGAATATGTAGAAATATGTAACCCCCCATCCCCCAAAATAGTATAAAAAACTAAAAATTCTTATGGCTTATTCTTTCTATATCAGGTATCGCAAATAACAAAAACAACACCTGCTTCAGTGGATGGAAGCAAAGAAGACAACGAGAGCTGCAGTGACTCAAGAGAAGCTGAGACAAAACTCAAAGATGCATCCTCCTCTTCTTCCTCGTATCCTGAAGAGCTGCAGGGGTTCACCTCTGCATCTGAGATCTACTCAGTAAGAATCCTTTATGACACACTTACCCCTACCTTCCCTTCAAGTTTGAGGGGAAAAAATCTTAACAAATTTAAAGCAGCTTATAATACATGCAGACCACTCATGTTTTCCCATTTTTCATTGTTCTTTCAGCTGAAGCGAAAAAGAGTTGGGGCAGGTCAAAGGGGCTCATCTAACCCCTTCCTCACAGCCAAAGAACTGCTTAAGCCCTCCATGTCTGACTCTGTTTCCAACAGAGGAATGGAAGGCGGCGGGTTTTTCAGTGACTACTTAGGAGGCTCAGATAGAAGTGGGATCGGAGAGAGAATAAAGGAGACAAACACAGAAACAACACCGGCTGTATCATCCTCCATCAGAGCCAGAGCGAGCGCCATCAGTGTTTCCCTGAACAGTCCGACAAAAGGAAGGAGAGCCATGAGCAAGAAGCAGCAAAAGCTTGTGGAAGCGGCAAAGAGTTCTCGTAACATTTCCCAGTACTTTGCAAAAAAACAGGCAACAGAGACAAGTTGTGAGGAGGAGATGCCTAAGGAAGCAGATGATACATTACTTCATTTTCCCACTGTAGTTTTTGAAGAAGACATCAGCCAGGAGCAGCACTCACCTGCTTCTGTGGCATCAGAGTCTGAGGATGTGATCCTGGTAGAAACTAAAACAGAAGTAATAGTTATACCAGATGATGAAAAGGAGGAAGCAGGAGATGTGGAGATTTTGAATTTGGTTCAAGACACGTCTCAACAGGATATAAAACTTGTCTCAGAGTAATATACCTTCAGGCTTTTTTTTTTTTTTGTTTTTGTTTTTTATCAAAACTTTGGCTTAAACCTTAAAGTGTTGAGTCATCTCTAACTGGTTTGTTACCTCCCAAACAGGCTAAACAAACCTAAGGAGGAAGCGAACCCTCCTGTAAACCAAGAGGTATGCACTGTTTCCTGTCAGATGTTAGACCTGCTGGTGCTTAGTTCTTGCTCAGCGACTGATGAGGTGCATATGTTGTCAGATCAAAGATGATGTGAAAGCAGAGCGGGAGTCGTCTCCTCCATCGAAGCGCAGGCGACACGCCGATGGAAGCAGCAGAAGAGTGACGTTCAACCCCAACGTGCAGGAGAGAGCCTTGCAGCCGGTCAGCGAGCCTCAGAAACCTGTGACACTCAAAGAAGCAGCCGATATTGTGGTCCGTTATCTGGACCCCTTTTACACTCAGGGAAAGTTTGCCACCAAGGTGTGTAGGAGTATTGTTGTAGAATTGTTAAATGATGTATACATTTTAGTTTTTTATTTGATAAATGTCTTCTTTTAATAGGAGCTATTTAAGTCTTTCGCTCGCCACTTATCTCACCTTCTGGCAGAGGGTGGGAGTCGGGGGAAAAACCAAGGCAAGCAGAGCATTATAACATTAAATACCTCAATATTTGGTTTTGTTAGTTCATTATCCTCCTCTCTAACTTTAACATGTGTCCACAGTTAAATCTGAAGCCAAGGCTCTCATCAGGAAGTTCTTCAGCAGAGTCCAGCGCTGTGAGAGTGAGGCCGACTGGAAGCACCTTAAAGGACCACACAGCCTTCAAACCACAGGGAACAAGGAGTGATGGGAAATTTGTAGTCATTATCAGGGTCGAAGCCTTATCCTTTGTCAGTGCCTATAAGCTTCTTTTTTTCCAGTATTTTTTCACAACTTAAGCAGCTGTGTTGCTTTTTTCAGGCTGATTGCTGCTATATTAGCTTTTCTCAATAAATAAGCAATAAAATATGAACCATTAGGGCCTCGGAGCAGAGATAGGACAGTGTGTATTGTCTCTTTCCCATTTGCTACAAATTTTGTGCACTTTGCATTTCTGTTTGTACTTGGGGACAAAGTTTAGTACTTTTGATGTCAGTCTGCACTTTTATTTTCTGTAAACTGCGATTCAAATGTCTGCAAGTGAGTTTTTATACACAGCTGATTTTGCAAATAGACCAAATAAGACTAAAGCCATGATTATAGCTCTGTCAGGCTGTATGTGGACACGGAGGTGCTTGGAGGTGTAGATGGAATTTACAACATAGATGTAATCGACAACATCAGAAACAACCCTTTTCCATTTAGGTGAACTATTTTCATTTTCTTGTATTTTTAAATCAGCTTCATTGGTGTGGCTGAGTGGCGTAATAACTGGAATTTTACAGAAACAGAGTCTCTGTTATTTATTTATTTTTCTGCTGTGATGAGTCTAAATGCTGTAAATAAGAAACAGCGTACATGACAGCATGTTAGCATACTGATCTTTAGCAATTCATTTTTTTGTGATGAATTATGTTAGCATAAAAGCTAAAAGCACTAAACACTGTGTAGGCAGATGAGAATGTGATTGTACTGACCTGATGTGGAGATGATGGAGAAGTAGGAGCAAGTTGTGGGGTTTGTCCTTTTAAGACCTTGCATGTGTGTGTCAAACCACAAAGCAATCTAATAGATTACCACATGTAATGATGTTGCCTTGTCAAAACATACGGTGGAAACGGTGAAAGTTATATGTACAGATCATTATATACTAACTCACTTAACACTCTGTGAAAGTTAACTCAGTTAAAAACAAAACAAAAAAACATGCTTGTGAGACTTCTGCTAAGTTTGTAAAATCATAAACCTTTATTGAAATTTGAAAGTAGGTCTGATTTTTTTTGGTTTGGTCTTTGGGGATATTTTGCATCATTCTGGTGATTCTAGTGTTTACTAATCCATCATTAGTAAGCATATACATGCACATCATTTAAATTGCACTAGAATAACACAAAAAGTTTTATTTTAATGCTTGTTATGAGTGTTCTGTATTGGAGGCCTAACAGACATTTTAATAGCTGCTATTTGTGTTTTTTCTTTTTTTTTTTATGCTGGAACCAAGAGAAAAACATGCAGACATGAAACTGTGATTTAATACGGTCTGTTATCAATTTTCTTTAATTTAAAACTGATGTAGTTAAATCTGTTCTTCCCTGTGAAGGAATCTGTGTTCAGAGATGTTTTCCTATTTTCCTTATTTTAGGCATAGTGCCTGTCAGGAATGTGACAGATCTACAGTCTCTACAGTCAGGAGGAAACTCAAAGATGTACGTGAAGAACTCATAGACGCACACAAGTTCCTCATTGTTTACAATAAACGATACTGAATAGAAATGTGTGATACTCAGTAAATATGTCTATTATTGTGTCATCTAATGTCTTCATTTAAACACTAACAGTGGATGAGGAGGGTGCAGCAAATAAATGGTGACATCATCACCATCACTGCTGCCTTCAGGAACACTTCGTAACTTACAGCTTCTATACTGAGATTAGTATACAGAATTGCAATGTTGAGGAAAAAGATTAAACTTATATTTGAACTGATGTAGAAAAAATAACTGGAGGAAGTTTCCTAAAATTTCAATTGGCTGACACTTTCTCATTAGGACCACATACACCAGGTTAAAATTGTTGAGCCACGCCTTATTTCTTTGTATGTATTGGCAGGAAAGCAACCAGTAACTTAAAACCGTGAAATGCATGTAATTAATCAACTTGATAAACAACTGATGTGTATTTTTAACTTTATTTTAAGTATGAATGTCATTTCTTGTAAATGGAGTGGCAAACTGATCATTTGTATTGCCAATATTCATGTCAGTTTTCTTTTGGAGAGGGAAAGAATTTGTCCCGCTAGTTACCTCAGAGTCTAAATAGGGGACTTGGGTAACATTAATAGTGACTGGCAGAAACACTGTTGGAGTAATGAAACTATAGCCTTCAGTCCTACAGGCTCAAAGCTGAAAGTGTCACACTTCTTGCTTCATTCAGTCCACTGCCTCAAAAAAAAAAAAAAAAAAAAAAATCCTTCACTGGTGTCACAGGAAGCTACAAGACTCAAAGAAATGTAAATTCAGCTACAGGATATAAAAATCATAAAGAAAACACAATAAACTGTAACAATGAGTATATGAAGGGGTACATCTGTTTGACTAAGCTCTATATAATCTGCTTGCAGTGAGTATGTTTCACTTTGCACAGCAGTGCTAACAAGTACAAGCAAGCTGGAGTAATCCTCCCTCCGAATATATCAGAGGTGATAGAAGGAGACCATTTATAGAGTAGAATAGATTTCACCTGGTCATTTTGTTCCTTCCATGTCCTGGAATAGAGCCACAGAGGCTCGAGGGGCAAGATTGTGAACCCATTTGAAAATTTATTTAAGAAAACAAAGATTAGCGAAGCTTTTAGAGTTAAGTAAATTGTACCACAGATTTTATTATTTTGTAAAATTATTTTAAATGCTCCAGGGACACTATTTTTTCTCATTGAGAAAAACATGGAAACAGCTTAACTCAAGCTGAATATGAGAAGATTATGTTGCAGCAATTGATGGGCATTGTCCAGGCATGTTGTTAGCGCCTCAGCAGCCTTGCTAGCAGTTTGTATAAATAACTATGTCATCTGCATAGAGCTGCAGTGGTACATTGCAAATTTTTGTGGAATAATCTGGTCTAATCTGGTCTAATCTGGTCTTTTGATAAAATAACTCGAGATATTTAAACTTTTCTAGCATTTTCTAGTCCTAACTGATAAATGAATGGGAAGATTTTGTTATATAGAATTGTATTTCTTAAGGTGTGTAAATTATTTTCCTAATGTGCTTTTGTCTCTTACTTGATTGTACCCTTTATGACCCACTTTTTCAAGGTGCGACTGTTCTTATAACCAATTCCTGACATAGTTTTTTCTTCCTCTTTAAAGATTTAATATTTGATTTAGCTTTTTATTTTTTAAGTAGTTTTTGCAGCCTATAGATGTTCATGAACAGTTTATCTTTTGAGGTACCATCAGCTACCAGATCTGTTTCCTTCCTCAAATACTCAGTGTACTCATTCACAAAATATTTTATGGCTAATGGTTTTATATCTGATGATTTTAAATCTAACCAAATGAAACTTAATATCTGTATCTGAAACAGAACTCTGTTAGTTAAACACATACTGTAGTAAATAATAAACATTAGCTGCTAAGTTTGTTTGTCATTATCAGATCTAAAATTTCTGTCTGTTTGGGTTTATCTGCATGAATGCATTGCCATTATAGGACATTTCCCCTGTTGCTTCTCCAGCAAATATGGACATCTAAAAATAAGCTTTGATAGGGAGCTTTATATCAATGTTATTTTCTTTTTGTGGTTTGTGGTTCTAGATTTGTGCCATTGTAGCTCTTGGCTTGTTACATTACCCTGGCCTTCTGGCTCTGTGGCTTTAGCTCTTTTGGCTCTGGTTCTGTGTTAACGTTCAGAATTTGGTTTTGATTTTCATGGTGCATGAGATCTTTAAAGTAATTACCACTTGTATGGGAGATGATGTTAAATTAAGCTTGAAAACATATGAAAGGCTGCTGGCAACAGCTGAACAAAAGTGTATGCTGACTTGACAACATAAACTGCCACAACACTGGAAGGTTCAGGAGGATTCCCAGTGGGTCGCATTATTATTATTCACCAGTGTCCTGGTGAAACAAATGAATAAGTGGGAACAGGCCTACGATATGATCTAAGTATATGAGAAGAAAAAATAGTAGGGATTTGCGGATCAATACTGAAATATATATTCATCCTATACCAACATTTAACTAAACTTTCAGGATAGGGAGGAACTACTATTTCTGCCTGTCATAGACATATTTAAAAAAGGCGCAGCATCATTCACTGTTCAGTGATCAGTCCGACATGGTGAGTGGAGATATTTCAGCTTCCCAAACAGCAACGATGCGCAGTTTGATGTGTGTATGAAGACAACAAACTTAATTAAACATCAGAGAATCTACCATAACACAGAAGCAGAGGTGATGAGACGAACTAAAGGGGAGAGGAGGCAGAGACACTGCTAGGGCAGAGACATGTGACACTCTGAGTCCTTTGGTGCTGCAGGCAGGTACTATGAGGTACTATCAGAGGGAGAAAAAGTAGAGCTGGAGGATCCTGTATGTGTAGCGAAGTTACTGATTTTTGGAGAAGTGGTTTACGTCTGCCTGCTGTTGGTTTAAGTTTTTGTGTTTAAACAACAGGAGTTCCCTGCAATATTAAAACTAGGGCTTCCTGTTTTGTTCAGATGTGCAGTAATAAATATCTGCAACTTCGGCATTGCTGGCAACTTATTCAGGATCTGTCTGTTGAGCCTGAAAAAACACTTTTGTGATCATTAAGTTATTCCCAAAGAGACTGTGAGGGCAGACGCATTGCTAGACACATGGCTCTACAGGAGCCCAGGCCCCCCATTACCTAGATTATATATTTTTTTTATTATAAAGACCTGCTATGTTTATGAAATGAACAGTGTTATGTTCCATCTGCTTCCCTTGCTAACCCAACTGTTACTGTTACGTCCAAACAACTGCTACTGAAAATAAAAATAAATAAATAAATAAATAAATAATAATAATAATAATAATAATAATAATAATAAATAAAGTGAAGTCTGGAAACAGAAAGGGGGGGGGGGGGGGGGGGGGGGGGGGGGGGGGCGGAGGGCACTAATAAAACAACATTTTGGTTGGTTCCACCAATTCTCACTCCAAAGATTATTAAAAAGTTGGCAGCCCTGTAAGGAGAGATATGGGACTTTTTTCATGGGTGAAACCAACACCCTCAGCTTTGCTGCTTACGTATTTTTCTTTTTCATATGTGGCACAAGTATGGTGCCATACATGACAGTATAAGGGTAAATGATATATTACCAAAAAGCATTGTTACGAGAAGGAAACGGCCAATCAAAGATTTCCGATTTATGCTAAGTTACTTAGCTTTTAGCTAAGAGTACATAAAAATGCCCGGTTAACCGTCTGCGTATCCCGAAAAGCTTTTATATGTATTTTTTGTATTTTCTTCTAATAAGCAATCTTTAAAAATGACAACAAGCGCACAAGAGACTTGAAAGTTTAATACATTAATTATTAAAAAAAAACTGCAACATAAATAATATTGACTATTTCTATATTTTTTAAGCAGACATCCATTAATCAATTCTATGTTTTTACGTTTTATGACTGCAGAAGACATATTTTATGTGGACCGGTTTCAGCTTTTTTAAAAAGAAAAATACATGAACATGTTTTTCTAAATCAACATTTCCTATAGCACCTGAACGCATCAGCAGCAGTATTTGACCAGTGGTCTTTCAGCAGCCTGTCAGTCTCACAGAAGGAGCTGGTTGCTGCTCTGAATTTCATGTCTGTAGGTCTGAATGTTTGGCCATAGTATCTGCAGATGGTCCAGAAAGCAGGTGTGCTGCTCATTAAGTCATTTGTCTTAAGGGGTTACAAACTGGGGGAGGCAACGCCGCTATTGTTTGTTATCACTTCCGGGCGAGTCGTCGGCGTGTAGCAGAGCAGACCTCATCGCCAGCGGAGAAGTCCAGCTGCATCGATGCTTCGTGCGGGAAGGATGGAGGAGTTTGTCACGGAGGAGGAGGAGCCGTGGTACGATCAGCGGGACCTGGAGCAAGGTGAAGCATCATTTCTCATTTATCTTAGCTTAGAATGGAGTGGTCATAGACTACAACCAGCACCAACACTGAAAAAAGTCATGGAGGAGGAGGTGGATGGACAGATTTTATGCACACGTCCTATCGCTGTGATTAAAAACGTCTCTACAGCTGAATTTGGAGAAAGCCTGCCTTCATCTCTGCTCTCTTCCTCTGCCAGTTATTTTGATCTTGTCAGTGGTGCTCCTCAGAATAGTCCTGCTGTCTGACTGAATGAATGCTGCCTCTGTTTCAGCTCCTTCCTAACAGGGTCACATCTACATCCTGGCACTCCTTTTTGCAAGATTTTCTTGCCTTATCTATCTCAATCACATTGCAAGCACTCTGTAAAGTTGTGCTTGGTGAATTTTGGCAGTCCACACTAAAAGCTCAGATTGTGGAGAAAGCCGGATCCTCCATGTCCAGACAGGAAGTGCATCAGTTTGTTTTGCCTGCTGTTTCAGCCCCCTGCACTAATGTAAAATGGTGCAGTGTTTGTGACAGACACTGACAGATCAGTACTCTCAGTAATGACTTAAATGGATCTACTTTCACTGAGACAGTCCATCTCAGAGCAGCGATAAGTGTGTTCTGCAGTGCAGGCCTCAGCATCACCCCATCTACTGATTACCTGCTGACCCAGAGAACTAAAGCAGCTTTGCGTCTCATGCAGTCATAGAAAGGGACAGGTGGATTTGTGTGTGTGTGTCTGTGTGTGCAGTATTTATGGGTCTGTATTTAATTTGGCATTACTCAACTTCTCTGCTGAAATAATTAAGCCCCCCCTTTTTCTATTCTGGCTGAGCTGATTAAGGAGCCCCTGACAAAACCTCCTTAGTCAGGATCAGAGATTTCAGGATTTTGGAAGTATAATTGCAGTCTGCTCCAAACACACGTCATAGTCGGGCATTATTATTTTACCCCAGAAATGATGCTGTTATGCAACCTCTGTGTTGCCAGCTCTGGTATATGTTGATCTCATGAGTTCATTATGATCTACAAACATCTGAAGTGAGTCTGTACAGATGGCGTGGCATGGTGATGTCATGTTTGTGTGGCAGCACCAGGGGCTTGTGACTAAGCGTGATTCACACATCACAGAGCATCACAGGGATGGAAGGATGTGCATCGAGCAGAAATGCACATGCAAGTGATATGTGATGTTTCTTTTTTTTTTTTTTTTTTTTTATTCCTCAGCCCAGACTCTTGCCTTTCTTCTCCATGCAGATAATTCAGGGATTACATAATTCGGCACGTGTCAGCCACAGCAGCAAAAAGCAGCGCTGTGGTTGAGTTAGACCTGAGGGTGAAGGCTTGCTGTGCTTTCTCTTCATTCACTCTCACGTGACTCTTTAGCACTCAGTGGTTCGGGCTGGTGCTCTGTTATCATCTCTACTTTTTTGAAGCAGGAAATTACAGCCTGTCCTTTCCTTCCTGAGCTGCATTGGAGACAAATGTGGCAACTAAGATGCACAACACTTGAACAAATAAAGATTTTTAGATTTCTGCTGCCTTCAGGCGTGCTGAATTACCATAAATCAAAAGCTAATCATATTGAACCCTTTCAATTTGGCACCAGTGGTAATGCATGTGTGTGTTCCGGTTATTGCTGACCACACTGTGGTGATAAAACGTTGCATTCATGTCCAGCAACGGATGTCAAAGGCTCCCTGTATCTCACCGTTTTTCCACTCCTCCATTGCTGTCTTGTTGAGGGCTGAGTATGCACATTCTGCAGAATCCTCCTCCTCTTCCTCCTATTTAGTCTAGTTTCAGCAGAGAAGATGAATAATGTATGCTTAAAGCTTGCCAAATATCAGCAACTGTGAAAATGTTCCCTATAGTTTTCTCATTGCTTAAGCTCCCAATGTGCTCAGTTTGTTTGTGTCAATATAATCAGACTTCAAGCAAAGTGAGCACAGATTCATTAAGCTGCATCTGCACTGTTTTTAATTGGTACTGAACACTTTTTTTGGCTTATTTTTGTATTTTGCTTGATGTGAAAAGTCTGAATTGGAAGCAGGCTAGTTTAGCATACAGATACACCTCCATGTGTTTAGTATCTCATTTAAAAAGGGTGGGGGGATGTAAGGGGATAAATCAAGGACAGCATCAAACTTAATTTGATATGAATACATTGTAGTTGTCAAATTAATCTTTTCTGATCATTTTTTAACTGTCATATTTCAAAAGCTGCTGTGAGCACTTCCTGTACTCTGCACTCATTACTGTGTGCTGTTTTTATGTCCGTCCGTCTCTTTTGGCTGATATCAGACCTGCACTTAGCAGCAGAGCTCGGCAAGACTCTCCTGGAGCGTAACAAGGAGTTGGAGGACTCCCTTCAACAGATGTACATCAATAATGAGGAGCAAGTGCAAGAGATAGAGGTATGTTTGTACCAGGAATTGTAATTCTGCACATGCAAGTCCAAACAGATTTTATACATGTGGTTTAGTTGTTGGTGTGGCAGGCATCATCATCATCATCATCAGCATCAACTGCTTGTGCATCAGGCTAATATTTGTATTGTTTCAGGTATGAGAGAGCAGTAATAGCAGAGAGGACTAGACCTGTGCGAACAAAAATGAAAGGATCTGGGTCATTTCATTCCCATGTCAGCCTCCCGATTATGTCCCAGATTTTCTTGAAAATAGAAATCACTTACAAAAATGCCAGTTTGAGCTTTTGTCTAATTCTAAACCTCTTGGCTGTCAGATGGTTAAAATTTTATTCAGATTAATCACAGCTTCCAGATTAATTAATCGTGATTAATCACAGCTTTCAAATTGATCATGATTAATCACCATTTGCAACTGTGCCCGAAATTTGCCCGTTTTTACTGTCTTGTATCAACAGAAAGAGTCAATGCTACAAATATTTAGTGTTAACTGACCTTTCCTTGGGTAAACATCAGATGTCCAATGGTCTGTAAATGCAGCATGTAATGTACTTCTATATGTTGTTCTAAATAATTTTTAGATTATTAGATAATTAAAGATTTTTCTTTTTACTTTTTTCTTTTACATTAGATGTAAAAAGATCACTTTATTTGTAATAATTCAGTTCAATATTTCATAAAATCTAGACCTAAAAAAATGGGTCTCTTTTGTGACCCCCGTTTCCTGGTCGGTGCCCCTTCCTGGCCCCTCCATCAGACATTTTCTAGACCCGCCCCTGCTACTGTGTTAGAGAAGGTCCTGCCAGAAACAATACTTTGGGGGTAAATATGTGATGGTGTGAACCATGAACTGCTGGTTTCCTCCTTCTCAGCTGAATGATAAACAAACGCAACAAGAGAGAAAAGTATGGAAGCAATCTGTACCTCATTTCAATTTAAAATGGATTAACAGAAATGCTTTTTTCATTTTCAGAATATAGCTGCATTTTTTTGAACTCATAAATAAAATGAATAATAATAATAAAAACTGCAATTGTAATTTCTTCTCCAAGACTGATCATTTTGTAACTTAAGAAAATGATAAAGAAAAGGACATTTAAAATTTAATTTTCCAAACATGCCCCAGCAAAAAGGTACCAAAATTCAATTTGAAATGTCAAATTTGAAAATTAAAATGCATTGGCAGAAAGGCTTTTTCATTTCATGGTCATAAGTGCAATTTTGACTCACAAATAAAATTCATAATAGATCATGCAAACTGCATTTTATTTTTCAACTTCAAAACTGCTCTTTTTTATGACACAACTAAAAAAGAAACGTAAAGGACATTGCATTTCGTTTTCATGTCTGTCCCGTAAAACGTCGCAAATTCAATTTGAATTCGGAATCCCAGGCGGCGCACGACACTGACGTCAGTGGCCGCCTCTTCGTTCTTCTTCTTCTAGTTCTTCTAGTTCTTTCTTCTAATTCTTCTTCTTCTTCTAATTCTAATTCTTTGGCCCAGTCTGACCGAGCTACACATCTAATACGGTGAGGGCGGTGTGCATATCTGACACTGGAACATGACAGAAGAATAGATCTTGAAATTTGTTGTGGTACCACAGACTGTTAGAAACAGCGATAAGAGCTCCATCATCTATGCCAGAGCTGCTTGACTTACTAATCTTCTCATTTTGACATGAAATGTGTTTTTTTTCTGCAGTAACCTGTCCAAGCAGCTGGAAATGTTGAGGGAGATGAACGAACAGCATGCAAAAGTGTACGAACAAGCTTGGACGTGACTGCCAGAGAGCTCGAAATCACCAATGAGAAACTGGTGCTGGAGAGCAAAGCTTCACAGCAGAAAATAGACAGGTGAACACACTCCCTTCTGGCTAGCTTTAAAAAAAAAAAAAAAAAAAAAAAACAGCACTGGAAGTTTTAATCTGGTTAATAACCTTCTCACCAGTTTGATTTTACCACCTGTTTCATTTGGTAGTCCTTGCCAATCTGATTGGTTGAAATTAGCTTTTGATGTCATAAATCATCATCCTGCTTTAGTATTTTTTTCTGTGGCTGGTTTTTGATAAACAAGTTTAGTTGATATAGTTCTTTTAAACAAACCATTTGGTAATCCAGTTATCTGTATTACCAGTTTCTGTCATTCTTTTTGCTCCTACACAAACATGTTTTGCTCTATTTAGAAACTTATAATTAGGGACAAATTGTTTACAAATCATTGTTACAAAGTGAAAGGTTGAAATAAAATAATTACATCTTTTCTTTTTAGCATTCTGCCCCAACATTACTTGTTTTTTTATTGACGACTGAGTGACAGATTTAATAGGATATGACAGAGACAGAGAATTAAATTACTTTACAAATAACACAATAAGCACAGATCAGACATTGGTGTGTGTGTGGTGTTTTGTATGTGTGTGCATAGGCTGACCGGCACCATGGAAACCTTGCAGAATCAGGTGGACAGTCTCACGTCTCGGGTTGAGGAGCTGCCGAACTCTGGAGGAGCTGAGGGTGCTCAGAGAGAAGAAGGAGCGTCGTAAGACCGTGCACTCGTTCCCCTGCCTCAAGGAGCTCTGCACCGCCCCCAGGTTGTTAACTGGAAACTTTAATTTACCCTGCACCATGCAATCTTACCCATCAGCACTCTGTGAGGTTTTAAACCAGTTTTTATCTTCCATCTCTGATCCTAATGGATGTAGTATAATATATTAATGTAAGATGAAATGACTCGGTAACAAAGCAACACCAGTTGTTCAACTAATTGTTCAACTAAAACCAGTGATGTGACACTTTTTGTTTTAGGTATGAGGATGGTTTCCTGCTGGCCAATCCGGGTAGTGTAGACCTGGTTGAGAGACAGCCACTGGATGAGAGGAAAACGAGCGCCTGAGAGACCTTGTGTCCTCCCTGCACTCGGCCGTGGCCTCGGAGCGGTCTAAGCGGGGAGAGCGTTGATGAGGGAGTGTGCTGCAGTGTTGCAGGATTCGAGCGTCTGGAACAGCGTCTCCTGGGTGCAGAGGGCTGCCAGCTGCGGGTTCAGGAGCTTGAAGCTGAGCTCCAGGAGATGCAACAACTCAGGAAGTCCAGATGTGTCTGACTTGGGGACATGGAAGACAGCCTAGAGACGCTGCTTAGTAATGGCCCCTGAGACAGATAGCCCAGAGGACGGGACAGGGCTGGACGTGGGAGGCGATGGAGCAGCTGGAGAAGCCGGAGGCACGGGGCAGCAAGGAGGCCCGGTGCCGGAAAAGCTGCAGCGACACAGCCCTGAACACCCATATCGACTTCCTCGGGTAGACGCCAGGGCAGTTACACCCTCCACGCAACGGCACGCGCAAACGGGGCATGTCCATCCTGCGGGAGGTGGACGAGCAGTACCACGCTCTGCTGGAGAAGTACGAGGAGCTGCCTGGGGGAAGTGCAGGCGTCACGAGGAGAGCTTGTGCCACGCCGGGGTGCAGACCTCACGGCCCGTCTCCAGGGACCCCCTCCATGAAGGAATACAGCATGATCTCAGGTGGGAGCCTTCAACATCTGGGGCGGTCGCCGCTCCTCCCACGCCTCCCCCAAACTCCCTCCACCCCAGAGGCCCTGGAGGGGCATCGAGCAGGCAGGTGGAGCAGGTGGACAAACGGCTGAGCCAGAACACGCCGGAATACAAGGCGTTGTTCAAAGAGATCTTCTCCCGACTGCAGAAGACCAAGAGTGACATGAACTCCACCAAGAGCAGAAAGGACTCACAAATAAACTAAAACTCATCACACCAGGGTGACACTAAATGCACTAAAAACACCTAAAAACTGATCCTCATCAAGTTACCTCAGTTTGATGATTCTTTAACCATTCCTCACTGCAAGGGTGCTTTTTTTTTTTTTTTTGTTGTTTGCTCCTGGGGAAGAACGCTACTTATAAATATTAAACTGCTCAAACGTATTTCAGTTTTGTGGAGGACAGATTGCTGTGGTTTTCTGTGGATAAAATGCCTTTTTGAGTGTCTGCTACTGATAATCGAAACAGAAAGCGTTGTATTTGTAATTACGATTAGCTGATCAGTGGAGGTGTTGCCGTTTCTGTTGTGTACTGTAAGCACTGACGACGCCAAATGATAACTTAAAGTGAACGTTTGGCTATGAAAGCATTTGTAGCATGTATTTATTAACACTAAAATGTCTTTAAAAAGGAGGTAGAAAATAAATCACAAGCTTTTGCCCAGAAACAGTGATGTTTGTGCTCTAATTTAGGTCATGAATACATAACACAACCATGCTGAATTATGCTGATCATCTAATATATGACAGGAATCAGTCTCACTGTGTGGTTCTTTTCATTTTAATGCATTGACAATGTATTCTTTTGATAAAAGGAAAGATTATTTAGGATGTAGTTTAGTTATAACCAGTCTGTATAAATGAAAAGACACACGCATACACACAACCCCAGTCTGAACACTTTAATATGAACACAGGAAATCAGTAAACTGAGGTAACATAGCACAGAGTCAAACTCAGCTCACCAAGAAAAAACCATCCATTCATGACATGTTGGAGCTGAACCAAAGCCAAACGCACCTCATTCATATATTTATTTATGAACTGTATAAAATAAGCAACCACTTTGACTATGGCAGGATGTGTGTTAACCACCAGTATTGGGTGAGGATGTGAAGTCCTATACCGATCCCAAGACTTAAGTACAGACCATGTTTCACCCTCAGTGACGAGTCTGGAGGCACAGTGAGCAGTGGTCATTTTAACTTTACACAAAGTGAGTAGATGAACAGTTCCTGTGTTCAGTTCAAGAAGGAGCTGCGGACACACTGGAAATATCCTCGGGGACATGAGGACACCGAGTAGCAGCCGCAAGTACAAACTGGACTCTTAGAGTTCATTTATTAGATTTTAAAAACCACTACAAGCACTGGAATGAAGATGGTGTCGAGATGTTATCCAACACTCATATGCAATGGCTTTTATAAGTAATCAAACCTGAAATATAAACACCGGAAGTCCTGATTCCCTGTCCATGAATTACAAGTTGTGTAAAAATAGGCTCACATATATTTAATCTGAAGGCAAATGGCTCATCTAAATCGTCTACTTATTCCTAATAGTTGTTAAGGCCACGTGGCTGCTCATAAAACTGCCAAAAAACCCGGATCAGGAGGGAACCAGCCGCAGGGGTTTACAAAGGGTTAGAGGTAACCGCTTCCCCTCCATGTTCTCTCAGCAGAATTTGCCTGGAACGATAAACTATTGAGAAACAGCTGGCCTGAATTCCAAATAATTTAACAAGACCCAAGTACAAATAATCTGCTCAAAGGCTTTAGCAGGGCTGCGTCCAAGAGTTGTGTCCAGCAATGATTGCTCAATGACCGTAAAGTGACCACGTACACACAGCGCTAGCGCTTCCTGTACGATGTTATCCAAGGCAGATTGTGGTTAATACAAAAGAATCAGAAAATAAACAAATAAAAGAAAAGGTGGAACAGGGTAGAGAAAATCACATACAGGTAATACTTTTTTTTTTTCCTTTTCTTTTATAAACAAATCTATAAGTGAAAATCTATATTGTGCATATTGTTTGCGTTCTCCATGTTTTGAGGATTTAATACTTATCAGAAAGTGTGGGTGCAAACAAATGCAGCGTTATGATGGGAGGAATGACATGATTGGAATAAAACAAAAAAAGATGGCAAAAGCAGAGGGGTGAAGGACGGAGAGAGCTAAAGTCTGAAGGAAAAAAAATGGGGAGGGAAAAAAAAAATATAAAATCCAGAACAAAAATCATGGAATGACTTTAAGAAAGAGAAAGCTGGACAAAGCAGAGGAGGATGCAGATGAGGGGGGAGTCAGTCTTTCCAGTCTTTCTTGACAGCGAGGCTCCACTCCCAGGAGAGGTGATCGTGCTTGTCGTCGTCGGTGAACTTAGACTTGATGTTGTAGGTACCGCGGGCCAGCATCCCTTTGGGCGCCTCCTCCAGGGTGGTGAGGAACTCGTATTCCTCGCCTGGTCTCGGGCCATAGCTGCCAACCATGTACTCCGACTTATCAACTAGAGATTAGAGGAGGGCAGAGAAACACTGGTTCATCAGCAGTTTTACGTCAAGATTCAAAACATTGTACCATAACTGATCAGGCTCAAGTTAAGAGAGTAATTCAGAGAGCAGAAAATCCAGACCTTATCTCCAGTACATTAAAAAAGACTCTCCCTTCATCTACTATATATGAAGTCTTATACCCAACTAATGGCTGATATTGCCAATTACCCTGGTTCTGTGCCAACCAGGCGCCAAATGAGTCACAAGACCTGTGACTTTATTCCAGATACATACTATATAGAGTCCAAAGTTGAAATCAAGAGAACAGAAATAGGGGTGTTAAATGAGAATAGATGCAAAACTTAGCAGTGCCCATATACCCATGCATAAATGACAAGAAATGCAAAATGACCACAAAGTGACACAAGGCGATGAAAATGAGCTGTGAAATATGACCCAATGCAAACAGATATGAAAAATAACCAATATTAGATCACAAAACCAAAAATAAAGACCAATACGAGGCATAACGTGGCAAAAATATCTGTCACTATACAAAACAGAACTTGAAGAACCTGCAGTATCTACAGGGTTTGTGGTGGTTTTAGGCTTCTAAATTTTTTTTGTTGTTCTGAACTGTTCGTATGTTAAAAATAAATTCTTGCATACAGGAGCTTTTCTAATCAGCAGCTTGTCAGATCAAAACAATCTGAAAGAGGAACTTGGCTCGTCTGATTCTGTTTATGTAATAAGTACAAAATCCAAAGTGCTGGACTATTCGAGACTCCAGGAAGTTACCAGTCCCATACCAACCAAGTGGTAAAAACCACACTTCATCTTTTCAACATACTAAACAATTAACTGTGTTACATGGTGAGTTCAAGAGGGTAGTTTTGAGTAATGCCAGACAAGCTGCTTACACTAAGCGAATCTAACTGGCTAAAGTCTCATATTTACTAACATGACATGAGCAGCACACAGATCTTCATCACACACATCAGGAAAGTAAGATGATGATACTCTCTTGTGTGTCAAAAACCACACGAAGAACTGAGCTTAAGAAAATAACTTGCAAGCCTCACCTTTAACTCCTTTCCTGAATAACTGCTGAATGTACTTCAGGCCCGACACAATGTCCTTGTTCACCTGGAAAAGGCAGCAAGTGTTACATCCAGCTTCAGTTTCCCCCATGACAACTAAAGTTTGCTGGAACAACCAAACAGACCAGACTCTGACCTTGAAGTTGATCTTTATTTTGTATTCAACTCCCTCCTTCAGCGTAAATGGGTTTTTCTTAAAGCCATCCAGGTCTCCTGGTAGAGGAGAGAACACAAGTCATGTGAAATTAAAGACAAGGCAACATGTGCATCCTTATTCCCTTGACTGAAGGTGTTAGAAACAAGTGGGATTTTGTTCCATGCAGTAACAACTCTGCCCACCAGAGGGCGCAGTGCTTCCAGTGAGCAGCTGCTCTTCTGTTGTGGCTCAATGTGACCACTGAGGGGGGACAAAGCGTGCCACCAGGAAATGGCTCGTTAACCCACTTAAACAGGAATCATGTCATTACTAATTAGTGGACTAATGACCCAGCAGGTCTTTTGGTTGCTATTTGCACACAAGGCTAGAAGTGATTACTATTCTAAAGTTATGTTACTGTGAGACTTATGCAAGGTTTATAAGAGTTTCTTGAAAGTGGCTTTCTACTTTTGTGAAAAATCTTAACCTGTGAAAGTGTACTGGACTTACCCTGCAGGTCAAGGATAAGGGGAGCGGGTGCTGTCTCACACATCAGAGTCATTCGCGTCACCTGGACGTTTGGGGCAGTGGGATCTACAAGCATGAAAAAAGGTGCTTTACTGGAGATCACTCTCATGTTTAAGTCAAATCAACATAAGAACTATGACTTCAGAAAGTTAGTATGTAGGGAAAACAGGTGACTTTTAATGTGAGAGATCGGAGTGTGCCCAATTGTCTCTTGTTTACATATAGCAGACTTCGCTGATGTGGTGGGTGACAGTTTGAAAAACTGGCCTTACTACACACCATAAGACACAAGGAAGACAAAAGACATTTATTTTGCTTTGACCTGTTCTCGAGTGTATTTGATAAGGTTTCTGTATTTTTATGGGAATGTAATTTTTCTCATTTTAACCCCATGGAAGTTTTTTTTTTTCTAGAATGTATGCAGGGACTAGGTCACAGTTTTCATTACTAGCTGAACTGTTTTCACAACAAATAGCTGAAATTCAATACCCTGTTTTATTGTTAGAACAAACATGCAGAGCAACAACTTCGCCAAGTTTTGGAAAGTATGTCACAGACACACAAAGCAAACAACAACACACATCAGATCTTTGAAGACAAAATCTCTGATGATGAATGTTTATATTTGTAGCAAATGATCAGGAGGATTTTCTGTCTGCAGCGACCACCAACCTGCAACCACATCAACTTTTCCCAGCAGTGCCTCTTTGTACTTCCGCAGGCTCTCGTCATCTTTGTCCAGCTCCTGGATCTCCTGTAGGCTCTTCTGGGCTGGAGGTTTGTAGTTAATGGAGGATTCGCTCTCCTCGTTGGCTGCTGCAATGGCTGCCAGCTGCTCTGGTGTGGGGTCCTGCTCTGCCATGGTGTGCTAAAAAAAAACAAAAAAAAAAAAAACAACACAAATTTAATTAAAAAAAAAAAAAAAATGTTAGATGCGAAGCAAAGCAGCAAAGACATCCGGCTGCTGGATGATTACAAGGGATTACTTATCCAGAGTCCTTGGTGAACTTTGGCCTCTTCCAAAGTAAAGCTTGTGTAGAGCTCTACTCTGCATCATGGCGAAGGCAAACAAACGTATCATTTTAACAGAGTGGCAAGACAAGGACCAGCCACAAATTAGCAGTTTATAATGGAGACACGCCATACTAGGTCTTTGTCTTAAGAGTTACACATGTGTACACACTGGCAGACAAAAGCCAGGACATGTGACATGCTAGCCCTACTTGGCTGTGGAACGAGTTTCAGAAGCAACACTGACGTAAAGCAGAGATGGTCTAAAAAAACTGATGATTATCTAAGTCCTCAGTTGTCTCACGGCCACCACAACCTGCGGTGAGGCTTCAGCAGCAGCACTTGAGGCACCACTGATCCTAAGCAGGCCGCAACTTGTCCTCGTCTTCAGAGTATTTGGTTAAAGATTTAAAATGTGGTGGAAAAATATTACTGATAACAGCTGGGGCACAGCTTTCACTAAGCGGGCCAACACCTGCAAAAGATGGCGAGATGACGGCACTCCTATAACTCTTGTGTGCGGTATGTTCTCCTCTTGCTTTGGCCGCAGCTCCAGAGAAACCGACAACACACAAATCAAAGTAACTGCCTCTCAGCTGAAACAGATTTCTTACTAAATTAGAACAAATGATAGCACACAAGATTTCTATGAATCTGCCTCTCTGCTAACAAGCAGCTACACCCTAAAACTCCTCATTCCTCGATGCTTTAGACATTTCCACATTTAAGAAAGTCGGCTTCCTTAAATACAACCAAGCATGAATCTACAGTGTCATAAAAAACAAAATAAAAACATCATTTTGGGAAAGAAAAGTGTTAAATGACTAAAAACTAATATTAACAAAAGGTTGTGGCAAACAAAATCAACAGAGCTGAAAAACAAGATAAAATGCAATCTGAAGTGAAAGAGGAAGATGGCAATAAAAACACACTTGACTCCAATAAGCAATAAAGACAGTAAATTACCCACTAACCATAATTTACATTTAAATCTTCTTGACATGAGAGCCACCATTTATCAGCGCAGGCAGGCTAACAAATCCGACAAGCGCAAACACACAACCAAGCCATGAGATGACAAACAATCCTGACTGATGAGGTCTCGTAAGGACAGAGTCACCTGCTCATCATGGGGGGGGGGGAAGCCTTAACTGCTGCAAACTGATCTCACAAAACTAGTTCTGCCTCTGTGTTTTATTACACCTCAGCGTACAGCTGGGCATTAGCCGTGCAGGAACTGAGAACACAGAAAACACTCCTCTTAAAAGAAGAAAAAGCACAAATTCCTCTTCAGCCATGTTTTGGCTGCTCAGCTGTGTTTAGGTGTTTGTTGGTCTGAGAGGAAAAAAAAGGAAAACTGTGCCATAATGCTGCTCTCTAAATGTCAAGGAACAGGTGGTTTCTCTCACTTTGGTCTGCAGCTGGCTGCAAGGAGACTGCAGCATACCGCCATGTCACACAGCAGGAAGCGCTCAGTGAAATGAGACTGATGCTGCCTTACTGGAAAGCACAACAAAGAAATCACTTTTAAATGCAAGACTTTTCCGCCTCAAGCCTTTTTTTCTCAGTTTTTTTTTTTTTTAAATGCATACAGTACTGTAAGACTTGTTTGAGGTTTTTCAAGGTAAAAGCAACTTTTGAACATTACATGGACATCATGGATAGTGGAAAAGTAACCAAGAATATAATATAATCACTAAAATACATTATACTGGTTAAAGCTGTGTGGTGGTCCTCTTATTGAATCTATCTTTGCAGCTTCCCCCAAGCTTTTCTGTCAACAACACAAGCATGAACAAATTACGAAGAAATGGTCCCCAAATGTGTTGCGTAATGTTTGCAAGCTGCATCATCCAGAGATGCCATCTTAATCATCTAGAAAACTGTTGATTTGACCAAGTAAATGCTCATGTGCTTTGCAAAATAAGATTAACAATCGCAAAATCGCCACACTGATAAAAACAACCTCCTTTCTTAAACAATATGAATTGTGGTGAACTGACACTATGCTGCCAGGAAAAAGGCCCTGTCATTGTTCAGCCTGCTGGGAATCTGCTCCGCAGTCATGAGACTGGACGTGCTGTTTAACTTCTCCACCTCCGTGTCTCGGCCTTCACCTGAGCAGTTCTGCTGGAGGGTAAACTGTTTGCTCGACTGGACTAAACAGAAGTGGTGATTTTACAAAACAGACGAGGCTTGGCAGCAGCTAAGGTTCGAGATCAGGTCTGTTCCTTAGCAACACAGCTGAGAGTCTATCAAAAGGTGGGATTATGGCTAACAAGGAATTTGGGCTCTTTTGACAGGAATTTTCTTGAGCATAGCAGGTCATGGACAAGGGAATCCTTTTATTATGTGTGCCAACCTCCCAACACTGTAATTAGTGGGCAACCTGAGCCCAGCATGAAATGATGCTGCAAATCCACAATAAAACTGTATCAACACATCAGTGATAGTAACAAGAGACAAGATAACACTGTGGGGGATTTTTCATCATTCAGTAATATTTTCTAGGTTTATCTCTGTCTTTTGGGTTTCATTCTGTTAACTGATCTAATATTCTGAATGGCATGCACATTTCTAGAAATGCCCTCCGTTTTGCAACTGAAGTTGACAAACTGGTCGTCCCTAATGCTTGAGGAGTTAGTTTTCCCTTTACTGTTGAAACTTTTCTTGGCTTTGTTTTTTATAAAAACAATTCTAATATATCTCAAGAATGACATCAAGTTAAGCAACATTTCATGTGATCTTACTGGCTCTTCCACTTTACAACAAGTAGTGGTGGAGGGGAAACCCTGAACGTACCCCTGCTCAACTATGTAGCTCATTCTTCTGTGGAAACCGATGCCTTGAATTACTTACTTAGATGTGATAAAGTCTAATTATGATAGCATGCCAAAGGGAACCTGGCACAGAAAAATACGTTTAACAAAGGTTTAGCTTCACTGATAACACAAGTTAAAATAATGTTGAGGATAATTCATACTCTCTGTTGTTGTTATATGGAGCAAACTGCACATTTAGCTTAAAACATAACAGGAAGCGACTGCAGTTTCCCTCGACCGAGAAAACGTTGTAAAGTGACATTCTGTAATCTCTGCAGCAGTCAAAAATGTACCTGAGACCTTTAGACTTGTTATATCCACCTAGTTTCTCTGGACCTATGCTTCCTAGTCATGCTGCTGCAATAAAAGCTTATCAGTTAATGGAAAGAAGCGTATATTTCTTCACAAGAATAAAAATTCCCATCCTCTTTATTTATTCTGAATAAACATTTCTTTAACAGTCTAAATGTAGCTGAGCTGTCATAAAGATCACATCCTGCAACCTGTGTCTTTATAGTAAAACTGTTCATGCATACAACCAAGTTCATTTTTACATCAATCAGATAAAACTGGAGACAAACTGTTTCAGAAATATGCTAGAATGTGTTTTGATGGTAGGGAACAGTATTTGATTTTTATTTTTTAGTTATAAGTGTGGAAATTGGTGGAAAAAGCATGTGCACAAGCTTGGATATGGCACATCTGTGTAATATTAGACCATTACAGAAGATGAAGAAGTGATTGATTCCAAGTAAATTCTGCTTAATTCAAATAAGGATGCACGTCAGGCAGCGACTAAGCTATTTTGTCTGTCAAATTACTGCAAACTTCCTTTTTTGGTGCTCGATGATTCACATCCTTTAGCGCGCTAAACCAAACGACTGCAGAAACAAAGCACGACTCATCCTCTTAATGTTCACCTGAGAAGGTAACCTAACTTAATAGATTTTTAAAGATGTTATACATTAAAAAGGATTCTCTAAAATATATAAGTCGTGTTCCACAACATTGAAGAAACTGTGCTAAACTTACCAAAGCTTTGAGGAAGTACTGCAACAAGGCCTCTTGGCAGAACTGATGCAATGCAGCCTTTGCAGAAGTAGACAAGGAGGTGAAAGGGGAAAAAAAAAAAAAAAAAAAAAAAATCAAATGTATTTGACAAACCAAAAGAAAATCCAGCGTGTCACGGAAATTGCTATACAGACTAACTAAGGATTAGACTGATCACAAAAAAAATAAAATAAAAAAAGCAGCAGAGAGAGGGGCCTGTGAGAGATAAGGGAACAAAACATGACCCTATCCCAGGAAGGAGCTGAACAAATAGGAAGCTTTAAAAATAGCCAGAGAGAAATCCCTGTATACAGCAGCAGGAAGCTGTGCCTGAGAGTGAATGGAGTAGCCAAAGTGCCCACTGAGAGGTCCAGGCTTGCTCCACTGCTCTACAATCCCATCAACAATCAAAAGCCTCAACATGATGTAAGACTGATGATGATAAATATATTAATAAAAGGTTTCAATTTTAATACACAAATCCCACCAATGAAAACTATAACAGCTGAGTGAAGCTGCATATCAAGGCTGCAGAAGAGGCTGAGGAAACCTCCAAGTCTAAGGGAGACGGGGTGGGGTCTTCTTAGTCTGCAGGTAGTGACATGACTGGCTTGGAGAGACCACTAAAGTGTTTCCAGAGTGCCAAGAAGGTATATCTACTTAAAAAATTTCAGACATAAAACTGGCATGTAAATTCATGAAAAATCTGCATTGGTAAAACTTTAATAAGCAGATATTGGCCAATAAAACTTTATTAGAGTAGCTTTTATACAGTTTAAGCTAATGGTTCTAACCTGTTCAGCACCGTTCTTCATGGTATGCTACAAGAATTGTTGAAATTAAAATGTAATTAGCCTCTTTTTCTTCAACTGTACGACCTTAGGACTTTCAACTCTAAGTGGTGAAATGAAACTTAGGAAAAAAATCTGATTTTGGCCCTGCAAGGTCGCACATTTTCAAGCTGAGGTGAAGACAGGAATTTACCATCAAGACACTTTTCCAGCTTGCACATCATTTATTACACACAGGAAAAAATGGAGAATTTGGGTCATCTCTCACAAATCTGCAAGCCATTCAGACCAGCACACAACTTTACTCTCCACAGAAGCGGACTGATGCAGGTTATCCATGTGCACTTGACTAGAAGCCTCAGGGGGGTAAAACAGCCAAAATGGTGGCTGATTTTAGGTGTGAGCTGAACCAAGTAAGAAGTTAGCTGAGTTCCAGGAAGTAGCTGAAAATGTTCCTCATACACCAGGCCGCATGAGAGCATGGTCACAGGCACATTTTTAAGTACACTAAATGTCACGACTTGGGCCAAGTTTTCGTGGTTTCCAAGTCTAAGAGCGTCCATTAGATGTATGTACTACTAAATACAACTACAGGCATTATCGTTACCTAACCGCCTACACTGGCAGCTCAGATCAGCCTCGATACCCGGAAATTGACAACTGACAAATGCTTCTCTCCTCACAGAGGGCGGATAACTTTATTACTTACCAATAAACTTAACCATAATAGTTTGATACACTGACAGGTTATAAAACCCAATAAAAAAAGCTACAACCCTGATAATAAGAACTTGCTTTTTGATGGATGGGGGGACATATATATCTCCCCCAAATTTCACGTTTAGACGGCAAGTTTGCCAATGCTTTCTAATGAAGTGTTGCAAACTTACTAAATTAACAGTAGCAGTTCTTGAATGTGTGTTTTGTGCGCTAAATTATGTGAATACAGGAATCTGGTGCATGTTTTGTCAAGTCTTACCGTTTCACTGCTGCTTCACCGGGATAGTCTCCTGTGAATGGGAGCGAAGTGCAACGGCGGAGGAAAAATCTAAGTTAGCTACCGCTAACAGCCACATCCGGTCTGCCGCCTTCAAATTAAAACCTTCACAGTGCTCACAGGTATTTTTAAAACGATTTACGTTTATAATAATAATCTTAAAGCATGTAAAAAGCCTAAAAGCAATGTTTGAGTTTAAATTACATTATTGTGTACGTCATATCTACCATTTCATTGTATATTACCTTTTATGTTAATGAACAAGTCAAAACTTAAAACGCAAAGGTATAATTATACTGTATACTGTATTATATAATTATACAAGTGCTTTGAACTTCTGTAAATGCAAAATGCATTTTGTGTGTGTATGAAAGTGAAACCTTATTTAACAAAGTAATAATCAGAAGTAAAGACATGTGAAATTTGCCTCAGTAGAAAACCATATACGCTTGGCGCCTCTATAATGAAAACCTAACCGGAAGTTGTACTCGTTAACAGAATTTACACCCACTGAATCTTTCCGGAAAAAAAACCTACGGCACACGAGCGCTGAAAGTGCCGCCTTTACTGGTCCGGAAATTTGACTTTTACAATTTGTTCTTTTCATTTCCGCTTTAGCTTTTTTTTTCCTCAGACATCTCCGGCACAAAACCCGTTTGCCCTGAGTTTTTATTTAATCCATCAGTGCACTTTAGCGAATAGATACTTAAGTATACTTGATTGCTGTCTAAGTATCGACTTGAGGCATGAATCTTGATTCAGCACGCCATCTAGTGGTTGCCCTTTGGCAGTTTTAACTATGTTTCAGCCCATAAAACCAATTAAAAGAAGAAACCTTTATTTGTCCCTCTGTGGGGAAATTGCTGTACAAAGCATCCTCAAAACTGGCCTTTTTAGCCAAGATTAAATTAAAAACTAAAATTTCATACAGTCAAATAATGCACGTTAATAAAGTCCAACAATTTACTGCTGGTGTTAGCAAAATGACAAACCTGGTAGATGCACTTTCAGACATGAACACAAGAATGAGACAGATGTTTTGGTTAATATGCACTGTAGGTTTTTATTACAAGTTTCTGTAACTACAGGGTAGAGGGACTTCAACAACCTACAGCCAAAACCATTTATCAGAAAAAAAAAAATCCATACTGGTATAAAACACTTGAGAATTTAAAAGAGGTTGAAACACATTTAATCACATCAAAAAACAACCAAGTGTAAAATATTCTGCACATCTGTAACAACCACCCCCTTCTGTACAGACATGAAGGGACGAGACTAGGAAGAGCGTCATTTCTTAACTGGTGTCCATCTGAGGAAACAAAAGAAAAAAAAAAAAAGAGTAAAATTATATGTCTGACAATAGATGACTGGTCAAGAGCAGACAAGATTCCCCCTGAAAGTTGTACGTACCCTGGCATTGTAGGCATCTAATTGGGCATCAAGCTCCTCTGCTGACAGCTGCTGCTTAGTACTGCTACCGCCACGGCCACCCCGTCCTCTACCCCGGGGACCGCCTGCACCACGCCCTCTTTGGCCTCTTGGCATGCCCCCAAAGCCACGACTTCTGTTCATGCCTCCACCACCTCTGTTCAAACTGAAAAAAAAAAACAGCGGTCATGACTCATTACATCCAAAACGCCACAATTCTTGATCATTAGAAAGCAACATTTACTCACCCCTGCATAGGCCGCCTCTGTGTGTCAATCTGTGATGTGACGAGCTGTATGTTCATAGGCCGCCCTACAGAAACCGACATGAACCTCTCAACTTTGGTGGAACAGTAGCAACACCAACCAACTTACTAAACAATATATCTGAAGTAATATTAAGCAAAGTAAATAAAACAAGTAATTTATGTAGTCAGAATTCAAGCAGGCATTTTGCAGGTTTGAGGTTTTACCGTCAAGCGGGATGCCATTGTACTGTTTCATGGCCTTAAGGGCATCTGCTTTCCTTTCAAAGTGGACATCGGCTGTTCCGAGGCTTCTTCCTGATCGGTCATAATGAACTGCAGCTTTCTTCAGAGTTCCAAATTCAGCAAAAAGTTCCTTTAAAGAGAGGCAAAAGTAAGTGTCCATCCAAAGAAACAAGTACTAAAATGAAATTTGAACACTGCAATGTCACCTGAATGTCAGCATCTGAGACCCCAAAGTCCAGATTGGAGACAAGAAGCTTTCCTCCAGTTTCCACACCAGCTCCACTACTACCTCCAGCAGCGCCATTGAAGCCGCTGAAGCCGTTGTCGAACATGTCGTGCTGCCACTTATCTGGAAGCTGTTTAGGCTGCAACAGATGGAAAAAGAACGCACCTGCTGACTTCAGGATCCCCTTGCCTCTGTCAATCACAGAGTCCACACGGCTGGGTGTTGGGGCAAGCAGGGGCTCCACTTCCAACAAGGCCAGGGTGCTCAGCTCCCTCAAGAGGGTCCCCAATATTCCCTGCCCACCCCATCACTACAAGCAAGTGAATCAGCTCAGACAGAAGGATATACACAAGACAGAAGATATATAACTACAAAAGCAAGGGGATGTTTTGTATATGACCTTTATACACACACACACTTGATTTAATTTTAGTAATCAAGTTTAGCAGATACAACATCTACTCAATGACTAGAGTGTCAAAACTGAACCAACTAAACCCATTATTCCCAAACCCACCCAAAATGTTACTCTTAAGTCTGAAAAACGTCCCAGTCTAACTACCATAAGTGCCCATTGTTCTCTTGCCATCTGCGCCTCCAAGGCCCTCCAGATATGCTCCTCGGGTACACAGTGGGTCGCCATCTGAAGCAGCGTTGCCTCCAGCGTTGCACCGTTTGTCCTGGCCCACCAAACAGTTCTTTGTCAAGCCTCGGGGGGCTTTCATGAAAGCAGAGTGTCCATATGATGTAAGGGATGTAAAAATATATAGATGGCGGCCAGATACCCCCTCTATTTGAGCGTGGATTCTGTGAGCGTCCATTTTGAGACCACGCCATTTTGACTGGGGCTTTGTTTGGTTTATCTGGACACTCAATTCACACTTAGGGAGCGAAGGATTGCCTTTTACGAGTACTATCAGGGAAGGTGAAGTCCATTTATCCATCCAAAAGAACCAGACGAAATGGCAGAAAAGCCATCAAATAGGCCTCGAGAGCCAGCCACTCCCCGAACAAAAGGCCGCCTGGTTTCTGCACCGGGACTTGAAACACTATGCTCCCATTAGTAGTGAGAAATCAATTGAGGGTGAAATTTTTCGATGAAGTGGCCTCCTTCCAACATCAATCTGACACTTGGGGAAGAAGCTGTTTTTGATCGATGAAGACTAGCTTCAATTTACGGCGCTGGATTCAAAATGGCGCTGATGAGGCCTTCGCGATCCAACTTTAGCTAGTTAGCCAACAAGGCTAAGGTATCCGCTCTCTTCAAAGGGCCTCTTCTTGGAAAGTGATGGATACATACGGGTTGTGGGAGAAGGGACATATTATGCAAACAAACTCCATTCATGCTTAACCGCAAACTATTGAGATCTCCTCTGAAGGAAAATCAGCGGTTAGCCGTTACATTATTTGCTTGACTAGCAAGCTGGCTAGAGGATTAGCTAGCAAGCCTACTGTAGAATAGAAGGAGGTTAACCAGGAATTTTCAGCTGTGCCGAAGGTTTTTCCTTTCACTGCTCAACTTTCTCATACCCTGCTGTAAGGCGTTGGTCTGCC
Source organism: Melanotaenia boesemani (assembly GCF_017639745.1). Lineage (NCBI taxonomy): Eukaryota > Metazoa > Chordata > Actinopteri > Atheriniformes > Melanotaeniidae > Melanotaenia > Melanotaenia boesemani. The sequence goes on along the minus strand of NC_055683.1, from coordinate 20,206,694 downwards.
TCTAGCGCGGCTCAGGTTCTGTCGGTTCCTCATGGGGCCGGATCCACCGCCTCGGCCTCCAAATCCTCCGCCGCCGCCACCAAGACGCCCAGGGCCTCCTCCACGGCCGCCGCCTGAGCCTCCGCGGCCTCGACCTCGTCCTCCACGGCCTCCACCTCTCTGCTGCCTGCTCTGTTTGATAATGTCGTCTAGACTCATATCCATTTTATCCGTCATTATGCTGCCGCAATAGTTCTAAACTGCCGAAGAAATATAAAAATGTACACCCTACACTTTAGTGGTCCCTCTCCCTAGCCTTCACACAACGTTCTCTGCACCGCTGACAAAAACACAATGAGCAAACGGCCACGGATTATGGACCAACTGGATTGTTCCATCCAGTACGTCATCCCAACGTCATTACGTAATACACTGTGCCAAACACAGATGCCCTCTACTGTCAAATACCTTATTTTGCACTCTTCCCTCTTCTTTGTTTACATGTTCACTCACTGAACTAAAAACACAAAATTTACAACTATTCTCGTTTAAAGTTATGTTTTAAAAAGGACCATGTTACTACTATTATTAGTATATTACTAGTTTTCTATGTAAATATTAGTATTTGCTGATTCAATCAAGCATTCTATGGCAGTAAATCAAAACATTTTCTAAAAAATTTCATGACAATTTTTTTTTTTCAGTTAGTAGGCATTACAAAATTCTTCAGAGTAAAATGGTCTCAATCTGTGCCTGTTCTCACCATTAATAATACACCTTCAGATAAAAAAAAAAAAAAACTCCATCAAACGCAATCTGATACACACAAGCACAAGTACTGTAAAAGTCTTTTATTCAAGATTTTGTTTCAAGGCTTAGAGGAGAGGGAGGGGGTTAACCAAGGGCTGCATACTTGCTTACTTTACTTAATAAAGTTCATCCAAGGGTAAGAAAATGTATAATAAAAATGTTGGCTTTCTACATTGTATTTTGGCTTCCAAACCTTGCCTGTTAATAAGGTATCCAATATGATCATTCAATTGCTTCTACAATTTATTGATCTATCTTCCAAAATAAAAATAGAAGTCAGCCCTTTCACATTTTCCTCCAAAGTTATTTAAGTAGTAGCAGTACTGTGTTTAAGACTGCAGTCTTGTATGTCCTGTGAAGTCTCAGCAACAGATGTCAGCAAATTTTGATGAACACTTGCATCAGTCCCGTCCACATTAGAAAGTAAATATGTAGATTTACTGAACTTAAAAACATGAAAAAAGAAAAGGGAGAATCTGTGCTCCCTGAAAATCCCAGTTTTTTTCTTTTTAGTCAGTTGAAGAAGGAGCAGAAAAAATAAATAAAAAAAAGATAAGGGTTGCTATGGTCCAGAGTACAGAAATGAGATTTGCATTCTGCGTTAGACTGGCCAACAGGGCTAACTTTTCGGCTGACATAGGGCTGATGAATGAAAAGTTCTTCAGGATAATGGGTGGAAAAAAGCCATTTGGATCATCATGGGGAAAGACTAAGATTTCTTGGAGTCCTGTGTGTTGCGCTTTTTGAGGTCACTCAGGTCCACTGGTGTGAAAGCTGCAAAAGCAGACAGAAAAACATTGTTACTAGTCTGTAGATGACTGTCTTACTCCATTAAGGTAACATAAAACAGAACTCAAGTATTACTGTTAGCACTATAACTTACAATGTAGGTTAGGATTTGGGTTCTTCTCCACATACTCCTGTGGTCCACGGTCATTACGTTCACTATTTTGTGTTGATCTGATGTCTCTGAGCACACACATCCAGGCTGTGAAAGAGTAAAAGCACATTCAAAACAACAGTGGTTAACCCAATGTGCTTTCAATTCTGGGTAAAAAACACAGGGACAAAACATATAAAATTACATGAATAGTATTAATATGAAAATCGTTATAAGAAAGAGCACACGGGTGGTAGGTAATATTGTATTTCCTAAAGACTGGAAAAGGGGCAATGTGTACAGCAAGAATAAAAGGTAAAAAAGATTCAAACAGTTCTCTGTCAAGTATGCGAACATACTTTACTGACAATGATATCTGAGTCTCCAATTAATATGTGACCTCTAGCAGAGCTATGGAGTGTTATTTTGTCATTTGTGCATCTCATGAATATCACAGGGTGGAAAATACATTGTCTTTGGCAGACTATCTACCATACTGACAAGTGGCTTTCTGTACCATAGACAGTTTTGTATTCACAAACCACCCGAGTTTAAAAACATATACTACCTGAACAAAAAGATGTCATGAACACTGATATTTTATTGGATTACCTTTCACTTTGACAAGAGCAAACATTTGCTGTGGAATTGTTTTGATAAGCTTTTTCCAAAGTTGCAATAATTTTCCTTAAGGTCTTGCATTGATGATGGGAGGGTCTGACTATTGCATAAAGTCTTCCACAGCACATCTCAGAGATTCTTAATGGTACACTGACATTCATTATGCACATTCCTGGAGCTGTCGTTCCCCAGCAGCGTCCCGAGACTGAGAAACCCCACTGCACAACTTTTTCTTCCGGGACGCTGCGTCACTGTACAGGACATGTCAGCAACTGGATATCAACACACTGACTGTTTTGAACATGCACTGTGGTTAAAGAAGAATACATTATCGGAAGGAGGGAGAATTAAAAAAAAAAAAAAAATTAGAGAGAAAGGGGGAGAGAAAGTGATAAGACAAAAGCCAGCACTGACTTTTACAGACTGGAGAGAAATCAGAATACAGATAGGACACAAGATGGAGGCCAAATGAGAGGACATTAGGGGGGCACTGCAGTGAGAAAATCTGCCAAAGTTCAGCAGTGTGAAAATCATCAGAAAAGAAAAGTTCTACTGACAGAAAAACCTGGTCACTCAGAATCTTTAGATGGTCAGCTGAAGCAGTTTTTTGGGGACATAATGCTGTAGAACCCTGACCTGATCTACTAAAATAACCAGAGATCATTTGCTTGGTTAAATCCAGGTGTTTGCAGTTTGTTTACTTGTCCAGGCATTTTATATAATGTCTCACTGGCATTCTGCATAGATCTAGTGTCTCCTTTTGGCTGAAAACATTCACTTTTAGACTCAACATAACCCAAGACAACCAAATTGACCTTAATCATAAAAAAGCAACTAGAATTAACCAATTAGAAGGAAAGGAGGGACAGGACTTAAATCATGTAAACCAGAGGGTGACTGAGGAATGTAGAATCTAATGATGTTCAAGTTGGCTGAAATAATCCCATAGGTTAAGAACTTGTACAAGTTTCTTTGATTGATAAGAAAATGCAATGGCAAATTAATTCATTAATTGTTGACAAATAAATTAAAAGAATTCTAAATTAATTTAACTCTGGATTATTTTGCATTTGTGACAGAAAAAAACTACAATTTGTATTTAGACATGTTAAAAGATATGCTTGATTGGTTAATTTGTAAATCTATTAATCCCACTAGTAGGTAAGTCAAAAAGTTAGAAATTTTAACACAGCTGGTTGACTACCATGAAGGAAATTCTTGGGTATTCTTATAATGAAAAACTAACAAACAAATAAACAAACAAAACATGAAGGTTCCCTGGGTTTTGCAAAGACCGAACATACAACTCTTAAGTAAGTAGCACATTTGAGCATAAGGGACAGTTTTGGGTGTCCTCTTGCATTGTGAAGAAGGAAAGTTAACTAATATAAGAACATTTCCCACTCAGGTATTTGCATCTGAGATTTTGTCCACTACAGTTTTTAAGAGTTGCATGTTTCACACAATGAGTGGACTGACAGCTGCTCACTCTAACAAAAAATCTGAATCCTGAATTGCACCATGGTCTTCAGTTAATGGCCTGCATGTTAGCCCTTTTTGACTGACTCAGTTCTAGTGTTGATTTGGAGTAAGCACCAAATCTCAAACCAGTTGTTTGAGTTCTGAAAGCTTAAGAATCCGCTCCTATGCAGGAAAACTGGTTCAGAACGTCACCAACTCTTTGCTGATGTACAACGAGGATCTGATGGATGGGGCAGAATAACACTGACTAACAAAACCAAATGAAAGGTTCTAAGCAAGTTTAGAGTCTACTCAGCCTACCCCAATGTGGAACAAACACAAATATACACAGTTGCAATATCCTGCAGTTATCTACAAAAGCTCAGAATGGACTGGATGCAGTTGAAAAAAAAAAGCTACAAAACTGTTGTTGGAGCTCATGTACAAAGTTATATGAAGACACAGCTCTATAGTGACTACATAACCTGTGGAAAAACAAATGGGTTCTTAGTCCATTTAAACTTGATACCCCTTCAAGACATGCAACAATCTAAAATGTTTTTCAGTTTGTGCTTCTTCAGAGCTTTTAGTGGGCAGCCTGAATATTTCCAGAAAAAGCTTGGGTTTGATCAACAGGATTTTTTTAAAATAAACTATTCAGTCATAATCAGTTAGAAACAACATCTTTACATCTCTTCCGCTTGCAGGAATAATTTAAGACCAAAGGTGGTTTCAGACAACACAGTTCAGTGGTAGCTCTGATAAGACTAAGACTGCAAACATCGCATTCATTTTACATTAACTTAAGTGCATTATTGTTAATCCAAATACTTACAATCATGTATAAAGCGCACATTTTCCTCATGGGCTGGAGTAAAGAGCTCCCCACTGTTAGTTGGGGATCGGGGGCTAGAAGTCCTCTTGTAGCTATTCACCATCCTGGGAGCTGATGAGCTTCACAAAGATGTAAACATGAGAATTGTAAGTATAGCGGGCAGTCAGTTGTTCATGCAAAGTACTTCAATAATTGTTAACTAAGAATTGAACATTACATTGTTCTGGGTGTTGGAACCAAATATGATCACCGTTACATTTGGTCCATTTATAATTGCATTAGCACTTAATGCCATAACTGTTTTCAGACCTGGTCATTCTGTTAGCAGTCTGTACTCGCTCTTCGCTCCTCTGTGGTGCGTAGATTTTGAAGGATGCAAAGGTTCACAAGTCCTCAGCTGAATTCTAACAACATACAACAGTGGTAACTTAATATTTCCACATGATCTAAGAAGTCGTTTTAGCATTATGCATACATTCAGATACATCTTAGCTACAACTTTTGAATGCAAGCGAAATTGTTAGAAGCTACCGAATTACTGGTTTGTCGCCGGCGTTAACATTTCCTTGCTAGTCATGTTACTGATCATTTACAGTAAATTATATGATCAAATGACTTCCGGTAACATCAGCCACAATATAAGTAAATGATTTGTGTTAGGGTGAGCTATTTTCTTCAGAGCTATGGTATGGTAAGCATGAGAATAAAGCAACATTTTTTAACGTTAGCCAAACGAGAAGCTTTTGTTTACGTTTTGGCTTGAGTAGTTTTAATGTTGTTAGCAGCAGATAACAGAGTCAAATACCGCAATAACAACCGGTTCTCATTAACAGAGCATTTTAGACCATTTCTGACTTTTTCTGTATGTGCGTCGCTATAAAACTATATTCCGATGTCGCGCTAAATAAAGATTTCCTGACAATCGTTTCAGGTAGCTAACTTTAGCTTTGTTGCTAGCTAGTAGGCGATTTACATTGTCCTATGGTAGCGTTATAGCATGGATCAGCTAATGTTTAATTCACGTAGCTAATAGAGCACATTTATCACATAAAGCTAGGTGCATTAATGATATTTCTAAACTACCCACGAAATAAGCGTTAAACGTTTTCGCATACCTTTGTGAAATTAATCCTGTCGTTATCTTTATTCAGAGACCGTGTACGCCGTCAGATCTGGCTAAAACGTTGCCAATGCCAACCAATCATTTCCGGGAAGAGACACGGAAGATAAACCGCCTTCAAACCAAACCTGATTCAATAATAATAATAATAATAATAATAATAATAATAATAATAATAATAATAATAATAATAATAACAACACATTTTAGGTTATCTGAATACGCTTAATTTAAAACTTTATTTCAATGTAGTTAGATTTACATTGCTGCTACTCTATTTGCAGCTTTGTTAGTTTCAGAAGTAAAGCCAAAAGTAAAATCAGAAGTAAAATCTGATTCAGGTCATATGCTTGGAGTCCCGTGCATAGTTGGATCATAGCTGAACCAACGTAACAATGCTTAATAAAACATACAACAGAAAGATTGGTTGGAGATATTCACTTTGACACCATGGTACACTACCATGGTGTCAGCTGATCACGTTCTCTTGTACTTGCAATATGGTAAATATATGCTGCATAACTCATTGTCCACACATTCATTTACTGACCCCCCCCCCCCCCCCCCCATCCCAAAAAAAACAAACAAAAATAAATAAATAAATAAATAAATAAATAAATAAATAAATAAATAAAAAACAAACAAACACGTGTGCACAGTTTTGTTTTTTCTTTTTTGTTTTTTGACTATGTACCACTACCATTACACATAATTACAATACAGTACAACTGATTTGCCTCCCTTGCTTTTGTTTTTTTGTTTTTTTCTCTTTAACAGACTACAACAAGGCTTGGTCATATTTTATAAAGGTTTCTTTATTTATGAAAAAGTACAAAATTCATAACTAAACTGAAAATAGTAAGACTTTCAATGATATTTGTACTTTTACTACATGAAATAATATAATACATTAGGGGAAAAACTGCAGCAGTAGAGGATAATAACATAAACTTGGTGCTTTTTTGTGAATTTGTTTGAATTTTTGACCATCAGTGAAGTATTTTGTATTGATCTAGATGACCCTCTTTCTGCCCTGCAGTGAGGATTTACAAAAACATATTAAATGCAGTCATCACAACCCCAATTCTATATTGTAAATACAATATGCACACATTAAAATACATAAAAATGCATTTAAATACAGTAAAAAAAAAAAAAAAGAGTCAGATTAACATCAGCACAAGTAAGCTATTTAAACCGTAAAGCTTATGGGCATAAAAATCAAATTTTCTCCAGAAATGTATGGATAGCCAGACCTTAACATGTAAATATGACATTCAGGTTCAGCAACATGCATTGTGTTACATGTCAGATAGTGGCAGAGTAATATTTAGCCTTACAGCACCAACACAGGCACAACAAAGTATAATAAATATGCAAATTCACCAAATGAAGTCTTACATACAATAAAGAAAAATAGAGTAATCACCAGAAACAGATAGATGGGGTATTGCTTTAAGGTTGTATTCTAAAACTAATGATTTTAAAGAGATCTGAATTTCAGTTGTCAATGTAACAAACCAAATTTAGCCTCTCAGGAGATGGTACAATCTGCAGCAGAAGATTTTTTTCCACTCTGGTGTTGTTTACCATCTCCCCTATGGATGGCTATTCTCTCTATTTTCACTGTGTTTATGGTTGTTCTCTTATGGATGCCTTTGGTGCTTGTCACATGCTGCCAGTTTCAAACAGCTTGGTCAGCTCTTTGCAGTCTGGGTCAATGAGGTCTGCAGGCTTTTCTCCACTTTCATTCTCTGCTTCCGTGCTTGCTCCCATTGCCAGCAGATACCTGGGTGAGAAACAAAATCAAACAGTTCTCAACAAAACAGAAATTTCAAGTGCAGTATTTATGAATATGTGATGCAGGGAACTATCTCTGAATCTAAAGATTAATGGCAAAATGTTTGTCTTTGTTTAAGCAGTTTGAGCTCTGTGACCTTGTACTAAGGAACCATGTCGAAATTCAAAGTGATTCTAGACAAACTTCTTGGCTTTTGGATCATTTAATAATATTGTTTGGTCCATTTTAACTGTATAATGACAGATCAATGCCATGTCAAAATTAGACATAATACATTTTTTGCTTCAAAATATATACATGAAAAAAAGATGTACTAATTTAGAGTTAAAAACAAATAATTCTCTAAAAAATGTTATATGTTACTTGGCAATCTCTGGGTAGCTGTCACTGCAAGCCATGTGTAGCGGCGTCCAGCCGTCCTCATCTCTCTGATGGACATCAGCGCCATATTTCACCAGCAGTTTCACCACCTCCAGGTTTCCAGTCAGCACTGCCTCATGTAACGCAGCCATACCTGCACACACAACAACATCAGCCTTCCTGTTTGCAGCTCGGATATCTATTTTACACTAAATTACTCCCTCCTTCTATTTCCAAACATCATTTTAAAGATTAAAGCAGGCTGAACTGATGACCACGGGGTATAAAAAACAAAAGCTGTGGTGATCTCGCTCACCTGAATGAAAGAGTGTATCCACTCGAACCTTTCTTGCTCTCATGAAGCGACCAATTTGCTCCAAATCTCCTCGTCTAACAATATCCTGGAAGATGATGTCATTGGGGAAGTGCACAGTTCTCTTTGCAGGTGCCACAGGTATTACAGGTGCAGGGTTTTCTTGTGCTTGCGTGCGATGTGTTGAACTGAACCGTGATCCTTTGCCGTACGAAGGGATGTATGTCGACGCAGCTTTGTAACTGGATGTGAAACGTGATGGGGTGTAATTTGTGGTGCCGTGATATGTTGGGGTGTACTTTGACACTGAGGCATATGTGGATGTGTATGTGGTAGGTGTGTAATGTGAGGGGTTATAATAGGAAGGTGTGTGGTATGTTGGTGTGTATTGTGAACTGCGTGTGTAAGTTGAAAATGGTACATGGTAGTTGTACTTCATCCTTGCAGTGGTGGCAGCAATATCTCCTCCGATGCTCTTAGATCAGGAGGAGGGAACAAAAATCCAAGGGAGCACAACAATCCAGTGAAAGAGCAGTATCCTTTGCTTTGTGTCCTTTTTGTCTTTTCTTCGCTTTATCCGTTCAGCTTCTGGCAGAAGCAGTTCCCACTGGTCCCAGATAACACCAGCACTTTTTAAACCCTTTGCTTCACTTCACTAAGTCCAAATCCCCTTCTGTTTTAGCTGATAATTTTTTTTCTCTGGCTGTTCATATCTCCAGTCCGAATCAGAAGTTGATTGTCTCACAGTTGGTTCGTTGCCGCACAGAACAGTGGTCTGGTGGGGCAAGGCAGACAGCATCCCTATTTACCCTCTGTAGATCTATTTTAGGGTCCAATATCCAGTGACTTCAGCTTAGAAATGAGGGACTCTCGTCCTGCTCCTCCCACTGTGGTCACATGCCCACTGACACTGCATCCACCCCTAGATCATAAAAAAATGTTGACAACCACCATGTTCCTTGTGAGTCCTGCTTGAGACACACACTGTAAATGTTCCCACATAAACATCTAAACATCTGTGAGGTACGCCACCATGAAATATTGTCAGTGAAAGGATGCTCTGAGCCAGTTATTTGACTATCTATGAATATAACAAAGGTTTAACCATGTCACTTCTCAGGGAATAATCTAGTTTAGGGGCCATTAACAAGGGGGAGGATTGCTAGACAACTAAATAAACATGATTTCAGGGTGACATCATTTTGATTAATCTGCTTACATCATATCCTAAAGCATGTTGTGATCTTGGGTACATCACAGATATTAAGCAATGGTTTCAAATACTAGTAAAGAGTTAGTCTTTAATGTTTTATATTCTTTATGTATTCTTGTTTTTTTTCTTGAGTTTGTACATGTTTTTACCTGCAGGGTTGCATTTCATGTTTGCCCTTTGTGTAACAACCATGTGTTTAAAATTCACCATTGGAGATTTTATATGGTGGACTGCAGTCTTAAAAACAGAGTGGATAATGGCACTAAATGTGACCTCTACCCACAAATGCCATTGAAAAGTTATGTGGCTGATATAAATGCAGCTATTTACTACCCTGAGCCTCTGACACACACTGAGAAAAAATACAACTCTGCTATGACTTGACTCACAGTGTTGCACGTATCATAGATGTGGAGCTCATCTGTCTCCTTGACAGCAGTTAATTTATAGACTATAATGTAGATTTGACATTCAAAATACCAGGTGACTTGCTTATGTGCGAATGGCGCTGTAACATTGTCTGAGTGGCACCAGCTGTCCCCAGACAGACCTCCAAGACTGGCAGAGCGGGTTATAACTGGTTCAGAAAACTTTTGGAAGACTCCTTGTGCATTTCACAGATGCTGCCAATGTAACTGAAGTAATGGCATTGCTTTTTTTTCTCAACACAGAATTAGTTTGACCTCGCTCCAGGAACCTGTTGTGATTGCTTTTCTCTCTTCACACTTGAACATTTAACTTTTATTAATGTATTTAATTGTTTTTAGGGCATCTGCTCTTCCTCTGTTCTATTTGTATTCACACTTATACAAGCATCCATCAATAATTGTGCTTCTTGAGTTGTAAATGTAAAAAGCATCTATACAGTAGTTTTTGACAACAGAGAAAAAAGAAAACATGAAGGAATGAAAGTAATGTCAGTCTAGTTACATGCCCAGTTGAGTCAAAATATGATTGGATTTTATCTAGCTTTTAATTGGACCATTATCTTTGTCCTAGTTTAGAGAGGGAATTGAGTTATTGACCAAAGTACATCTAATGACATCTGATGAATTTAAAACATTCTTCTGCTTCACTGAACTTGTTAGTAGCATCGAATCCACTGCCTAGAAGGTCTTTAAGTGAAATGAGTGTTGATTTTGTTGGATGACACAGCATTTATAAAATAAGAATGTTATGTGACTAAGTGGACGTGTGGTTTTAATGGGCTGCTTTTCAGTTGCAGCTTCATGAATTCAGGAATCTGACAAAAGAACCAGAAAAATATGTTATTTCAACTGTTTTAATATACAGTTAAGCTTTACTGTTTTTAGACAAAAGATGTGGTTATCTTTATTGTTACGGGTTTCTTATTCTTCTGTGTACTGGAACTATGGAGGGTGTGCAGACTGTAAAACAAGAATGTCGAACGTACGGCCTGGGGGCCAAAACCTGCCCAGAGGGTTCAATCTAGCCCGCAGGATGGATTTGTTAAATGCCAAATTAACATAGAAAACATTAACTGTAATAATAATAATAATAATGATAACAATAATAATAATAAAAAAAAATAAATAAAAATAAATAATAATAATAATAATAATGATAATAATAAAATTAACTGTAATTCTAATCTGTCCAGGTGAGGTTTAATTTTTTTATGTTTAAATGTAAAACATTTCCAAGGTACAGATCTGACCTCAGTTTGTATTATGAGGTGAGCCAGTTCAGTTGGTCAGGATTGCAACCCGGATGTGGAAATGTACACGCATGTAACTTTTTCTCTTCAGGAGAAACAAGAACCTCAGCTTGTGGAGAGTGTTTGTTTGTTACGTGACTGTAAGAGAATCTTGCTTCTCGCTATACATAGTGTCAGACTGCACTCCTACCCACTTGCCCTTTAGAGTACATATAATGATTTGTCAAATTACCAACATGTCCATGTTTGAAAATAATTAAGTATGTAAAGTATGGCTAACAACAATGGCTGACACACACATAAAAAAAGGACCAGTTATGTGTTAGAGACTCCACCTCTGTGTGGTGTCATACTCAGTTGAGGTTATTATTCAGCCATTTATTTCTTTAACTTGTCATTATTTTATTACCCAACATTAGCTGAAATATTGTACCTGATCTCTATTTAGGATGCGAGGTGTCTTTAAAAATACTATCCACTGTGTTTTGGCTTGTGGCCTTCATTTAGTTCATTGTACGAGTAACATTTCAAATAGGGTGGGCAGGAAAACAGCCAATCATGTGCGTCCCCACACATACCGAAGAGGCACCATCAGCTGATATGTGTGTTTCATACCGTCCTCATTTAAAGTGTTGTATGTGGTATGTTTTATGATGACTAGGAAGGCCACATACCAAAACGCGTTGGTCTAAAAATAAAAATAAAGTTGTTTCACATACAGCAAAAAGCTCCTGGACTTTTGACTTTTATCTTTCTTTGTGGAACTTGACGAAAGAAGCGGGACCAGAAAATCCTTTATCTGCATAAACTGGGAAGACTAAAATTCTGGTGGTAAAATGCAACTTGACAGGACAAAATAGGTCTAAAAAGATTTTTAAAAAATTATGAATATTTGAATGATCTAACAGGCAAAGTGACAACCTATTTCAATGGCAAAATCCTAACCCTATCCTATAAGTAATAAACTTAGCACAAAAATAAGGAAATTTAAGTTGATTATTTCCCCTTTTATTAATGCCAGTTGTTGTTGTAATACACAATGACAGAAAGCCTGATTTGTTACCTTTACAATAAGGTATAACATGGAAAGCTCATGCTTCTGTTGAATGAGTAACATAGCTAAATGTGTAGTACCTTCTAAAAATGCCCCTTGCAATATTCTGGTGTTCATGCTTGTTTCGCTGCCAGGTGTGTGTCAATCACAGCTGTATGGCTGGCACCTGATGGGCACCCAGTTCATAGACAGGCGTATGTGATTCTGGAGCCAGAGTTGTTCCCATGTCTCCACAATCTGGGACCTAACATCCTTGAGGTGACAATGTTCTCTAAGGGCTAAGATCATTGCCGAGTACTCCAAGAATTTGGGAGTGGAGAGGACGGAATGACCATCTGTGATTCTAGACATCAATCCAGTTGAACACCTCTGGGATCAGCTTGGGCATGCTATCTGTGCCAGAGTGACCAACGCAATCATGCTGGTTGACCTTCAATGACTCCTGGTTGAGAAATAGGATGACATCCCACAGCATAATGTGAGCAGGCTGGTGACCAGCAAGAGGAAGAAGTGCCAGGCTGTGTGCCTTCATATGGATCTTCCACGCAATACTGAGGTTTCTGACAGTGTAAAATGAATAAACAGTATAAAAATATATGTTACTGAGAGAAAGCGCAACCATCCAAACAACCAAGCAACACAAAGCAAGAATGAATACCAACAGGAAAATATTGCATGGGATTTTAGCACATTATTGGGGGACATATGTTTACCTTTGTTGCTTATATCTCCTTTTAAAGTTGAGTAATTGAGGTGTCCAACGACGTATAATACAACACCAGGTGGTGCTTTAAGAAGTGTCAAATAATTGACCAAACACAGATTTCCTTACATTTTGTGTTAAGTATATATCATTAATTTATATGCTTAGAGTTGCAAATTAATCAATATTTTGTATTATAAAGTGTTCTTTCGACGCTGACTGTATAAATCATTGTCAATAAAATACTAAATCAAAATTAGATTTTGAGGAGCTAGAATAGCTATTATTCAGCATCTGCTAATAATAATATTGTGTTTAGTCTAGCTAAATCTGATAACCTTAACATAAATTATTATTTAAAAAAGTGGCATTAAACCTAAATAATCAACCAAATTCAAACACCAAGTAAGGTTTTGACTTTGTGTTTGGGTATTTTACAACCTTGAATTCAGAGACACAGTTCAGAGGACAGTAAGCTGAAGCCCCCCCAAAATGACACTCGTCATAGCTGGCTGTCACAGAGGCTTACCAGTGGGCTATACATGTTTCAGATATGCATTCTCTAACAGTCCTCAGGCTCACGTGATATAGGTAAGAGGCAGGTTAGATGTGACTTTAACTGCTAAAAATAATAGCTGTGAAGACTCCCGCCTGTTTGTAGCGCGTTATGAATGCAGGCGTCTACCCTGACAAACACTGTTGTTTCAAAGGTCACTGTGATACGAGTGGTATTTGTTTTTTAATACTCTGTTTAAATAATTAATATGTATGAATATGACAGCTTTAGTTTCACCATTATGTACCAAAAAAGGCCATAGCCTATGGGGGTCTCAGGAATTCATCAAGGCAGCTAAAAATGTATTTTACGAAAACACCACAACTCCCATCGTTTATAACAACTTTTCAGGTTTTACAGTTCTTTTCTCATAAATACCCCCCTCACTGTTCTGGACACATGCAGGCTCATGGGTGGCAGCAGGAACAGTGGTGTGTTTCTAACTAGTCAGCACTCGAGCGCACCTGGACTGCTTGATATAGTAAGTACTGGAGGGATTAGTCTGTGTCTAGATCTTGACAGGCCCAGTGGGATACACTCGCTGCAGGCGATAAGTATCTGGTTACGGCACGGGCAGTAGGATAAAAAAAAAAAATAAAAGAAAAAGAAAAAAGGAATTGGAATCTATATCAGGACGCAGTAGGCCTCTGTTGTTTGGAGAGAAAAAGGGACACCATGATACGTGCTGCAGCAGGGGTGGCTCCATCTTGGGAAGCTCAAAGTGAGAAGCACCAAGAGTCTGCACTGAAGTCAGGGTCAGCTCCCAGTTGATGATTTAAACTGAATGATTATCAAGCTCAGCATCAGAAAGAAAAAAAAAGAAAAATAGAATTTAGTTTCTACTGCAGAGATTTGCTCAAATCCCAGTTAGATTAGTAATCTTACTAAATTGGTAGTTAACTCTTCAACTGGGGTTTCCAGATTTATTTAGTCTTTGAGCTCAGTGGCATTTTTCTTTCTTTTCTTTCTTTTCTTTATTATAATTTAATTTCATGATTTAACCCAATGATTTAACCCAAGTAACAGGTCTTAATTTGGTCCCACTTTAGATTAATTCACAAAGATACAAGAACATTGGGCAAACCAGCTGATTATATATTGAGCCATTTGTTGTTGAAAAAGAGCCCATCTGTCGTCTGGCACAGCAAACGCTGCATGGCCCTCATGGTTACCATTCCTCTGGGATCTTAAGTTGCTGAAGCCCTCCTGTCCTGTCATAAGATCATATTTTCCACAAGATATGGTTCATATTCATTATCTCTAACTGAATATATGTTCTTTTAGATATCCCACTGTTATAATAAACCATTTTAATAACATGTGTAATCATGAATATATAATATTACATTTTTTGACAGCTACTTTGATTAAAAAGATACTACAAAACAAGCATGTCAGTGAGCCATGAAGGATTTTCTGTTTCAATAGCATGGAATACATGTATGTATAAAGTCTAAAAACAATAATTCAGCACAATTTAAACCATGTTTGTGCCACTTCAGCAGGCTGAACTTGGACGAAGTTATTTTTATTTCAGTGACTAAAACATCTGGGATTATGCCAGTTTATCCATTTTATCAAAATACTAAAACATAACAGGTGAGAGCTTGTGAAAAAGTGAATAATCTGAGCAGAGTTGTTCGTGGGGGTGCGAATGTGTCTTTTGTTCCAATAGAAAACAACTGCTCAGACTGTCTTGTTCACTTGGGGAGATTTAAACTTGTGTCGACTGTGCATATCTGCACATAAACACTTTATATTCTTATATTTTCCAGTGACCTGTGTCATCCAAAATTAAAAGGCTCCCCGTACAGCTGTGAATAAATTGTCCCATGAGAGGTTCCAAGCTCTTTATATACAAAGCTGCAGCTGTCTGGGATACTGTGTGAGAGCAAGAGTGCTCAGATGAAAGCGGAGGCAACGCTTGGGCTGGCTGACTTTTTGTGTGAGGATTGGGTTACATTAGCTCAAGTCTGCAACCATGGAATAGGCTGTCAGGGGTTAAAGGGTGTGCATACATGTTCCTAATTTTTAAATACATGATTGCATGATGAGGGCATGTGTTACAACCTGGCATTTGTCAGTGGTCAGTAAAAAATAAGAGGACATGCATCCAGCGAGCTCCCCTGCTCCTGCTCAGACCAGGATGGACAAGGTTATGATGAATTCATTTCCTAGATTCGTCTGAGCTTAAACAATTAAAGATTGAGGACATCAAACAGGTGGTCTTACTTAATGTAACCTCTACTCAGCATACAAAGGACAATGTTGTGTCACACATCCTCAGAGTCAAATAACCTGGACTGCTTCTAGCCTGCAGCATCAGAACAGACATGAGTTAGGTGACAGCTTCCAAATGGATAAATCTTCACTGGTCTTTGATAATTCACCCTCAAGGAAATGGATTTGTAAATGCACATTATATAAACATTATTATGTGCTACATGTCACAAAAATATCTTCATCAGTAATGGGTTTCAGTGATGAATCTGGCTTATGCACTCATATAAGTACACAACCCTTTACTGAACCTTGTGCCAAAAGTTAAAAAATAGCCATTAAAACATTTTTTTCTGATAAATAACTCCATGTTAATACAAAGACAGTTGGTTTGAATGCTTGACATTTCTTTGAAATCAAGAGTTCATAATGAAATATGAAGGTCATGCTCAAACACGCTTGAATCAAATGAGTGTCCTTCCACAAAGGGTTGTCATGCAGCTCTTTGCAGTTTTGTTAACAAGCCATTCATTTCAGCCATGTATGTTGAAGCAGGAAAATATCTGAAACATGCAGAGCAGTGAGTTTGAGAACCAGGAAAGCGAAATGCTACTTTAGTAAAATGTCAGCCCTGAATTCTACATATGCTTAATTCTTCTGTTTAATGATTTCTGATCAAGAGGAAACAGTGTCAGATTATACAGAGTTGAAGCAGCTATTTGTTGGAAGATGATTAGCATCTTTTTTTTTAATCTGAATATATCCTCTTTAAGCTTAATTAAATTTAAAGCAATGATATTAAGCTGTGTTGTATGTCTGTGTAGGTATATGTTGTTGTTGTTGTTGTTTTTTTTAAAAAAAAAAAACCCTTAAATCAACCCCAAAATGAGGTATTCTGTCCAACAAAAAACATTGCATCTGAAATACCAACTTTATAATCCAGACTTTCATCACGGATGATGAATAAGTTTTACTTCTCCCTAACCCTTTTCGGACATGTCAGTTGGGTACAATGGTAATGTTATATGCCTATCTGTATAAATTTGACCTGTCTGAATTAAACATTTCATAAACAAAGCCACATGAGACTCATTATGTTTGAATGGATCAATAATTCCTGCACCTTTATCAGCAAACCAAATGGTTATTTTATAAAATCACAACAGTGGATATAATCTTTCCCCAAAAATACCCTGTAATGAAGTATGCAACAAAAAATCCAGTAAACAGCAGGTAAAACTGTAAAAAAATACTGAAAATGAAGAAACTTGTTCAATCTTCAACTCATTTATATTGATCATCCCCACACTGAAGTCTTTGTGGAGAGACATGAGGCTCAACTTGACTAGCATGTGCAGCGACAAACTGTGTGATGTAATCAATGAACCTGTCTGGATGTGATTTATGTACACAGACGCTTTCTATGTGGCTTGATTACAGGAACAGCGATACAGTAAAAGGGATTATGTTGTATATTAGACAGACTGAAATAAACCGATGTTGAGTGCAAATGTAGAAGCATTAATTTCAAAACATAAATTTAGGATGATGATGACCTATAACGTTGTGCAACATAAATGCTTATAGGAAGAAGGAGGATGAGGTCTATGTGATGACCTCACTGGTGCACCTGAAAAAGAGAAACAGTGTGGACTGCATAAGGCCAAGTCAAAAGCAGGATATTCCCAGAATGCATTTCAAAGGGGTCAGTATGCTAATTTTAGCACCACAGCCAATGGCAGTGTAGAAATTGTGGTCCAGATCCAGGAGGGGCCGGATCAGATTACACAGTGAAGACACAAACAGCGTACGTGCAGCAGTAAAAGAGAGCTGACAGAAAACTTGACTGTGTTTCTAAGCCTGATGTATCACTCCTGACACGTCTGCAAAGTCAGGCCTTTAGACACTATATCTATTGATCATGTCACAGCATTACATGGTGGTGGCTCATGCCTCGTATAAGAGTTCCAGTTAGGTTACTCGGTCTCCTGTATCATAACTTAAAGAGCAGTTGTAAATCTATCATCTCCACCTGACACTGAGATCTAAAGGCATGGCATGACCATATTTGGGCAAAGTGTACAGTGTCTGAAATGACCCACAGGAATGCACCCACCACTCTTCTGTCCCACGGCACCTCCAAACACAGTCCTACGACAAATGCACAGGTTGAAATACATGTTGGGTTGCTGGTTGTGGCTTAGTCCACATATATCCAAATATAAAAATCAATGCAAGTTCTCCTCCTGCTCCTTCACATCTTACTTCTCATACTGTACAACTCACACCCTCGATGTTTATGTAACACACTATCAGTTCCTGTGTGCCTGAAGCTCAGAATATGCTGTTCCCACCTGTCAAGTCAGGCCTACTGGTTAAGTAATCTAATTAATAACCACGAGTTGGCAGAGGTAAAGTTCTATCCTCAGAGCAAGAGTGCATGTTGATTTTGGCACCTCTGTGCTGAAGCCTTACCCATTCACAGATGCCTCTGTGGACCCTGCAGAAGCCAATAAGTGCACATATCATTCAGTGGATGAGCCCTGAGGGGGATGGTGCAATCTCTAGAAACACTGTACCACACACCATGGTATCACATATGTGCTTGGTCATGAACACTTAGCACAACTGGCACATTCAGCACAGTTCAGTGGTGGCGTAGGAGTTGATATTAGACAGTTCTCCTAATGGGCATTCAGTCATGCATAAACGGATGGGCAAACTCCAGCCAGGAAAGATGAGCAGAGCAGTCTATACATTAGTCTGTACTAAGAATGGAGATGAAAGTTTGCAAGTAGGTGGCAGGCTGTGTGTGTTAGCGCTGGTGTCAGGTGTTACAGATTCCCACACAGATTTGTTCTGTTGTTCAGGATTCTTAAGAACTTCTTGTCAAAATATAGATCCTCATAATCCACATTACTGATGAACTAACTGAACCCTATACAGACCCTATTGCCTCAACATTTTAATCCTGTGCAGCAGATTTACAATTCACTCAGCTTGTCCTACATTAATAACTAAACCAAAAGGTTAGAGAGTCTGCAAAGATGCAAAACTATATTTTCATAACTTGACTGCTATGAAAAAGAATTATTGAACATGCTGGGTCATGATGTTATATCCTATACTTTAGAGCTACTTTATTGGTACCACCTGTATTATTCATAGAGACAACTTGAAAAGTCTGCCTGCTGCTCAATTCTTTTCCCAGTTTATATTTAATATGTTTCCATTGTATATATTGAAGTATATTTCAATTTATTTTGCAGTCATAATGTGTAGAGGAATTAAAACTACACCAGAAATCCTAATCCTAATAAAGCCTCCTATTCACTATTTTTTTAAGTAACAGCTAAAACTTCATCTATATCAGCTGTCACTAATTTTACAAGTGAAACGTCCTCTGATTGTGGCTATACTGCCCATAAAACGTTGCCATATGTTTGTTCCACTCTGAAGACTGGATGTGTTAATGGGCTGCTTTCTGTTGAGATGCTGTAGCAATGATTTGCTGTTGATGTGAGCTAATTTGGTTTGCATATACTGGAATATCTTTTAGCCCCCCCCCCCCCAGATTTTATCAATTTTTCTTCCTAATCTCTGAAAATCTTTGATTTTGCTCTGGTTTAGTTGCTTTCTCTAACATGTTTTTTTTTGCTGTTTTTTTAAAATGTTATTTAAGAATGCTTTTGCCTGATATAGTTTGACCTGCGAAGCTCTTTGCTTGTTTTTAAGTTTGCCATATAAACAAACGAGACCTTGACCTTGGTTTTCGTACTTTGTGCCATCAAATCCAGCTATCTAAAAACGTAAAATGGCATGTGTCTCACACGGTGAGTCCCGTATAGTTATTACTGTCAGTGTGAAGCATTAACACACAGAATATTTTCTACCTTACATACAACTATCCAAAATGTATCAGTGTTACAGTTCATGATCATAAATTTTGAGATAGTGAAACCTCCACTAGAGTGTTGTTTTCTGTCAGGCAGCGTTCATGTGACACGAGGGGAATTGCAACACGTGAATATTATATATAAGGTATAACCATGTACCTATTAGTAACCAAGTATTTTGTAATATGTAGGCCTAAACAAGTATGTTAATTCTACCCATAAATATGTTTTATCATAGCCAAACCCTGAGTGTAGTTAAAAACAACAGAAACAAAGTGACATTGCAACATTTGCACTCTATGTACGTATGTATCTGCCATGAAATCAGGCTGATATCACAATGAATCAAATGAACTATGAATATTTCCTACTGCTCATTTCACAGTCTTGATCATTTCATTTAGATTGACTGAAGATCTGCAAGATTTTTGCCATTACTACCAAGCTGAATTTCATGGTTCCTGGCACTGAGGTGGGGTACAAGCACAAGAAGAATCCTTTTTAATCTTGGTTTAAAACTTTTTTTTTTTAAATGATGAAACAGGGCATTTAAGTTAGTTGAAAGGCCCCTGCCTCTCAAATAAGACATTAGGAAAGGTCACATTACTATGTCAAATCTACTCTGTTTAATACTTTTACGTTAGTCTAACTAATCAAACAAAAAGAACTCATCAGCAGAGAATTGTACAGAGAGTTTCCCCAGGAAATTATTAATAGAGTCATTACCAACTAACACATTTAAACATACTATAAAGGTCCAACATGTAGGTTACAGTGTTACATCATGTTCCCAATGGATCTACAGTGTCTATCTGGGCATTAATATAGCACATCCTTCATATGTTTAGCCTTAAACTGGCTACTTAGGACATCAGAATGAACAGGATTAACCTGATAAACATATCTGGTGAATGGAGACCTTGAATTAGCTCATGTTATATCATTCAATTAAATCTTAGATAATGGAAAGTGAAACAGATATGTCCTGATGTGTGGCTATGGCAACAGCCCTCCTCACATTAAAGGAGATCACAGACAGATGGCACCAAGTTTCCACTGCAGCGCTGCCTCAAGTCTGTCCTCTAGTTGTTTAAACTGAAACGACAGATTCTCACACAGCAGAGGAATCACTAAGGTAATAATATCACTATTCTGCTGACGGCAAAGACTTTGCTTCCTATTTAGATTTTAGAGCCTGTGACTATTGTTATCTGGTTTTAGGGCCTTTTCCTTTGAGTTCATAAAACATGTCTTCTCATTTGGCAGCACAATTACTAACAAAAGGAAGAAAAAGTTTATGAAACAATTTATTCATTCTTTAAAAAGACAGGAAACTGAATACAGCTTGAAATGTTTAAAGCACGACAAAAACAAAATGTAAAAGAATATAATTAGTGACATGACCTACAAGCTTTAAAGAAATTTCAGTGCAAAGAATCAGCTGCTTTATCAAGCCAGAGAATTAAGGGGAAATAAAAAAAATTATTGTCGTTTGATCAACAGTCGGGTGCTGGGTCACATGTCCCTTCCCCCTGGTCACCGGTGTCAGTGCTAACAGAGTTGTCAGTCTCAGCTATGTGATCTCCATCTGCGCTGTGGTCACCATGGTTACTGTGGTTACTGTGGTCACTGTGACGATTATTATCATGATTCAGCTGTGCATATTCCACTGACACCTGTGGAAATACAAGGGTTAAAAATGAAGGGGAGGTTGATTGATACACCAACAGACTGAAGATACAGGCTGTAAGATTATGATTTATGCATGCATCAAACAGCACAAAACAGCTTGTAAAATCAAACACAGTGACTGAAAACATGATGCCAACTCACTTGTCCTGAACAGAAACTAACAGTTTGTTGTAAATGTGTGATTACTAGCTTGATAAGGACCAAGCTAGTAAAGCTAACAGATAGATGCTCACAAAGCAGGAGGTTTGGTTAAGTTTGTAATGTAATCACGAAAAGACTGAAGAGAACAGACCTCCACAAAGGGGTCAAACTGATATCTGGATTTTTCTGAAACAACTTTGAGAAAAACTGCTCTATATCTATTTAGCATTGTGGTGGATTAATCATGCTTTGGCTTTATGTAGCAGTCAATAACTAAGGGAAATACTTCACAGTAAGAAGGCTATAAATATTTAATTAAACACCAGCAAGATTTGAACAGACTCTATAAAAAGGTTGAGGTAAAAAAATATTAATTTTGCACATGGAAATTAATGATGGACAACCTCTCAATTCTCTCAGCATCTCAAGCTAAACGTAAGTGGACAGACCTCAGATGATTAGTGCCTGCAAGGTGGACCTAGAATCTCACAGAACTAGAGGCATTATGAATAAAGAATCTACCAGAATCTGCTACAAAAAAACTAAAAAAAAGCTTAGACTGCAAAACATACGTCATTCAAGCTTTGATGGGTGAAAATCAAAAGGTTATTTTGTTTAGGATACTGAAAAAAAACTTCTTTTCTCTTAAAAACAGTGAATATTTTAGTTTTTATTTTTGACAGGGAGCCCAGATTTTAGGACATCATGGTATTATGAAGAGTTACCACCAGATGCAGTCACCTCCAGAAACCCATATCTTTAAAATAAAATATTTAGTGATTAAGGCTTGATGTGAAAAAGTTATTATGAGATCCAACCCAAAATAAACATGACAGCACCATAATGAAATGATCACTTCTACTAATAAAAGATAAATAACTTAATATTACTTTGAATATAACTCTTTTAGTTATAAATATTCCTGACTACACAGGGGGTCAGTTTATGTTACTGTTTGTCCACGAGACGTCTCTCTAAGCACAAACTCTTTAGATTTATGAGTGTGGGGGAGTAACCTCTTTGTTAGTGTGGATGCATTGTGAACATGGTGTATATGTAATGCTACTTACACCATCAGCTGGCTCTGGAACACCTGCAAAAA
The DNA here is from genome assembly GCF_017639745.1 of Melanotaenia boesemani. NCBI lineage: Eukaryota > Metazoa > Chordata > Actinopteri > Atheriniformes > Melanotaeniidae > Melanotaenia > Melanotaenia boesemani. Next base: position 20,184,259 of record NC_055683.1, on the reverse strand, counting down.
CAAAACCAAAGGACTAGCTCAGGAAACAAATGAAGATTAGGAATTAAAGCAGGGCTTGCGCAGTTATCTGCACTCCCACTAACAGCTCTTTGTTCCCAGGAAACAGGGATCTTATCATTATGCACACACTGTGTACTAGTTTGTTTATGCTAATATAGTTTTAGAGAAGTCTTAAAGTGCACAAAAAAGTGTTTCCCTGAATTTCTGTTGCATTATTTTGTGACATCAGCACAACCAACCAAGTCCATGACTAAACAATGGACAACAGTTCTCCCTTGAGCATTAAACAATCAAACAGTTGCTGACGTAGTCATAACGGAAGCACAGACTGTTTGGCTCTGTTGTTATAACAGGAAGTTCCCTTTGACCAAAGCAGGAAGTGGACACCTGGAGACTGTGCCTTCTCTTTTAATGGCATATTCTTTCTCTAACAATGCAAATGTTTACAGTAGGAGATGATCCTGTTTCCTGCTTTTTTTTTTATCCCCCCCTTTTACAAATACCAGTGACCTGATTTCTTTCACCATGTAACTCTAAAAGGAATTTAAATTAAGAGCGGGATTTTAGTCATACCTTGCTGGGAGTTGCGCACTTCGCTGTATACGGTGTCTGTGCCCTTTTTCACTGGAGCTAGCACAGAACAAATAAGTTATCATTTAAAACTGTTTTTAAGGTCCAATGATGAAGTAAAAATTTAAATGCAGTCTTACCTCTGTTGGGATCTGCCTCTCTGACCTGCACCTCTGTGTACTGAGGTTCTGACTTTTCAGAAATGATCACACTGTTCTGGTCATCAGACTCTGCAGCACAAAGCAAGCAAACTTCATTGTATTTCTTACATTTTAAAAAATATTAAGGCAGATGAAAAATAAATAAACAATCAATGGATACATTTATCAATATTAGTATATTTCACAAATTGGCACAAAAACTGTTTATGCTCAGTGGCAATGGTCTCAGTTTTAGCCAAATCATATACAGAAAATATATAAAGGAACTATTTTCTAGAAAACATCAGCAATTCTTATTGACTGTCCGGCTGCTGTAAACACTGACTACACTGTGTCAAACATGTATGAATCTGAAACTAAAAAATAATCTCCTGAAGATACAGAACATTATTTACTCCAGTCTGGGCAAAATTTCCTTTTATCTGTTTAGCTTTTTAGCCTTAAAAAAAAAACAAAACAAATGAAAACAACAACAACAACAGAAAAAAAGCTCCCCGAAGACCACTTACCAGAGCCTGAGACATGTTCACTCCAAACACTTTTCCCCATAATGCCTGGGGTGACTACAAAAGGAGCACAAAAACAGCAGCAGTCTTAGAAACTGAATCAGTAGAATCCACATAGTTGCTTTAATGTATGCATTAAATCATTAAATGTGCAGCTTTACCATTGGCAGCCTCGATGACTTCTGCCTGGGTGAGGCTCAGCCGCTCTGTTTTGGTGCTGGCTGACTTCCTGAGATGAAATCGAGACAGAACACAATTAGCTAGAGGCCCTATGGGTACCATACAGCAGAAGCTGACATAATTTCCCCTATAAAATGCAAATTTATGATAAGAACACAAGTAATATTTCTTACACTGACAACTTGGCTGATCTCTTCCTCTCAAACTGAAAGAGCCGTTTCTTGAAGGCAATAACAAGGATCAAGGCCAGTATAAGTGTGATGCAGAAGGCTGCAATAAGACCTTTTTTCCACCCAGCCAGCTTCACTGCAGAATACGTTTGAATTAAACATATGGACCCATGCATCCATTATTACATTATACCATAATTATAAAGCCCAGCAATAAAAATGTACTCACAAAACCTCAAACATTTCTGTCTAATGTAGTTTTAACATATTAGTGTAAAATCATTTAATTAATTTTTATCACAATGTCAAAGTTATTTCTGCATGAGTGAAGTTTAATGCATTAACATGCAAATATTTTCACCTTAAGTGAACATCCTTTCAGCACAGCTATAAACCAAAGAGAAAACACACCTCCAAATGTGATTTCGGGGCTATATTTGGTTTCCTTGGCCAGGTTTGTGCTCACACAGTAGTATCTCCCTCTGTGCTCTCCTCTGACGTTGTGTATTCTGAAAGATTCTTCCCGTTTATCGGTAGACACAGAAGCAAGAGCAACATCTGTCTCGGTGTGGTACCAGGTAAAGTTAATGGGTGGGCTGCCACTCTGAACAGAGCAGATGAGACTCACACTCTGACCCTCAGAGATGTCCCCAGCACTGGGAGTGATGGTCAACATTGGTGTTGATACAGGCTCTGCAAAGAACATTGTGTTAGAAAAGCAGCTCATTGTGCTTTAAATGAGTTTTACTGATTTTCATCAAGCCTGCATTTAACAAACCTATGATGCTGGTTGAGCGCAGCAGTTGCTGTCCTAATCCTATCATAAGAGGCCTGCGTTGACTGTTTTTTGCGTGGCATTGAAAGTTGCTTAAGTCAGAGCCCTTGAGGATAGCTGGAAGGCTGAAGATAGCCTGTTCCCCTGTCTTGCTCACAGTTTTGTGCTCAGGCCTCCTGTTAGGGATGTGCAGAGTGTACATGATGGGCAGAGTGCCTCTGCTGCTCTGACAGAGCAGCTGGAAGTCCTTTCCCAAAAACAGCATGCCACCCACCACACTCATCACAGGTTTTGAAACAGGAACTGGAGGAAAAGAAAAAGACATAGATATGGAAGGATGTTTTTTCTATAGTCTGTAGGTGTACTAAGCTATACTGTAAGAATTGAGTTAAGTCTTAACATGTTAAAAAAAACACAACATAACACCAGATGTTTATCTGGTAAAACACAAAGTACAGCTGGGGCTAATGGAAGGGGCACCAGTTTAGTGTACACTTCATTAAAGGGCAAAAAGCAAACAAAGGTGAAAGATCATAGTATTGTCATCTTGACTGATCTCAATCATCTCAAGAGAAAGAGAAATGTATTAATACCCATTCATTCATCCATTCAACAAACCTGATCACTGCAAAAAAATCGGCATCATGTGCAGAATTTTGTAAAAATCCACCTTGTATGCCTCTAATCCATGGACATGGTGATGATGCCTCATGTGGAGGCAGGTTCATACATTTAAAAGAAAGCTGACTTGTGTCTGTACATGCACAAAGCATGCACAGACATGGTGCCACAAAATTGCTGGTCACACATTTGGACCAGTCACCTGATTTATGCTATGTATTTGTCAAAGTACAAGACTACTCTTAAAAGGCACCAATGCAGTATAGGTTCTGCTGTGGCACCAGCAAAGGTTCAAGATAGTGAGAGTAATGCTCAAGTTTGAACCAAAATGGCATAAAATGAACCGAGTAACTGTGATAATAAAACAATGATCGCTTATGTTGGCTTACAAATGTAATGTTATGTGCTTCAGACATCAAATTAATTGTGATTTCATGCACTACATGACTTACCTTTGGCTTTGATGACAAGTTTTTGGCTCTCCTTGACAAAATTGTGTATCAGAGACAAACTTTGAGCTTTGCAGGTGTAGTTGCCATTTTTTTCAAGGTTCACTGCTCTTATATACGCCTCTGCATTGGTATGCAGGGTGTTATCTTTGTAAAAAGAGTATTTTAAAGTTTCATTCTTGATCATAAGCTTGGTATTATCTTTATAGAAGGAGAATTCCATGGTTTCATTGTTGATCTTCTCGGGAATGTAAATGGAAACAGAGCAGGTCAGTTTGAAACGGTCTCCCTCAAATATTTCTATGGGGTCCACAGTCAGCCGTGGCTTTGAAAATAGCTCTGTTTGGGTTAGACAGAAAAATTCAAGCATTATCCATTCATTATACAGTATTGTTTTAAATTATGAGAATGCTTGAAATTCAACAGAATATGTGGTGTCATATCAGGCATTTTATAAAAATGAGGACTTGCCTTTGACAGTGATTGTTATATAGCTTTCTTTCTGGACATTCCCCCACTCTGCCTTGCAAACAAACTCCCCAGAGTCTCCCTCCTGAATGGTTATTAGATGACTGAGGGCTGTGTTTGGAGATTTTTTGAGTACCCTTCTGCCCTTTGTAAGGAATACTTCAATGTTCTTTAATGGGATATCTACTACTTTACAAATAATGTCCACCACATCCCCCTCAAAGACAGTCAGGGAGGGCAGCACGTTCATGATCGGTTTAATGTTGAGCACTGTAAGACAAATATTAGAATAATCAAGCACACTCTTCCTCAAGAAATTTAATCTTCCCTTAGTAATGCTAGCAATTAAGTTTAATCACCTTTGACTATCACTTCAATCTCATCGCTGCGGCTGGAGCGTATAGATCCGGAAATCAAATTGATTTCATAATCACAGGACAGAAAGCAGTTTCCTATGTGTCTGAGTTTTAAAGTGGCATCTGAATAATTCCCAGATGTTTCTAGCTGCTTCATCTTTTCAGGCTCTCCGGTCATAAACCTCTGGTAAAATGTGAATTTAAGGGGTCCTTTCTCCTCCGAGGCACTGCAGGTGGCTGTGAACTCCTCACTTTCATACGGTGATACATTACTCAGATAGAGTCTTGGGGTCTGGAGGCCTAAGGATAGAAAAGCCCAAAAGGGCGGTCAAAAACAAACTACGAAACTTACATTTTCTGTAAATTTCACTCTAAAGTTGCATACCGCTAACTAAACATAAAAACAAAAAACAAACAAAAAAAAAGAAAAAGAAAAATAGTCGTCAGTACCTGTCACGCCCAGTTTCTGGATGATGCTGCGCTTGCTCTTGTCCTTAACTGTGACTTGACATTCATAATTTCCAGAGTCAGCTGCCCTGGCTGGGTTGAGCTCATATACCACAGAGTCTTCTGTGGTATTATAGGAATGGATGGGAACATCATTCCGAGTAAGCAGGAAATGGTAGGTCATATGAGAGATGTTGCTTAGAATGACGCTGGCCTGGCAGCCTATAGACACCTGCGTCCCACTCTGAACTGTGCTTCTGGGTAGGATGGTAAGTCCAACGGTATCTATAATGTATGCTGTAGTTTCCAAAGCCATGGAGAGACACAGAGACACAGAGACATGGATGCAAAATAGAAAGAAATTACCAAACAAACATTACAAATTGGGCTAGACATACTATACAAGTCAGGTCAGGACTAGAGGAAGACAGGCTCTCAAGCTTGCGCACAGCAAGCAGTGAAGGAAGGAAAACGCCTTAACAAATAGTGTCTGACCTTCTACTTCCCCTGAGAGAGCTGTGTGGATTTATCTCAGCTCCCATTTTCCTTCAGTGACAACAACACAGTTTAGCTAGAAACAATCTGTCTGTCCTCTACGTTTAAAGCTAGCTTGAGCTGTGAGTTCAGTGATGTAGTGACTGAGGCACTGTGCATCATTAGCTGCTGTAAACACACAACTGTATCTGATATGTTGAGAATGATAGCATACTTCTGACTTTGACAGCATAATTAAGCTCAGAAATAAAGGAAGATGAATAAGAAGAAAGGAAAAATAGCCCCAGAGACTTACGTCTATTAGAGCTTCATAGCTTTCAGGAAAAACTATACAGGCTTGGGACCCTTCATGATTTACATCTACTGAACAGATGTTTAGCACCGGAAATACTTAATGTATTTTCATTTACAATATGAGCAGCAAACCTTTAAAAGATGCTAAATGTTGTGGTTTCTGTTCTCCTTTTAAAAGAAACACACCCAGATTCGGAAGTTTCCAAGAGAAAGTTCATCTTTTGCCAAACAGCTAAGACCTTGAAGCTCGGGTACATTAAAATTCTTTCTTCTAAATAAGCTATAAGCTAAATTCTTGTCCTATATTTTAAAATTTAGGACAAGAATTTAGCTTATACTGGTGTTTCAGATTTCCCAGCATCACATGTGAAACTAAAAACTGTTTCAACTAACTTTAATGAAGACGTGGGAATATGAAGAAGACCAACAGTATGCTGATTAATGCTCTTTTCCTGGAAAAAAAATGCTACTTTCAAGGTTTGTCTTAAAAATAGCTTCTTTTGTTAATTCAGAGAGGACTGTATAACCTCAAACTGTCGCGGAGCTGGAAAAACCCCAATCAAAAGACCATTTTGTAAGGAAAAAACAACAACAATCAAAAACAGATATACTTACATGACTCTCCTCTGGCACATTGCCCTGTGTTTGGAAAAAAAGAGAGCAAGAAGGGGAAAAAGTGAGAATCTGGAGATTAGCTTAAAATGAAGAAACATCCTTTATCCTTAAAGAGGCACATCAGTGGGTCCTTACAGGTGAGTAGGAGGCTGGTGAGAAACAGCAACAGCAAGCTGGGGGGTCTGGAGCCCATCCTGAGTGAAGGTGGTTTAATGATATGAGATTAAGATACAGCTCTAACAGGCAGAAGAGACAGACGCAAGGAAGGATATTCAAGAAGAGAGAAGGAACTTGGTGAGGGAGAGGTGGAGCATGTTGAAGACAAACAGTTAAAAATGGTGTTTGTACTGAGGGGGTGTTCCTTATCTATTCAACCTAGTGTTGCTTGATTGAGCAGGAAGTTAAGTTAGTTTTTTCTTCCTCCTGGGGTAGTACACTGTTTTCAGTAGTGGGCAAGAGAAGAAAAAAGAACAATAAGATTAAACCCGTCAGCCCTCTGACCTCACATCCTCCTAAGAGGGTGTTTCCTATTCAAAGACTGCGTCTCAAAAACACTTGGGACATTGTGTAAAGTTAAATCAGAAGGCAATGCTCTGCAGATCATTTAAACCTTTATTTAACTTTCAAGTAGAGTAAAAGGTTTATAAAAAGAGTTAAAGGGCAACAGGCCAGTAACTTGATCATTATTCATGAGTTTTTGAGGATAAAAGATTGGGAGGAGTTAATCTGTGAGTGACTGTGAGTAAATAATAATAATAATAATAAAAAAAAAGAGAAAAATGCTTCTTGGTGGATAATTCCAAAATATTTCACCATCTTTGTCTACAGAGTGTAATATCATTAAAAGATTTAGAGAATCCTGAGACATTTCTGCACAAGAGAGAAAGCTGGAAACCAATATGGCCATGATGCTTTGGCCCTGCATTAAAAACAGACATGATTCTTTAGTGGAAATCATTGCATGGGTTTGGAAAAACCTTCTGAAGAGATATCGCTGACTTCACAAAAAGCAAACTTTACCATGCAAAGAATAAAACATATTAATAAGGCTGACTGAGGTTATTTAGAAAAAACTTGAGATTTCCACCATTAATGTTTAACAACGTATTGATTTACAGCAACATGCTGCCACCCAGTCAAAGCCTTTTTCTGGGAGGGATTTGCTTATTCTAAGAAGACAAACTGAAACCAAATTATGCAGTATTACAAGTACTACCCCAATTCCATAAAAGACGGGAAGCTTTGTGAAATATTAATATGAACAGAGTGCAATGATTTGCAGATCACAAAACCTCATATTTAATTTCCAGTGGAACACAAACAACATGTTGCTTGTTGAAACAAACTTTGACCATTTATTGGAAAATATTAGTTCATTTTGAGTTGATGGCAGCAACACATCTCAGAAAAGTTGGAAGAGGGTGATGTTTAATATTGTGTAGCATCCTTTCTTCATTTAATTCCCCACTATTGAACTTTGATTTTCCAAAGTCTGGCAGAATCTATATTGCATCCTGTCTCTTCTCTGAGATCTCTGCAGCCAATAAGAGTCAGTCTGCTTGTCTTATGTCTTCCTCTGGTACTTTCTCTCTTTGTTTTCCTCTGATAATACCCTCTGTGTTGATATCCAGTTGCTCGTGTGGGGCACTGCAGTGCAATGATGGCTCTAGGAATGTACACAATAAATGTCAGTGTGCCATCAAAACGAGTCAAAAGCATGGATTTTTAATGTTGAAAAGTTGTTGAAGTGTTGCTTTAACAGCTGTCTGTAAATGTCTGGGTGGTGAGTTGCTGAGGAGATCAGTTGCTGGAGTTTGAGGAGAGGACTGTTGTCCCATTCTGGTCTGAATCAGGATTTTAGCAGCTCAACAGTCCTGGGCCTTCATTTCAGATTTTTTTTTTGTCTCATGATCTGCCAAATGTTTTTTTTATTGGTGAAAGGTCTGCAGGCCAGTTCAGCACCTGGACTCTTTTCCTGGAAAGCCACATTTTATGATGGACATAATCTGGGATTTAGAATTGTGTCGCTGAAAATATGAAAGACCTTCCCTGATAGAGATGCAGACTGGATGGAAGCACATGTTGCTGTAAAACATCTATGTACTTTTCAGCATTGATACAGCCTTCATAGATGTGCAAGCTGCCCATGTTGAAGGCACCCTTGCAACCTCATACCAACTCAGGTTTTTGACTTTTGCTGGTTTGTCCAGGTCCTATTTAGTTTGCCAAAATCCAAGGTTTCCAAAAATGGAAGTTTTGATTCATTTGATCACAGTTTTCAACTTTGCCTCAGACCATTTTAAATGAGCTTTACTCAAGAGATAACAGCAGCATTTCTAGATCATTCCTTCTTCTTTGTATTATAGAGCTTTAACCTGCATTTGTGATCTGAACAGTGAACTGCGTACAAAGACAGCAGTTTCTGGAGGTTTTCCTGAGCCCATGAAATGATTTTCAGAAGAAAATCAGGCTTGAGGGCCTGAAGATCATGGACATCCAGTTTTGACCTTTGACCCATGAGCCTAGAGAGAGATTCCTCCTGATTCTCTAAATCTTTTGATGATATTAAAGACTGATGGTGGGACCTTTAAAGTCTTTGCATTTTTTTTTTGTTGAGGAACATTTTTAGGAAATTGTTCCACAACTTTTAGACACAATTTGTTGCAGATTAGCAAACCCCTGGCCACCTTTATATCTCTGCCTCTCTAATTAGTTGTCTAATGCTCCTACAGTTGTGTTTGCTGTGTGCCAGTTACTTTTCACCATTTGCTGCTCCTGTTCCAAGTTTTTGAGATGTGTTTCATGCCATCAAATTAAAAGATTAGCTAATATTTTCCATGAAATGATAAAATATCTCAACCTTTAATATGTTATTTATGTTCTAACTGGTATAAAATGTGGGAGATTTGCAAATCATTGTATTCGGATTTCATTTACATTTTATACAGCTTTCCAATGCTTTTGGATCTGTGGTTGTACTGACACCTGCCACCCACTGGATGTAGTATTATTGCACAAGACATTACAAAATAAGACCCAAACCAGGCTGACATCCCATATAATACAAGATTAGGTTAATATTACACTTATAAAACTTTAATATTTTGTTAACAGTTAACATGTTCTGTGAAAACATGTTAACTGTTTTCACAAAATCTTATAGTGTTTTCAAGACTATCAACATTCACATCTATATCTTTTTCTTTTTCTAGTGTATTGCCAATTATAGCATGTATTTACTTGAAAACCAACCCCACCTAATTTTGTTTAGAAACAATGTTATAAATAAGTAAATGAGACAACTTGAACTAAAACTACATGATCTATAGCTACATTTTAAATATTAGAGACTGCTCCGTTGCTCTCTAGACTGGCTACCCAAAACAACAAACACGTCATGAGTTATGCAACACTCTAAATGCCATGCTCAACTTATGACCGGTCTCACTTTGTTTATTTTAATTATTCATGCCAAAGACGTTCTCTTTTGAACTGCAGGGATTTGTACTGCCAGGGATTCCTGTGCAGGGTCTTATAACACCACCTTTTGCTTCATCTTCTCAGGTACTCCAGTTGAAACTCTGAGATAAAAAAGGTGATAAAACCACATCTTAATATATGAAACAAACTAATGATTTAGCAAGTAAGAGCAGAGCGCTAAGTGGTACTTTATAGATGAAAAACATAATTAAAAGAGAAATAATTTGAGCAAAAAGACATAAAGGAATGTCTCATTAAACCATTATGCCCACTAATCAGGAAGTTGGTCCCTCTGTTCATCTATTATTCAGTCTGTTGAACATAAGTACATTAATCTCTGCAGCAAAAAGTGCAATAAAATTTTAAAGGTCTCCCACAGGAAACAGTCCCTTTATTATTATTTATTTGTAGAAGAGGTAATATGTAGAATGATACGACTTTCAGACTACACAGGGTAATACTGAGAGGATGCCTGCTTCAGTTCTTGAATACTAGTATTTTTCCGCAGTGTGACCCTGTACCCTGTAATTCTGCCCTGTGACCACTAAGAGGTGCTAAAGCTTAACAAAAACAAGGGTTTTTAAAACTGCTCAAACAGCATCTATTATACACAAAGTTCTCATTTACTTCAAACTTTTAGAAAACAGTTGCTGCAGAAGTAACATTGATTACAACCATTTTGTTTAAAATAAGCTGTCCTACTGACATATGATATCAAAATCTCTTTTTAAATACAGAAAGAAAATATCTCCATGTGCCACCGGCTTGCAGTTGTTGATAATAATAGTTCTAAGTTATACTATTAGTTAATATAACTAAAATTATACTATTAATCTTTTCTGAACAACAATAAAATTAAAATATATAAAAGTAATCTTCACACAATTGATGCAGAGCTCTTTCTGACATCTTCATATTAAATCACTTTGCTTAAATAATTTGTGTGTGGTGTTGACTGGAACTGGTAGAGTGGCTTGCCTAAACAAGACAACATACTTGCCAATGATTTTATTCAAAAAAGCAACAGATATGATTATATAGTTTTCAGAAAGCGTTACTGAATAGCCTATCAGAGGGAATAGTCAAATCATGTTGAAAATGTGGAGAAACCTGGCTGAAAACATCTTACCAAGCTCCTTCAGTAAGTCTTGGCAGGATGTTTCTAAGGCCCAAACCATGATAATTCCATCACCATGCTTAACAGATGGGTGAAAGTTTTAATGGTGGAATAGTGTTTGTCTTTCAAAAAAATGTGACAACCAAACATTTTATATTTTTCCCCCTACAAAGCATTATTCAGTAGTCTTCTGGCTTGACCTCATTATCTTTAGCAGACATCAGCAATGATCCTTCTGGGAGCAGAGATTTTCTGCTTGTAGCCCTGCCACGCACACCACAGTTGTTCTGAGTTCTCCTGATGGTGGACTCATAAACATCAAGATTGGTCAACGTGAGAGATGTCTTTAGTTGCTCAGAAATTACCCAGAATATCTGTGTTTGTATGGAGACTATAACACAACTGCTCCTAAAGTGATCTTTGTTGGTCAACCAGTCCAGGTCAGGGTAGCAATGATCTTAACCCTTTAAGGCCAATTGAAAAACATGGTAAGAAAAGTAAATTTTCAATATGTCTTTTTATAATAATAAAAAAAAAAATGGTGTGGAAATGAACAGTTTATTAAAATTTGATGTGTCAAAGTGTAATTTTTTGCTTCCTGGTATCTATTAGGGGTCAGACGACAAGTATCAGATTGCTTTCAACAGGATTTTGAACAAAGATTTTACCATAAAGTGATGCAAGATGTCTCAGAAACTGTATGTCTCAAACATATCACGTTAGGCTCTATACTTCCTCTATATTTCTACTTTTTCATGAATTGGTGAGAGTATAAGGTCTTCAAAGCTGGACTTCTAACCTTATCCAGATCAAAACCACAAATCACTTTTTCTGGGATCCTCAAACGTTTCCTCTGTTTGCTCCACAAGTGTTGTGATGGTTGGATGTTGATAAATTTCTGGGCATCCATTCACTTACAAATGCCATTTACAGGACTGAAAACAGCTCCGATTTCACCTTCAGAAGAAATCCTAGATGTTCACATTTCTTTTGCCAAGGTTTTGCTGGTGTGTATTTTTTTGTCTAATTTATTTAAATGCACTGTTCTTATCTAGATATATTTTAAGTTTGCTACTTTTGCATAAAAATCAGATTTCAGGTTCAATCTTCACCACAATGTAGTTTTTTGCCTGTGTGTAATGGTATTTTGATGACCTGATGGAGTGTCACAATGAAGAGAATTGATGGATGATGGTTGTACAGCTGACACCATCAACTCTTGATGTGTCCAGGGCAATGTTCTGATTGGTGTTTGGATAGAACACTATACTTCCAGTATTTCTCTTATACAGGTTAAGATTCCAATATGTTTATATACAAATAACAGCAAAGTGTTTCATATGTATGAAGTGGTCATTTTGTGAGCAATACTCATGCATATAGAGCACAATGGAAATACACAAGGCATCACTTGGAACACCAAGGATCAGTTTATGGGAAAGAGGAGTTGCATTAAAGTGAATTCCTTATCTAAACTCTTATAAGCTAAAACACTACCCAAACTTATTCCTTTAATTGCTGCATCATAACTGAAAGAAACATGTGAAGGTGGCATTGAGAAGTAACAGGGGAATTATATAAACCTTAACAGCTCATTTCAACCTCAAAAATGTATTGCTTTATCAGAGAAGATGAGTCTCAGAGAGGTTTGTTCTCTTCAAATATTTTAAAGTCCTTGTAGTCTTAAAGTGTGAATGTGCTGATGGTACATTACACAAGGACAATGTACTCTGTGGAGGAAATGAAGAGATGAGTAATAACCCATTTTAACTCCCACTTTATTCAGGGAAATGCTGCTGGATGACAAAACACTCCACTAAAGAAATAAAATGGGACGTGTGTCTGTGCTTTAAGGCAAAAATCTGCAGGCCAAAAGAAAGAGTTGGAAGAAAATCTATCATATATGTTCACGCTATCTGAATATCAGGGGAGATATTGGATGAAGTGATTCAAATCAGTGTATGTTTGATGAAAAATCTTTATCTGTATTTGACAAATTTTGTCCAAATGTTGACTTTTCAAAGATATTCTCCATCTTCTCCTCTGTGGTTTGGTGTGTTTTGACAAAGCACAGTCACTTCCCTCCTCAGAGACCCTCAGCAACTCATAGTGGACAAAGTGACAAATACTATGACATGGAGATGTTTTTGCCTGTGGCACAACAGCCTGCAGGAGGCAGGGAGTGCTGTTACAAGGCAAAGCTTTAAGGCAACCTGCCCAACACAAACTTAATGTCTGAGCTTAACTCTGTCTCAAATGCCCTGTCCTCCTTTCTAAAACTAACACAGTCGTATTTTGTTAAATAGATTTTATGATTGACTTTCTCTCGTTCTTTGTCTCGTTTGGTCCTCTTCACTCCACCCACCAGATGTCTGCTGAATCAATAATAAATGATCTGAGAGGCTTGGCTGTGACAGGCTCCCTGGATTGACTCTCTCTGGGTTACGTGGGGAGTATCAGACAATGCTCCAGGTCTTGCTGCAGCAGGTTTGCTGTAGGATAACAAAGTCGAGGGGACGCTGTAAAAAGTCATGCTCACTGTTCCGTACTGCAGAACATTAACAGTGAACGTTCAGGGGTGTGTGCATCTCAGCTAAGCCTCTTTTCCAGCCATAGTCTGTAGCTTCTTGGTACAGCACCACGAGGTGCATCATGTGAACATGAAACTCCACGGGAGGGGAGGGACAGTCAGTCTCAGACACCTGCTAAAGACTCACTGCCAACAGGAACTTGAATCTAGAGCTTACTATGTTCACGTGCTGGTTGGAACATAGGCCTAGAATCTGTTTTGTTTACCTCTTTTTAATAAGCTAAAGTTAGATCCATGCCTGTTGAAGAACCCTTGAGAAACACACTACATACAGGTGCTCGTCATAAAATTAGAATATCATGAAAAAGTTGATTTATTTCAGTAATTCCATTCAAAAAGTGCAACTTGTATAATGTAGACATTCATTCCTCACAGACTGATGCATTTCAAATGTTTATTTCTTTTAATTTTGATGATTATATCTGACAACTAATGAAAACCCCAAATTCAATATCCCAGAAAATTAGAATATTGTGGAAAAGTTCAATATTGAAGACACCTGGTGCCACACTCTAATCAGCTAATTAACTCAAAACATCTGTAAAAGCCTTTAAATGATCTCTCAGTCTAATTCTGTTGTCTACACAATCATGGGGAAGACTGCTGACCACCTATTGACTATTGACACCTTGCACAATGAGGGCAAAACACAAAAGGTCATTGCTAATGCTGTTCACAGAGCTCTATGTCCAAGCACATGAAAAAGGAGGCGAAGGAAAGTAAAAGATGTGGTAGAAAAAAGTGTACAAGTAATGGGGATAACTGCAACCTGGAGATGATTGTGAAACAAAACCCATTTAAAAATGTGGTGGAGATTCACAAAGAGTGGACTGTGGTTGGATTTAGAGCTTCAGGAACCACCACGCACAGATGTATGCAAGACATGGGTTTCAGCTGTCACATTCCTTGTGTCAAGCCACTCTTACACAAGAGACAGCTTCAGAAGCGTCTCGCCTAGACTAAAGACAAAAAGGACGGGACTGCTGCTGAGTGTCCAAAGTTATGTTCTCTGATGAAAGGAAATGTTGCATGTCCTTTGAAAATCAAGGTCCCAGAGTCTCGAGGAAGAGAGGAGAGGCACAGAATCCATGTTGCTTGAGGTTGAGTGTAAAGTTTTCACAGTCAGCGATGGTTTGGGTGCCATGTCATCTGCTGGTGTTGGTCCACTGTGTTTTATTAGGTCCACGGTCAACGCAGCCGTCTACCAGGAAGTTTTAGAGCACTTCATGCTTCCTGCTGCTGACCAACTTCATGGAGATGCAGATTTCATTTTCCTACAGGACTTGGCACCTGTACAAAGTGCCAAAGCTACCAGTACCTGGCTTGAGGACCATGGTATCCCTCTTCCTAATTGGCCAGCAAACTGACCTGACCTTAACCCCATAGAAAATCTATGGGGCATTGTGAAGAGGAAGATACAATACACCAGACCCAACAATGCAGAAGAGCTGAAGGCCACTGTCAGAACAACCTGGGCTCTCATAACACCTGAGCAGTGCCACAGACTGATGGACTCCATGCCACGCGCATTGCTGCAGTAATTCAGGCAAAAGGAGCCCCGACTAAGTATTGAGTGCTGTACATGCTCATATTTTTTATGTAAATACTTTTCAGTTGGCCAGCTTTTCTATAAGTTGTCAGTTATAATAATCAAAATAAAAAGAAATAAATATTTGAAATATGTCAGTCTGTGAGGAATCAGTGTCTACAGTATACAAGTTTCACTTTTTGAATGGAAACTACTGAAATAAATCAACTTTTTCATGATATTCTAATTTTATGACGACCACCTGTAGTTGCTGCACTGTTGCAGATACTGGTGAGCCAGAGAGAGACCTAATAAAAGGAACCATATCAGTGTAATTTAAAATTTTAAATTACTCTTTTATGCAAACATCAAAAGGTATAAGCGGCAGCCCAATAGTTGATGGTGAGAGTGTATCCCACATGGACAGTAATTCCCAGTAGCCACTGCTACTGGGAATCCTGGCCAACTGCTGTGCTGCAGGGGTGTTTTGTCTACTGAACACTATAATTTAAAGTGTGTCTTTTATAATGGTGTGTGATGGTGTTGCTGCCTATTAATCAAACAGTAAAAAGTAAAATAAATTACACTGACTGACAAACTTAGAATTGACCAACTTTTGATCCACATCTTGAGGTTAGTGGAGAATTTTATTACATAGTTTGACTGCAGTCTAGGATTAATAATTTGTTTTGCAGTTCGATAACCAACCTTTTATACCAGGTGTAAATCTTCTATTGTGAATAAATTGTACTTTATACATTCATGCAAGTAGAGATATAGATCTCACAATGACAGTGTTTGATGAATGTTTATAGACTGTTTAGCGTTACATGTGTTCTGAGTTATTCTGAGCAATCAAATAAAAGCAAACGCTGACATGAATAACTGCTATTAATAACCCCCCCACCACACAACCAGAAAAACTAAAAACATTACTGTAAAGATCATTACATGCAGGTCATGAAGTTGGCAGCGAGTGAAATTTGTCATCTGCAGTGCCAGTCTCAGTCACTGATAAGAACATTTGTTTTGTTCAGTTTTTGAGGAAATGTAATTTGTCATTAGATTTTAGCAGTTTGATTATTACTCTACATATAAATTACCTGATGCTATTATTTAATGGATTTAGATATGCTGTTAAATGGAAACCAAGTGTGATTAGCCTGTACACTGACCTAAATAGAAAGCCAAGTGTAACAGACTATATTCTCCGGGCCGAGACTGATTTCACTGCACTCAGAAATGCCTGAGAGACTAGGAGTGATGGTCTACTGATTGCAATGATTCTGAAAGGTTTGCCTGAATCATTCAAACCATTTGTAGTTCACATAACGCAAGGTGATAATATTTTAATCAGATTGATAAGTTGAGCTTTAGAACTGCGGTCAAAGAGAACACAAGACATGGACATGTAGTAAGGAGTAAAGAGGACAGAGACAGTGGTGCAGCTTCTGCAAGAGTTCCAGCCTAAAAGACATTGCTTGCCAACAGAAGAAGATGGATAATGTGAAACAAGCAGCTGATGTGGACGACCACACATTTGTATTCAAAATGAGCAACTGCCAGATCACCAAATTACAACAGGAAAGAACTGGTCCGACTTTGCACATCATCACAGAAATTAAAAGTTCAGTGAAACTTTTCAACCAGAGGATCACTTCCTGGATCTGGCTGATGAAAAGAGGGCCAGTGGTGTCATACAGAAGAGGTGATGCAGAGGTCTGCCTTCTGCATGCAGAGGGACACAGAGCGAAGTCAACAATGACGTGAGTGTTGTACATCGCATCGTATCCACAAAGCATCTTCTCTGTCAAAGCAGCAACATCCAAGGCAGCCACAGTCAACTTCAAGCAGGTAAAAGATCAACTCATCTGTAAGAATGATACCAAATTTAACATTTAATCGTATGACAGACTTTATTACTTGGACACTTGCAATGATTAAAAGATGATGATGATGATGAACAAGGTGATGTATCTCAGGGATGTTATGATATTCAGAGATAGCATAAAATCCTTAGTCACTTTAACTTTGAGGATGTGTCAGTTAGAGGTGGTAAATGGAAAGAAAATCAAGGGTAAAGTTAATAAGTCTACCTTTGAGTGTGAAACATGTGCTCAGGGTAAAATCACCCAGAGCAGACACAGGGAACCTGATGCAAGAACAAAAGAAGTGCTCGAGCTAGTGCATAGAGACTTAGCCCTATTGAGCCAGAGGCTAAGGATGGATTCAAGTATGTGCTAGCATTTACTGACCCTTTTTGAGGTGTGATGTTTGTGTACTTTTTGAAAGCTAAGAGTGACACAGTCAAAGCCACTAAAAGGTTAATTGTGGACACAGCCCCTTATGGGAAGAAACATGCATCAGATCAGACAATGGTACTGAGTTTACTGCACAAGCCTTTCAGTCACTGTTAAATAAGAATGCCATCAGACATGACACATCAGCCCCTACTCACCCCATCAGGATGGGACAGCTGAAAGCGAGAGCTGTGGACATATGCTGCAATGACTGCTGCAGTGATTCACAATAAATATGTGGGACAGACTCCATACTACATGTTAACAGGAAAAACACCAGATTTATCAAAGATGAGATAGTTTGGATCTGTGTGTTAGACAGATTAAGAAAAAATTAGACCCAATGTGGGATAAAAGGATCTTTGTTACGACAAAAACAGGCCATCTTACTGAGTCTGCTATCCAGATTCAAGGAAAGTCATGACACACAGACTGGTCAAGTTCATCACTAAAAACATAGGTGGATATCTAACTCAGACAGAGCCAGAGGTTGTTGATGATTAATCTATCAGTAGAAGATCGTCATGCTCCAAAAGTGACACAAGAGGTTCAAACTGGACCCACAGCGAGTGAAGAAAATACAAAGAGTGTATGCTCCTCTAAAAGAGAGAGAAAATCCCCTTCAAATTTAAAGGACTGGCAGGTCACTGTGTATCACATGCTGAAAATGAGAGGACAGTTCTGATTATTTGGGTTCATTAGCTCATCATTGGAGCTAGTGATAACGAGTTAATACATGGTGTGGAAGAAATGCTAAAAGCTAAGTTCAAAATGAAAGACCTGGGAAGACTTAGGCCTTTCTTATGCATTGATTTTACACAGAGATGAGTCAAGATGGACCAAAAGATGTACATAACAAAGACACATGAGAGATTTGGTATTTCCAATTGAAAGGCAAGATGTACCCCATCAGAACAGAAACCAAACCTTGAATGTGATGGTAAACATGTAAATCCTAAACTATATTGTGACCTTATTGGCAGCCTGATAAATGTAATGACATGTACAATACCTGATATTAGTTGGATTGTAAGTAGGCTACTGCAACGTTTGTCTGAACCAAGAGAGTCTCATTTGACAGCTGCTAAACATATACCAAGGAAAACTACATTTAACAAGGAGCTTTGTTACAAGAAAAGTGAGGAGAAACTTCAGCTTGTAGCATAGTCTGATGCAGATTGGGCTGCAAATCAATATGACAGGCGGAGCACAACAGGCTACTGCTTTAGTCTAAACAAAAGTGGGCCTGCTATTTCATGGAGATCTAAGAAACAGCCAACAGTAGCCTTATCCACATGTGAGGCTGAATATGTGGAACTGGCAGCTACTACACACGACTTTGTATCTTGTACAGTTGTTGAGTGGAATGGACAAGGAATGCCACTTTATACCAGTAACAATCTTTGAAGATAACCAAGGAGCAAATGCTCTATCAAAGAACCCAGTGTGTCGTCAGAGGTGCAAACATGATGATATCAAGTATCATTTCATTTGTTCTGCACTGAGTGATGGTATGATAACTTCTAAATATTGTCCAATAGCAGAAATGATTGCAGACGTTTTTACCAAACCTGTAATGAAGTTAAAGATTGAAAAGTTCATGAGTTTTATGTTTGGAGTGAACCGCTAAAGAATCGTTAGACTATACAGTTGACAAAGTTGTATTGTTATGAGTTAAAGTATAAGAGCAAGTGGGGGTGTTGACCTAAGAGGAATATGTTGTATATGGGTGCTCTCATAGAAATGAGTTGTGTGTTATCTTCTGTGGATGGATACATGTACAGTATAAATAAAGGAGGAAGTTGGGATCACCTTCCTCTGCACTAAAGAAATGTAAAGTTTTTTACTGGACAAGTGGAAATGCTACAGGCTACCAGTTTTCTCTTTTGTAGGCTATAAAAAGTGGTTTCATATAACAGAGCCTTTAAATCAACAATGTTTAGCTAATGCAAGTAAAACAGACGTTTAACAGTTTGAATCACTGGTTTTAAGGTTTCATCTTAGCATGTTGTTTATATTTTCAAGTGTGCAAAGTAAAGAATTGCGACTTTCCGTTACCAGGCATGGGCTACTATCAAAAAGAAAAACAAATAAAACATTTATCATGGGCGTATGTGGCTTATTCATACATCAGCTGGAGTCTGTTCAACGAGGCTATTAACTGCCTCCTCTTCCATGTACAGGTTTTGTGCATGCCTTTGACTCAAATTTTTAGGCTACCAAATAGCATCTCTTTATTCGTTTCCACCTCACAAGAGAGGGTTTGGAGCTCAACCTCCAAAACGTTTCTTTTTTTGGCAGAACGTCTCCTCTCCATGGTTTGACCTCACTGGGCGAGGCCTTTGGACCACGAATAATTGAGGATGTAACATGTAAATGACAATGGCTGTCAGCCGTTGCATTTATCATTTGCATGCTGGGATTGGTCAGATATGAACGTTTCATGAATCACACATTTATTAATCTGTGAAATCATTCCTGTGATCAAATGTGCTCTCATTTCCACATTTGTTGGATAAATGAAGGCCAACTTGTTTTTGTGTATTTGGTAAACTTGACTTTTCTGCTATTCTGAAAATAAAGTACATTTGTAGGTAAGAATCTTGGTTTCAATAACACACAACACTGCTATTTGTGATCTACATCTACCAAAATGGAAATTAAACTTATTTTTTTTGTATAACTTAAAAATGGATATAGCCATACAGAGAGAGACAAGGAAAGAGAAGGAAAACAGCTTCAAATAACTGCTGGTTTAACATGGGCTGAAACAAACTCTAAACAGCTTTGGACCAGTTGCTCCCCAGGGAGGAGAAAATTTCTTTCAGTTTTCATACAGTAAGAGATGGGTGCTGGTTCATCCGCCAAGTAAAGTGCTGACACAGTACAAAGTCAACAAGATTTTGCATAGTGAGGAGAAAAGGCGGGGAGAAGCCTCGAGATCCGTCATGCAAGCCTATTCTCAGAGCTCCAGTCTCAGCAGCTGACACAAGAAAGTGTTCATGCATCCAGGGTTTTGAAATTCTGTGTCAGGCAAAAATAAATAAATAAATAAATAAATAAATAAAATACTAGGAAGTGTGAATACATAACCACACACAGATATTTGACTTATATTTAACAAAATTCAGCTCTCATTAGTCCCAGCAGTGTCATTTAGTGAAATTCCCAAATTTAATCACAACAGATCTGATGAGAGATCACATTTAACCTGCAGTCTTTAGCTCAGTTAATACCCTGCCCTCCACTTTGCAGTTTAGTGCAAGTGTTAGAGCCCACTTACAATCACTGTGAGCGTTTATGAAATAAAGACAAAAGGCTTTATCCTTTGAGCAATTATACTCCTTCAGCTCTGCACAGGAGTCACAGAATATGTTAATCTATACTGCATGTGTGAGGAGAATTAAACCTGCTTCCCCTGACCTACCAGCAAACTATCTCAAGTAACAGTAGGTTTCCTAAAGCACTGCTTTAAACAGGAGCAGCAATACTGAGATAATTCAGCTTGAAAATACAGAAGAAATCTTAAACTTTGAAAAGTTTAGCTACAACAAATGAAACTAATTTTCAAAAAAGGAAATGACACAGCAAAAGTAAGAGCAACCTCCTCTAATCAGTATTCTCTCTAACACATAGTAGCCTACCGAGAATTTTTCACTTCTTGTTTGAGGGATTGTCACTCATTCTTCCTGCAAAGCTCTCTAGTTCTGTGTTATTAAAGTCCATCCACAAATTCATGATAATTAAGATATCTAACAGTGAAGATCATGGAAAAACTATCATCTTGCGCCTCATGAGGTTGTCCATTGTGGATTTTTAAAATCATTATGCTTTTTGTAGAAACCATCCCCTTAGCATCTTTAGGTGCAGGTACTGCTGCAGAGTAACTTCACCAGCACACCAGAGAAGCTTTAATCTGCCTGGAGATTTTTCATTTAAAGCGTGGGATTTAATTTAGCTTTTCAGCATTCTCAGAAGTGCCTAAGATTTTTTGCGATCTTCTACATCTCAACATGGTAGTCTTTAATTCTATAAAAATGGGGCGGCATTGCTCAGAGGGTAGAGTGGTCATCCTGTAGTCTAAGGGCTGCCGGTTTGATCCTGATCCGGAGAACTCATGTCAAGGTCTCCCTGAGCAAAACCCCTAATTGCTCCTGATGGGTCGT
This sequence comes from Melanotaenia boesemani, assembly GCF_017639745.1. Taxonomy (NCBI): domain Eukaryota; kingdom Metazoa; phylum Chordata; class Actinopteri; order Atheriniformes; family Melanotaeniidae; genus Melanotaenia; species Melanotaenia boesemani. The sequence goes on along the minus strand of NC_055683.1, from coordinate 20,162,971 downwards.
GGTTGAGCGCCTTGCATGGCAGCTTCTACCATCAGTGTGTGAACGTGTGTGTGAATAGGTGAATGTGACATATATGTAAAGCGCTTTGGGTAAAGTGCTATATAAGTACAGAACATTTACCACGACATTCATAAAACTTTTTTCTTTTTTTATTATATTAAAAACTGATGGAAAAGCTTCCCTCATAATCTTCTGCTCTGTTTCATAAGCTGTGAAATTTGCATCCCTTGTCCTTTCCTGAGATGGCTGCCAATAAGGTGAAGCTGCACTCATCAAGGTCTGGGACTTTAATAATATGTACCCTAAGGATCAAATGCCTTTCCTTTTATTTAATTTTTTTTTTTTTTTACATGAGCTAATACATTAATTTGCTGATTCATTCTGGTCCAAGGTTGCTGCTCTCTCAGCACCCATCTTGATCTCATTCAGATTCATTTTCTAAACAAAGTGAAATTTTAAAATAAGTATGTACCTTGACATTTTTAACAAAATTTGTCATTTACTGCCAATAATAACCAATTAAAATAAAATACCAGGACACAAGAGAGAAGTAGTTGTTGGAAAGTGTCTTAATTGGCCTGTGAGCTTTATACAGTGAGCATGGGGCACACAGAACTCAGCCTTGGCCTGATTTGGTGGGAATACTTCTCTTGCAGGTATTTTGCAGGTTTTCTGTAGTAAAACAATCTTTATGAAAGATTTATAGTACAAAATACTGTATTTGCTTACAGCATACAATTAATAATACATTTTGTGCCTGTAAAATCATTGAGCCCATCTGCTAACTCATGAATTTATACAATGCAAACCTTCAAATACATCAACACAAAGTGTCTCTTGGTAAACTTTATTATTGTTCAGTCTATGGTGAAGTAGTTTTTGGTATCTGATTCAATAATGACGCTGCAATGTTTATACTAAAAACCGATTGCAAAGTACCACTCTTTGTAGAGCAAATTCTGTCTCTTTCATTTTTCTCTTGCTGTTGGAGAACCAGTTAATTTTAATTAGGTGTGTTACGGCTGGGAACCTCTAAAACCTGCAGGACCCTGGACCAAGAGCTCTGGAGTTTGGGATCCGTTCTTTAGAAAGATGAAAGCCTTAGCATAAGACTCTCAACATCCCTCTACACCTAGTTTCTCAATAGAATCTGTGAACCCATGACTGCATGTTTATTTATATTATGATATTGCTTTGAAATAGGGCTGTTAAAGTTAACATGTTAATTAACAAAAATTCAATTTAATGGCACTATTTTTTACTCTATAAAGGCTGAGATATAATTGCTGTTAACAAAGCGTCTGTGTATGTATCATGGCTGACACACCTTCCTAGCGTACACTCAGAACGCCAGGAACATAAGGCCTCTTGCGTTGACATGAGGTAACGTTTCACATGAACGAGTTACAATATTAGCTTGAATGCTAGGGGTGTTCATGCGAGCATGAATACAAGCTCAAACACAATGATGGATAGTTTTGAAGATTGTCTCACGGATCTTGTCTGCAACTATTGACATCTCTGGGATTTTTTCTTCTCATTACACAAACACTTTTAAGCCTTAAAAGTTGGCAACAGATTGGTAAACTGTTATTTACAGAAATACAATGTGACTGGCAGGCTGGCCTTTTCATTATTTCAGTCTAAGTGTGATGTACTTCCCCTAGTGGTGATCTTCAGTATCAAGCGTTTTGGCTGGGTTGTGCTGCTGTCGAGATGCAGCAAGTATATACACAGATGGCGCAGAACACTAACATACATGTTTGCGTACATGTGCACACACACTCCAACCAGTAGAAAATGCATGTTGGAAAATATGCCTGTTAAGTTTCCTGAAAATCAGACAAAATAAGGTTTTTTTTTCCTAGTGAGGTGAAAATGGAAAGACTTGTTATGCTAAGAACTTCAAGCCCGTCACAGAGATGCAGATGAACGAGCTGAATTTACTGTTACTGTACTGTACTGTAATTTCTGAGTTGTATTGTGGCTTAAACTGGAACCAGTATTCTTTGTAGTTTTTATTAATGGCATCTGAGATCAGAATCTTGAGAATATTTAGAGCAACTCCAGTCAGTAAAACCGTCTTTATTCACTTCATCAGGACCTTCCAGTAGGACAGTTTCTGTCTTTTTATTTTTTGTCACAGCATTTCAGTCATTTATGCAAAATTAGTCCACTGTGAGGTTTGAAAATGCAACGTGACTTCACACAAGAGTGTAGCTGTCATGTACATATAAATGACTGTTGGATGACGTCAGGATTTGCGTCTGAAGCGAGTGGATTTGTAAAACTGTTGAAGCAGCTGCTTTTAACCAGGTGCCATGAAACATGAAAACTTGTGCTCTTTTGCTAATTGCAAAGTTTTTAATTGCAGTAAATGATTAATCATTTAGCCCTACTTAAAAGTATGACTCACCACCAGAGATCATTGTTACATGGACTGCTTTTGTGCTCATTGAGGCTTGTTATAAAATCAAGTTAACCATCCATCCATTTTCTATACTTAGTCCAATTCAGGGTAGCGGGGAAGCTTGAGCCCATCCCAGCAATTAGCAGGCGAGAGGCAGGGTACACCTGGACAGGTCACCAGTCCATCACAGTGAAGTCAAGTTAATAAACAAGTTAACTGTCAGCCAATCAGCATTCACTTGACTTGGTTGGTTTTGGAGGTCTGTCTGGAGGACGACTATTGGATGAAAGGACGAAATTTTTTTCGGATTTACTAATAAAAATGTAACAAGTCAGCAGGATTAATTTCAAAGCTGTTTGAAGCTGCCTTGCTTCTAAACACTGAGGGAACAATGTTTGATGAATTTCCAGGCATCAGGTGAACAGAGAGAAAGCAGGTTAGAATCTCAGCACTTTATGATTGTGAGGTAAAATAAATCTTTACAAAATGCACAATAACTTCCATCCATGCACCTTTAGTGGTATATTATCTAGATTTATTGCCCATAAATTCTTTAACTTTATATTCTTAGCTTGACTGTTCAGCTTAACTGGTCAAAACTTTCATTTGATAACTAAAGAAAGAGTATCAGTTTTTATGTTCAGCCTCGTGACACCCAGGAACTCAAAAGGATGAAAGACTGAGCTGTTCTGAGAAAACTAGCTGTGTATTATCTGGACTTCTTACCACTGTCTTGGTCTCTTTTTTGCTCTTCTTTTACTTCTTTCTTTTATCAGTGCCAGACAGAACTTCATTTCTATAAAACCCCTCTCTCCTGTTTGTTTACATAAGATGCCACTGCAGCATGACTGAAAGGTGGAGGTGGGGCCCCTTGTGGGAGTTCTGCTCCTGTCGACCACAGTCATTGTAAACTCTCCATGTTGTCACTTCTCTGTAGTGAGTCAAAGTTGGTCGGCTCTCGGAGAATCTCTTATGGCTCGGGGACTCAAGCATTTGACTGTTGGTAAGCAGTGCCTCTGCATGAAGTTTCTCTGTATGTTCAGAGCCAGTGAGCAAAAACGTGAAAAAAAGCTTTTTTCTCTACCTCTATCTCTCTTTAACTATATTTCTCTCTATAACTATATATCTTGAAAGAGAGAGAGAGAGAGAGAGAGAGAGAGAGGTAATTTAAGAACAAAAAGCCTTTTTACATATCTGCTGAATATTGCATAAATTGGATAATGAGTAGGGAGTGAGAATAAAAGCAAACACTTAGATTTCTTAATTATATTACTGAGATATTGTGTGTGTAATAAAGAGTAATAACTTTTGATGAGTTATTACACTTTTTGTGCTGCTCATTATTAAAAGATGACATCCTGTTTTCATCCTTAATGTAGCTAAAATCAATGTTATTACCTGCTACACACAAGCTGAAAACACATAGAAATGACTTGTGAATATGTGCTTTAAGTGCTCTGCTATTAATATTTAATGATGTGAGATTACATTATGCTCCAGGATATGCATTATTGTTTTCCTCAAGAGATTTTTTTTCTTTACCTTTTCTGCTCATTTATTTATTTCAAAGGAATAATTTCATTAACAAACTTGTATCAAACACCAACTTGGCCATTCTCTGCTTTGTTTATACAGCACGCTGCTGTCAGGCGCAAACCTCCTATGTCCAAAACTGTTTTTTCAAGAAATTAAAAAAACTGTATGGTTTTTGTATAATTGGACATAATATCATCAAACTTAGCATTGTGTTTTACATCATATATCTTTGGTTAAATATTTGTAAAACTAAAGGGTGACCAATATTACTGATTTATGAAGAAAAAAAAATCACAAATTTTGGAGATAGGACGTTTTTGCCTGACAGCAACACAGCATCAAGTTAGGCAGAGATTAAATCTAGACAAGGTAGTTGTTGCTGGTCTCAGTGAAATACTTGTCAGTGGCTCTTTGTCTAGACCTTCTGCACCAATAAGTCATCTCTTTCTGTCATCTGATTTAGAAATAGGAATTTTAATACATTCATTTTGACACTTCATCTCACCTGTACATGAAAGTGCAGTTATAAATGCTTATCTGGTTGCATGTTAGGCAGGTTTTTAAGTAATTATCCTTGATATATTCAAAGAGAAATGCGTCATTTAAAAAAACAAAATGGCAGCATATGGTGCTGGTCATAATAGTCATAATAAGGTAAGTAGAAGGTGATAATAAATGCCGTGGGAGGGAAAAGGAAGGGGTGGTTAGAGGTGGAAAGAGAACATGTGAACTGCAGCACCTGACTGTCTGTTCAGCCAGAGGAGACTGATTACTGCTCTAAGCGGAGGTGAACATCTCCAACCCAACATGAAAATGTTAAAAGGGATTCTGGATAAAGAAAAGGGGAAAAAAATTCACCAAGGCCATTTCTTCCCCTTACTTTGACCTTTTTCTCTTGGAAAAAATAATTACAGAGCAGACCTGAATATTGACACCAAGTAGTTGCAATGTGTTTTTTTTCTCTGAGTACAGGACAAAGGGATCCTCCAGGCCTTGGCAGAGGTGGCATTCAGACATAAAACATGTTATATAATCTGTTGGTTCTGTTACTTTATCTCATCCTCTTTTGTGAGAAATGTTAAATTCCATCTTTTCATTTCCTGCCCCAAATTTACAGAAAAATACCAAGTCCAGGGTATGTGCAGAGTGACCTTCGTGCTGCTTTAAGGCCAACCAAACCCTCAGACAGATTGATAAATAACTTGGTAGTTTGTTTAGGAATGCTTAGAGAAATATTTTAACTTAATATAATAGACGTGTAACCATAGAAACGGCTCTGATAATAACGAGGAAGCTGTCAGCGTGCCTGTCTACTTTTGCCTGTGAACATCAGCGGGATGAAAAAAGATGAGAATGAATTCCTTTGATTTCACTGCTTCAATAGAAGCAACCGCTGGAAAAGGATGAACCTGCTTTATGCTTCGTGGAATCAAAGGGGAGGGTGATGAAGGAAGGCTGGGCTGCAGGTGCATGAGGCATTACCTCGTCAAATCCCCCCTTTATATCCACCTATTCTAGCGTTGCAGACACCCTTATTTTCACGGTTTATTGTATATATAATTTAAGAGAAGACAGATTTCCTGTCGGTCAGTTAAGTGGTCTGATCACTGATGTAATATTAAGGTGAAAACATGAAATCCGTCTATTTAATCAGCTTGATACCACAACGATGCGCACACTGATTTCAGCTTTTAACAAAGGATGGGTGAACATGTTCAGCCTTTTTGAAGACATAAGTTGCATAACGTTAGCAGCATCACCACTCAGTTTATTTTATGGTTGTGTAAAATAAACTGGACATGAATGGGATCAGTTTTTGACATCTTTAAGCTAAATGATTCTCATTTGCTTTCCCTTACCTTTTTGTATGTATGACAAATGTTGAATGAAGCCCGTCACCCTGACTAACATCTGCACATCCACCTTTCTAACTTTTTTATTATAACTTCTATGTTTTGTTTAACTCTTAGTTAATTTTTATAACTTTACACAGAAACTAGAAAGAAAAAAGCATGATAGTATTAAATGAGACTAATGTATGATGTACCCATCTGCTGATTCTTTCAGCACATTTGTTTGCGCTGATGTTTATTTAAATGTTATGTAAAATGCATTTTAAATTCACTTTCAATAAAAAGTTTGGTCAGTTCTCTTCCCAATCTCAGATTAGAAGAGTTTTCCTTTTACCAAAAGTGCTCTTGGCACCTCACCAACACTACGAAACTGCCTATAACCAACATGCAGCCCAAAACAAAGATATGCAGCTTGACTCTTTTTAAGTTACAATGAACTTTAGACAGAATTTAAAATCCACATACTAGCAAGTGTAGTCATATACAATTAGTTTTATTTTCATAGAAAAACCCCACTGATTAACACTTTAAAAAGAGGAAAATACAAGTAAAAACAAGAAATGTAAAGAGTAAGTGAATGAAATTTTCTGCACATCCACACCAAGCAGAAATCTTTTTATAGATAAGACTGTGTTAAAGCCCACAGTGACTTCCCTCAGGGTCTCTGGGGAAAAGCCTTCAGTCGGGCTCTTTCAACTGCAGCAAAGCGGAGAGACCTTCGCACGCAGATCAGATCTAGTCTCAACAAAAAGGCCTGGTGACACCGTAGAGACCATGAAGGAAGGCATGTTGTGTTAGCTTCCAATTAACTAAAAATTGTTGTTTTTAATCACTGGCACATCCCTTCATGTTTTTCTAATGAATCACATGAATGTTTTTGAGTTAGTCGTACTTGCCACTGCATTCACGAATGCCCCGTTTTTCTTTATGTATCATTACTTTGGGTACAAATAGAGGTAATGTTTAGTGATTATTAATGACTGGGGTTTGACCACTTTTGTGTTTTACCAACTATTTTAGGGTTTATCAGAAGAAATGAACAAAGAAGAGACTGCATGTGTGTGTTTTACTTATTTATTTGTTTAACCTGTTTGCATTGCTTTAGCCACATTCAGGTTAATTGCATTTGCAAACTGAGTGTGTGCTGAAACAACTGGATGAAAAAAAGTATTTCTACTGAAAATGTTTTCATACAAACACATTCAAACTCAGACTTAATTCATATTAGCTGATTCTGTCCCACTCTGAATAATCTCAGCTCTATTATATTTGACTAACTCTGCCTGCTGGGCATTTAGAGCAGCTGGAAGTTTGTGTGTGTATTTGTATGACAGAATGAGTTGTGGTTAATGATTAACAGGACGAATGTGGACTGGCTGCACCAGCATTAAAATCACAAAATGACTAACGTCAAGGACGCTCCCGTGACTTCTGCTGACTGAAAATATTAACTTAAGCTGAAATCAGTTCTAATTAACTGAGAGACGATCCAGAATGGGAGTTCTGTTTTGCATGCATGAAGGTACAGTGCAAAGCCCGGTCAAGGCAAAAAACAAGCATTGAGTGAGACATCATGGATCGTATGCAGATCACGTCTTTGACATGCTTTTATTCACCCTCTAACTGACCTGACAGGAAGACGTTCAGCTGCATGTAGGTCTGTGCAAGTGCCTTTAATAAACATAAACAGAGAGAACTGACATTGAGCTGACAACAGTTTTGTTGACTGGAGGTTGAAAACATTTGTGTGTGTAAAATGGCCAAAGCCCTTAGACCAAACCAAACTGGAAAAAAAGCAGCAGGGCCCTGCATTTGATTTTCAGGTGGGCTTTAAGCTGCTGCTGCCGTGGTTACCTTATTATCTGAGATACTGCAGCGATGGAATGAAAAAAAAAAGAGAGAAAAAAGAAATAAGCTGATAACATGGGCAGATTCATCAAGCTGAGAGGAGACAAGCTGATATTTGGGATGAAGGATAAAAGAGGACAAACTCCAACTGTGAAGCTACTAATTACTGTGTGAGATACTGTATGACGTACCCACTGCTCAAACCTCCCACTCAGAATGCCAAAGATGAGCTGAGGACACAGGTAAACCACCAAGACACCAGCAAAATATTACACTTTGATTATGGCAGTGATATTGATGCAGGTGATGAATGCTTAAAATCCCTCTGGTTTAAATATGTAGTAGACTATCTATACCACCAGCAATGTGCATTTCATTCATGTCTGCGGTGTATGAAGCCAAATACATGTTGAGTCAAGGTAAAGTATATGCAAATTAATGCAGAAGTGGGAACAGCCGGCCACTGTTTGCTTGTTACATTGCAGCTCTACAGAAAAGGGGGGCAAAAGTTATATTGAGTTCATTACTGCCATCTATGTGCTGTGTCAGTGTCTGGCTAAATGTTGTTTATATTAAGCCACAGTAAACGTGCAATACTCCCAAGGTTGTACCCAGAATGCAAAAGCACAGTTAGATTTCTAAATAACTCTCTGCCTGACAGAGGAAGCACAATATGACAGTATAGATTTTACTATCTTTTGATCACACTTTTATTAAGCTGAATTCATTGTGAAAATTGTAGCCAATATTACCCTGTGAAAGGAGAAGGAGAAGATATAAGAAATAATGAACATTAACAACACAGTTTCAGAGCAGTGTGTTGCTTTTAGTGACAGAGGTATGAAGCATCATATAACACAATATTAGTGTCTACTGTGTAGCCAAGTTCACACGTGCAGTTCTTTCAATTTATCTGTCAGCAATTGAAATGGTAGGCATCCTGTTTAAAGATTCAAATATTAAAAAAAATAATAAAATAAAAGAAGCTGCAAAATGTCAGAAAGGTTTCCATAGACTAGTTTAAAGATACTAATCTAGGGTAAGTAGCGTAACCAGAATGTGGTAGTATATATGGTAGTGGTTAAAATTTAATAGAAGAACTAGTTGGCCTCAAGGAAAAATACCTTTAAAAGGAAAAAAAATAAATAAAAGAAAAAGAAACACAGCATTGGATGTCCATATGCTGTAAACATATGAATAACCAACATAGACAAACAAACAATACTAAATGTGAACTACATGGTTTTTGGTCATCCAGCACAGCAGGCAGCTCAGAGATGATGGTGGAGACGGCAACCTGAGGTGAAGTAAAAGATCAGGTTTTGCTCAGGTTAATAAATCTAAATTAAAACTAAAATAATTTTTCTGAAACACAAGAATATTTAACACAGATTACATGATGCCTCTAACATATTTTCTTCCTCAAAAATTCTTGGAGAAAAATGGCTTTAAAAACCTGAATGCCACTAACTAAAGCTTTGCTTCTGCTTCTCCTAATGGCATTCTCTGTCCCTTATTCCCTATCTGAGATCCAGAACTAAGACTGAAGGTTTAAGTTCTCACTCGCTGAGAAGACAAAGTACCGCCTCTGATAATAAAGCGGCGCCTGTCCTGAATTATTAATAATAAGTGCTTTTTTTTCCCAAAGAACAGGGCTCAGCACCCCACAGCGGGTCCTATGAGCTGCCACTGACTGTAAAGAACACATACATTATTGTCCAGTGGTGGAAACTGCAGGGCTCTTTTTGACATGATTCATTTAATTTGTACAACATTTTGATTTAGCCAGTGCCAGTTTATCCCCTATGGATAGATAAGAAAGTTGATATTAATTATATATCTATTCCTCCCTCCAATCCCTTAGGTACCAGTATAGCCTGTCAGAAATGCTTGATGGACTTTCCACACACACTGACTAAGGTTGCCAACATTTCCACTGCCAAATAAGCGACAAATGATGGTGTGCCAGCAGCAGCGTCACAGCTGTGTGACTACTGTAGTGTGGGAATATACAGTGTATATTCATAGCTGCTTGAAAAAGGTAGGGAAAAGTCAACATCTTTCTTAAAACTAGCATTAAACAAGCCGTTGTGTACAAACCTCAGCTATAAATGATCACATACATTACAAACTGGACAATTAATACAAAATCTAAATTAAGAAAGAGGCTCTGTGCTGCTTCTCCTTGAGTCTGACCCACATCTTGGGCATCTGAGAGAAAACCCCCATTACAAAGGTATTTGAACCTGGCATGCAGAGAACAATTCAGACAATCTTAAACAAACTGGTTGGTCATGTTTTAGACAGATGCCATGCATTTCCAGCAGGTGAAATTTGTTGTATTGTTGTCTTGACTTTCAGCATATCATTCCTGCTAGCACAATACTCCTTACAGAGTAGGGTGCATGTTGGCTGTGTCAGAGGCTGATTGGTCTCAGTTTCACTCTTACATTTGCTGGTGACAAATCAAACCACCTGTCAGTGTGTGCTGACATGACAACTGAGTCATAACTTTACAGCTTCTGTTGCTGCTTAGACCATGTGATGCTTATCCATCAGCTGCTGGGTCTGATATCCAACAAAGTTGTCCCATTTCCACTGAAGCATCTTCATTTGGATTTACAGGCTGCTTGTTTCATTTACCTTAATGAGGACTAGCAGGAGGCCGGTATGCAAATAGCAACAAGGCAAAGGTGCAGCAGGATCAGCAATCCCTTCCAAAAATACAAACATAAATCTGGGCAAAACAGAAAGACACCAAAAATTCTGGAGACAGACAGAAAAGGATGATGACTACGTGGAACAAATGAAACCATGAACTAAACCCTGAATTAACAGAATGCTGATGTAGCATGATCAGTGAACTGAAACCAGCGGTGAAAACTTCCACCTTGGAAGTGAAACCAACACACCAAACATAAAAAAATACACATTTCTAAGTTTTTATTCTTTAAGTTCTGAGTTATTTTTAATTGAGTCCCTTGACAAGTTACTTAGGCATCATTGAATTGAATTGTCAATTTTTGGGTAGTTTTTCTAGGAAATAGAATATTTAATTATTGCATGCCAACAGAGACTTACTATATTTGTTTACTTATTTAGCCAGCAGGGGGTTGTAGGAGTGTTATGAAGTCATAATTAGGAAATATTATCATCAGCCCACTGGAAAGTCTTCCAATATAATCTCCTAGCTGTCTTCACGTTAATGTTTACTCTCCTCTGCATGCCTAATAGAGTCAGGCTCAGATACTGGTGGGATTTCTCCCCTCCACTTTGAAGAGGAATATATGAGAGAATCCCGTCAGCAGCCTTGTGTTTTTCCTCCCTGAACCAAAAGTTAAAATGCATGAACTGTAGCGAGCTGATGTGAAACAAAGAGGCAGGTGGATCGTACATTTTCCATTGCCCCACCTTGCCAGGAGTGGCACAGCTCCAACTGCAAAAGCAACATGTCACAAAAAGTGTCTGTCTGGGTGTAGTTTCTAAAGTAAGTGAATATTCTGGCATGCACTCCAGCAGGCTGTGGTCAGTCTTGTGCAGGAAGGCATGGAGCATCCTCAGAAAGGGAGGCAAAAATGCACCTTGCATCTTCTTCTGGGTCTCCCTTACAGGACCCATGAAATGAAACACAGGGTTTCCAAACTTTGCTTTTCCTTTTGTCTTTGTTCTTTCTAGTTGGTTGGAAAGAACCCTTTCACTATAGTTTGGTGAAGACCCAGAATTTTACTGTCATCTGCCTCAGTCACCTTCCTAAATGCCCAATTGATGTTGGAAACACCCTGCACCTCCATCATCTGGGATTTTGGAAGAACCATCATCATCTGTCAATCATGGTCACCTTTTGTTAATTTTTTTCTTCAACATTTAATATATATTTAAGCTGCCACAGGAATGTTCAGTAAAATTCACTCCTTTTCATGTAATTTCAACCTGAAAGCAATAAACCCCCTTGGCATGACATGCAATGGGATTTTTGTGCAGTTTCTTGAGCGCAAACCCTTGGGAAAGCTCCAATCCTCTTCTCCCTTTGGTCATGTCAACCCTTCTGCAGCACAGAGGTCATAAGGGAGTGTGGAAGCAGAAGGGAATTACTTTGAAAAATTGCAGGCACTGTGCAATTTGATATGAACCATGTTCCTGCAGGATACTGTACAAATGAGCAGCACAGTACAAGTTACAGTAAACTTTCTTAAATCTGCTTGAGCCTTAAAAGCTGTGGAGATCTCCCTGTCTGACCAAGAGCGCTGCAGGAATACTAGCATGACAAAATGTGTGTATATTCAAGCCCCTCGAGGCTGCCTTCTCAGAAAAAAGGAAAGACCCTTCCTGTGATTGCATAAAGCATAGAGGGATTGGTTTGAGAGGAAAAAAAAGGGTAAAGAAGATCAAGTGGGAACGAAACAGAGAAAAGAGTTCAAAGTGAATAAAATTATCATTCAAACGTGGTGCAGATGTAATTAACTGGTTGGTTGAATCAGGGCCGGTTCTAGGAATGCATACATGAGGGGGCAGGCATAAATTTGAAGGGGGCATTATGAGTACATACTTCAGCATTTTCTTGTTGTTGTTTTTTAAGTGTTTCTTTAACGGAACTGTGCTGTTAGTGGAGTCCAACTTCAAAGAAATGGATTGCACTTTGTCAGGCCTCTACTCTAAGACCTGTCCAGCTTGGGTGTCCCACCTGAAACCAAAGCTCCTGCTGGTATAGCTCTTAGAGTCACTGAGGCACGCAAACCCCCTGACCACAATAAGGTGGCAATCCCTCAGGGGGGGAACAGAAAATATCAATAACAAAATGAAGTAAGAAAAAAGAAAAGAATGATCCATTATCAAAGCTTTAACAACCAACAAAATAACAATTGCCCTATTGGACAGCCATTAGATGTCTAAGCATTTTGAATAAATTTGAAACTAATAACAATAAACTCAACTATCTGTGTGTTTGTTTCTGTCTGTATATAGACCATAATGATTAAAGAATCATAACTATCAAGCACAACAATAACAGAGCAAAAAATTAAACCCCCTACCAAAATAAGGCAGTGAACCTTCAGGGGGAAATAATGATAATAATAAATGAAAATGAGTAAAAACTAAATGATCCTTCATCAAAATTTTAAGAACCAACAAGGCATACATGAAGCTCTGAGCTGAACTGCTGAAAGCAGCGGGAATGTAGAGTGAAACTTTCTGTTATTTTTTTCTTCAAACTAGCATGCTGAACTAAAGGCTGGGCGGAGCTTGAGGGGTCTCATATGCGCAGCTCGTTTTCCCTCCCGAGGAGGCAGTCACATCTATGGCCCGTGCGTGATTGATCACTGCTCCTACTAACAGGCGTAGACACGTTTAAATAGAACAGAAACAAACCCCAGTTGACAGAATAGATGCAATAAATACGTCTGTTATTATAAGTATTTATTCAGTATCGCTACAACACATTTAACAGAGCTTTACTCTATAAGTTTTACCGCTGGAGCTCAGCAGCCGCTCTCTCTACGAGGGGGAGAAATATGACACCGCAAGATCAGGCTGTATGTCAACTCATTTGCATACTAAACACTGATTGGTTGTTTTCTGTGGTGGTGGGAAGGACTTGTTGAAGACAGTACAATGGATCCTGTGAAGCTCCGACACACAGAGTTCAGTACAGAGGGGAGAGAGCGTTTGGAGAGATTTGCCCATTTCGGCGCATTTGATTGAGGGGGCAGAATGTTTGTTTGAGGGGGCACTGCCCCCTCTTGCCCCTGCGTAAAGCCGGCCTTGGGTTGAATGATAATTGCTATAGATTGCATCCATATTTCTTAATAACCAGTAAATCTAAAAATAATATCCAACACATTACAGCTTGTTTGTTTAATCTATATATAAAAAGAAGAAAATACTGTTTTGTTTCTACTTGATATTGAAGCCACTGCTACATCATAGAAACAGTTCTACAATCCCACTTCCAAGATAGGTTACCAAGAAATGCTAAAATGTCTCAGTTTCAACATCATGTTGGTTATGTTCTGTTAGGAATAAAATATGGATTTATTAATCTGCAAATTATTGCACTGTGTTTTTTTTACTTTTAGCACGACAACTTTTTTGGAATTGGGGCTGTTCATGTCATAAGTGTTACACATAAGTCAAAGAGGTCTACAAAGCGATATCTGTGCCTTGTTACTAAGAGCCTGGAATGAGTAAAAGTATGTAAAGTTTATTACTGGAGAATTTTTGAATACAGAATTACTTGCAAGTAATGAGAGTGGTCATCCTGACTCGCGTGAAATCAGGAGAGACTCTGGGGAGGCAAAAGGAAAAACAATAGTTATACATTTCTGTAGTAATAATCCTCCTTCCTGAAGACCTTGGGTGGACACACAACTCCAAGAGCTGGCGTCAAAACAACATCACTTAGTTGTGTCTATTTTGAGTATTGATTGTGGATTAAAAAATGTTGCAAAGTGCAAAATAAATGTTCCATTTGAGAAATTTGATACTGGTTTAAAAATTGTTTTACAGAAAGGGAGAATTATAAGAGTGTTTTTGTAATGGTTTCACCATTGAGAAATGACATGTCTTTCAAGCATTGGCCTACGATGGGACAATGACACCACCTCATGATGAATAGTTAAAATGACAAATTTTACTACTTTTCTTTCTAATAAATCCATGCCATTAGAGAATGCATGGTTATATTGTGTTATGGTTGAGGTATTTAAAAAGTGTGGTATTAATGGGAGTCAATGGAAATTTGTTGTCCGATGAGATAGTACATCATTAATCTGACCCTGCCCAGAAAAACTAAAAATGCAGCAAATTGATTTTGTTATTCATTTTTAGTATATCTAAGACTGATCTTCACATTAAGTCCACAACATCCCAAAATCTATTATATGGGAAAAAAAAACTAGGTTAGTTTTATGGAAACAGTGACTTTGTGTTGGAAAATTGGAATTTAAAGGGTTAAAAACAATTTACATTATTTAATATTTGATATTTCTGGTTAGGGCTGAAGATGATTAAAACATCTGAGCAAAACAATTATTTCATAATTTTGTAATAGCAATTTTAAGAAGGGGACTTTTCTGTCCTCCCACGACCCGAAAGGATAGTAAATTAGTGTGACCCACAAGGGTTAAGTGATTCAATGTCCTGTGTTGTTGCTATGGGAAATTCTTGTTGGCTAGGTAGGCTGTCCCACTTCACGAATGTTAAGTGGACTTTGAAGTGTGTAAACTACGGAGGACACTCTGTAGCCTACGTAGTCTTCCCACTTCGAAGAAGAGATGGGATTTATGGCTCTTTGAAGGGAGCCGGATCTTGAGGAGCTGTTCCTTTCAAAGAGCCATTCAAAAGACTGGCTCGTTCTTACAATATCTTACAAAATTTCACAATATATATAAGAATGACTAACAATCAAAATATGTACCTATATAAAATCTACTATACAAGATTAAAAAATGATAGGAAAAATATAGATAAAAAAGGATAAACCTGAGCAGTCAGTGCAAATTCTAGTAAATGTTTTAAATAGAACTCACAGTATTTGTTTCCAAACAATACTCTCTGCCCATAGATGCTTCACATGAATGGAGAGTGTTGGACATCAGACTTCTATGATCTCACAAATGTTATTTATTTTATTTTCATTTTACTCAACTGTACTACTTCTTATTTACTTATTTGTTAATTTATTTATTCATTCAGTCATTTTTAGCTGGAGGCTTGTTTTATTGAACAATGAGATATGAACTAAGATATGCATAAATGTTTTTAATTATGTAAAGAACTTTGTGTTGCCTATGGCATGAAAAGCTCTTTATAAATAAAGTTTGATTTGATTTGATGAAGGCAGTGTCAAAAATTTGTATATAAAAGGAATGGCTCAAAAATGAATGGCTCACTGCTATGAATCGGTTCCCATTGTTCATTTAAAAGAGTCGTTCAAAAGAATCGATTTGTTCATGAACATCACATCTCTGAGCCTCACCTACCTGGGCAAGTGCACAGGGGACTATGTAAGGATGCTTTTTATTGACCTTAGTTCAGCTTCAGCATCATAGTTCCCACAACGCTCCACTCCAAGCTGCTCAGCCTGGGGGTGAACTCTACCTTGTGAACCTGGATCCTGGACTTCCTGTCAAACTGAACTCAGATGGTACGATTGGGCAGGCACGCCTTCAGCCCCCGAACCCTCAACATCAGCTCTCCACAGGGCTGGGTCCTCAGCCCTCTGCTCTTCTCCCTGTACACTCATGGCTGTGTAGCCATGGACAGCTCCAACACCGTAGTGAAGTTCACGGATGACACTGTGGTGGTTGGGTGCATCAACAACAATAATGAGCTGGCGTATACAGGGGAGATGGAGAAACTGGCAGAGTGGTTGCCATGCTAACAACCTCCTGCTAAATGTAGACAAAACTAAGGAGATGATTATTGACTATGGGAGGAGACAGCAGAAGATTAACGAGGAATTAACGGGACTCTGGAGTAGATGTGCAGTTTCAAGTACCTGGTGTGCACATCACCAAGGATCTATCCTGGAGTCTGTACACAGACAGCCAGATGAGGCAGCGTCTTTTTCACCTCAGACAACTGAGAAAGTTCAGAGTCTCTTTGAAAATAATGAGGATGCTCTACACTGGAGCGGTGGAGAGTGTTCTGACTGGTAACATTACCCAGTGGTACGGGAACAGTACTGGTTGTGACCAGAGGGCCCTGCAGAGGGTGCTGAGATGAGCAGAGTGTACCACAGGTTCAAAACTCTCCACCCCCCAGAACATCTTCATGAGGAGAACAGCAAGAGCAAACAGGATCATGAGAGACCATCATCATCCTAGCAACGGTCTGTTCTAGTTTAATTAAGGTGAACACATAGAGGCTCAGGAGGAGCTTCTTCCATCAGGCTTTCAGAACTGTGAACTCTACCCTACTGACACTGGTTATTTTACTAGTTGTAAATGGGTGTGCACAGCCTCAGATGCATGCATGAGTGCATTTCACTACCATTTTGCATGTGCAGGAGACAAATAAACAACTTGAAACTTGAATTTAACTTTTTACTTTCCACATTAAGTGTCCTCAGATTACTTTTATTTATATAGTGCCAATTCGCAAAAAAAGTTATCGTACATTTCTGACCTTGTTCCATCAATGTTACATAACTCTCTTCCATTCTGCCTGACAAAGACAGCATTGCCTCTTCCTTTTTGGTGCTCTAGGGCTGCCAGTCTGTTTGTGTTGCAGAATATCTAAACTCTTCAACGCTCTGGGGAGGAACCCACTCCACTGTTGCGGCACCATGTCATCCAACTCTGCAGGCATGGCTAAACCAGCCAATGTTTTGAATTTCAGGTGTCTGAAATTGTGGATGCAGGCGGGTTTGATATTCCTCATGGAATGGTCCAGTTACATAACAACAAAGGCTGTTTCCTGTACAGTTAGATCCATGAAGAATCAATAACAAGCTTCTCGCAGCTTCCTATTTATGTTCTCAAGGCCAAAAGGCGAAAACTTCAGTATTATTTTATTTTTCAGCTACAATCAATCAAAGCCACACAAAGAGTCTAAATAGCACCTGCAAAACAATAATGCAAACTCATAAAGTTAGTCTGCTCCACAGAGATTTAGAGAAGAGTTCATAAGGCTGTGAGTATAAAGCCAGGGCTCTGAACATGAACATGTCCTTGGGATAGGAGGTGACTCTTGACTAAATCATGACTCTACACATCTATCAGTGCTGCACCAGCAGAAACCTCAGCTCTGTTTCACTCCTCACTCACAAGAAAATGCAGGGAAACCCTCCAATGGCTCAATATTTCCAATTAGGGATTCTCAGTTTATGTCTTTGGGGCTGAATTCTATTAAGAGCTAAAGAAAAATAGCACACAAGTACAATTAAACTCCTCTTCTGCATGAATACATCTAATTTGGTTTGTGTTTAAAGAAAACTATATTGTAATTTTATGTGTATAAAATGCAATGAGAGTAATATTTTCAAAATGTTGTTACATCTAATTTCTCAGGCACTGTGGATAAATATTATTCTTGTTACTCTACATTATGGGACCATCCATTGAGTGGAGAAACAGAAACTTTAATTTTCTTCTAATTTGGTTGCATAATAGACTTGATCAGAAATGTTGTAAACAGGCTGCAAAAAGGACGGGTCATCAGACTCATTTCACAACACTTAGTCTACTAGAATATTAATGGTTCTCAGATATAAAAGCAAGGCATCAGCAAGATTTTTCTTCTTTTGAATGCATACATGAAAAAGATCTAGGAATTGCTTGTGGATAGTAACAGAAAAAAGCTGAACTCTTGTGTTAAGAATTCAACTGCTATGGCATTAAAAATGCTTTAAAAAATCTAAACAATGAAAGGTGCTTTTACAGTAAGTGATAAAAATGCATGCTGTGTAATCATACCCATTAAACTTTGTGCGAGTCAGATGCTTTACTGCCAGTGTGAGAACATGTAGCGTTCTCTAATGACTGTGTCTGTGGGCTACAGTCAGTTTTTTCTAGCCTTCTGATGTTACCAATAAATATAAAAAAGTGAAAAAAAAAAGAAAAAAAGAAAAGATATGTTATGAACAAGCAGGGGATCATTTGAATGCAGATATTTTTTTAAGCTGATGTATGTGGATTGAAGGTTTTAAAGTTACATTTTGAAGACAAGTGTCAAATGATGTACAAGATTAAAAAAATGTTTAAGAAATTAAGAAATTAATTACAAAAAAAAAAAAAAAACAAATAATAAATTTTGTGTGTAAAAACAAAATGAACACATTTAATTGCAGTTTAAATTCCAAACAACACGGAGCGTTTGTCAGTGCATGGTTTCCGGTACACCGAGTAGACTGGTGCACACATCAGAGCTCAGCTAACAACTTAGCTACTTTGGCACTTTATTTAGCAGGTTTTCTGACCCCTCTAGCGTCTCTATTTAAAAGAAATCGGCTAGCAACAAATTCAGCGACTTTTTCTGGTATTATTAGAGGCTTTTGGAGACTGACGTGAAACCATATATAGTTTTCTCAATGAACATGGGTGTTGCCTCAGGCTATTCTCTGTCCTAAAGCTCTCACAGTTGCATTCAGAGGAGCAGATGTTTATCTCTGCTAGTATGAAGTGAAGACAGAAAATGAAACATGCAAAGCTGACTGGCTGATCCTGCCCTGATCTCAGACTCACTTTGAGCACACAGTCGCTAAAAAGTGGAGCAATCATGTGAGAGAGGTGACAGAATTGTCTCATTTTTGGGCCTCATACACAGGCTGTGAAGACACTGACTGTTAGAAAACATTTAGAAAGTGAATTTTGAATAATATGGAACCTTTAAAATGGCATTTTAACTTTAGGTCTGTTCAGTTTTGGCCAGGGGTATTTTCTATTTCTTTTTCTACTGTTTTGAATTTAAATGCAGTAAATGCATTTTTTCAGACATTACAAGGGCTTGAGTTTAAAATAGTAATGTTTTTGTCTATTATTTGATAAAGTTGTTCACCAAAATCCATTTAAATTAAAAAAATGTTGCTTTTTAGGGCAAATATTGTTATGCGATTAAAATGTGATTAATCAAAACTAATTATTTTAAAGTCTCTAGTTAACTGGATACATTTTTTAATTGAATCCCACCCCTAACAAACACACACACACACACACACACACACACACGCACACACACACACACACACACACACACACACACACACACACACACAAATATATATGATCAAAAACATGTTGAAAAAAGGAAGAAATACATTACATGCTGTGTTCTCTTAGACTTGGGTGTCTGAGGTTTTCTCAGGTAAAGTTCAGTTTACACTAAATGTTTATTAGAATTTGATTATCTATAATTGAGGCATTTAGGGGGACAGTCAGATTTAAGGGATGGCTTGCGCCCACCAAGCCGTTCCTCTGGCTCTGCCTTTGCTCATTAGTCTCAGTGACTCGACACCTGAGACAGTTTTAGATATTTTTAAATTGCTTGATACTTTTATCAGGTGGGAAATTTATGAAAAGGATCATTGTAGCTCTTCCTGATCTTTTGTAAATGTTGTGTTAAGTATCACAATTTTACAGTAAATTCAAAGTACAGCTGATACTACCATGAGTTTTAATTATGTTTGACATAAATCAAAGATTTCCCCAGGATCACTGATATCAATTTGTCATCCTTTTTGGGCAATAGATAAACTCTCATGCTGTATTTTTGTAAAATTTTTGTAAGACAGAGAACCAACAGTGTCTGATGTGATCGTTTCTGTTGCAGCTGAAGGAATCTAATCCACAAACAATGGAAGCCAGTATGTGAGAAACTGACTGGTGGATTGAAAAAGTTTTTAATTGTAATTGTGAACAAAGAGCTGCAGAGAAACATCTTTGAAACACATTTTGTGATGTTAAAGCCACAGATTTAAACTGCGTGACAATGTAGATCACTGGCTCAGTGACTGAGGGTAAAAGCCTTACCTAATGAGGGCAACATCTTCACAATATAATTCAGACTGTAGTAATATCCCCCACATGCATAATTCAAAAGCTAAATTCAATAATAAAAAAACAAAACAAAACAACAAAAAAACAAAAAACAAATAAAGATTTAGCTTTGTAATGTTACAGTCCACTGTTATAAAAGAGAGGGAGGATATTATGTTGGAATTTTATGAGTTCTCTGTGAGGTTGTTGACTCTGAGCCACCACTCACCTCCCTCTTATTTCTACAATATCATTACAGTAAACAAACAAGAAAAACAAACACACAGGAAACATAAAATAAAATAAGATCAGAATCAGCCTTTGCTTTTAATCCAAATGAAGAATGACAGGCAAGTAGTGCATTTAATAGAAGCAGTCACAGAAAAACTTATGTTTTATAAATGCTTTTTTTGTGACATCAAGCACAACTTTCTAAGTGATGTATTTCATAGGGACGTTTATGTCATGCTTGCATCATGTTTATGTTGTTTGAAGATGGAGGGTTACTCATTGCTCTGGAAACCTAAAACTGTGGCCTTTAAACTGCAGTTGATGGTGTAAGAGATTCTTTAGTAAAGAGAGGCTCCAAATATTTTAACTAACAAATGTCTGAACAAAACTTTCTCAGTTCATGAGTTTGTTCAAAAAAATGCATTTTTATATTACAAGTTTTAACAAACTGCATCTTAAACAGTTTTCAAGTTACCTAGACCTTTTTGCAGACATTTCCAGTTCAGAAAACTCAGCATCTTGTAAAAACAAGTTAATCATTTTTTCAATAAGGTCCAGTTAAAGATTTTGCAGAGGAGATTTTACACTATGATTTTCTAGAAAAAGGTTCTGTAACTGAGACAACAGTCAATGAATCTCCATGCAATGACCTCCATGATTTCATGAACTTTCTCCAGTGAAAGTGGAAGGTATCTTGTATACTAGGGTTTTTCACCTCTGATCATTTAGGGCCACCGTCCTTACAGGTATTTTGTTTCCTTGCTTCAGCACACCTGATTCAAAAGCAGAGTTCCTCAGCACCTTGGTACAAGCCTGTTAATGAGCCTTTCTTTTGGACCAGGTGAGTTCAAGCAGGAAAGTACCTAAAACCTGCAGGACACTGTTTCCTGGGAACTGGTGTTGAAAAACTTTGTTGTATAATTAGAATTATGGAAGTTAAGATTCCTGTTGCAGAGTATAAGTAAATAAATAAATAAATAAAACTTTGAAAAAAAACCCACAGTAAAACGTTTTCATGATCCATTTAGTGTAATGGGGAAAGATCAAAATGCAGGACCATGATGTGGGAGACAGGTGGGTGAATGTAACTGAGATTTCAGAATAATATTCAGGGATCTCAAACTCTGCTCCTTGAGGGTCACTGTCAGATTCAGATTCAGATTCAGATTCAGATAACCTTTATTTGTCCCACAGCGGGGAAATTGCAGCGCAACAGCAGCAGAAGACACGCAATAGACAACAAATGGTACAATTTAAGAGAATAATAAAAAGAAATGTAAGTACTTAAACATAATAAAACTAAGTGAAATAGTTAAATAAATGACTAAATGTAATAAAAAACCTGTACACAGTACAGGGGGTGTGTCTGGGGATGTATATACAAGGTAATGGGTAGTGCAAAAACCTGAAGGTTTTAGATGCTTGCCTCCTTTAACACAAACAAAAAAAAAAAAAAAAAAAAAAAAATTAAAATGCTGTTTAGGAAGTATTCAAGGATGTGAACTTTAACAAGAACCAAATTCAGACACTGACACTGAATGGACGGCCTAGACAAGGAAATGACATTGAATAAAAGAAACCATGCAGATCACATACTGGGAGAGGCTAATGCGAGACGGTGTAAGATAATCAGGAATAGAGACCCGGTGTAACAAGAAAGGAAATAAAATGACCTGAAATCAAGTAACGCAATCTGAGAACACTGGACATGAAATTATGGCAAAACCTAATGAACACTAAACTCAAAACATCAACCATTAAAAATGTGAATGGAAACAAAAGTGTATAATTAAACAAACAAACAATCAAACAAACAAATAAATAAATAAATAAATAACCTCTGGATCAAGGTTATGCTATCGACCATTGAACCTACTACCTACAGAATTCTTCCCCCTCAAAATGAAAAGATTAATTTACATTTTGTGCTCATATAAATGAAATTAATTTACTAGGAAATTAATCAATCATATCTTAATGCAGAAATCTTGGGTTGGACTATGCCATTCATATTCTTATTTACTGCTGTCAAGAAACTGATTGAACTTTACAACTTGCACTAGGCATTTATTCATAAGATTTACCATGTTCTAAAGCTAAATGCACAATGGGCAATCTCACACAAGAGGATTATAATCAGGTGATGGCTGCCTTTGAGCACTATTAGAAGTAAAATCTCTCATTAATGTTTGGAAACTCTTTAATAAATAGTTTTTGTAGCTTTCAAAATCTAAAAGATGGTGAAAAAACAGAAGAAATGTGAATGTGAAACAACACTTTGTTGGTGGAACTGAAAGGATGAGAGGAAAAACATAATATAATGTAAATAAATGGATGAACTACACTGACCTGAGAGTTATCTTCCACAAATTATGGCCTAAATCATCTCATTTGCTGCCTTGAGGCGATTACTGAATCCAATTTACAAGCAGGGAAAACAGGAAGATGAGATTTTCAGCAGCTAGAATGCCATTTTGCTCCATCCTCTAGTCATTATGCTCATAACTTCAGCAGCATTAAAAAAAAAAAAAAACCTTTGCAGTATGAGCCACAATTTGCTTTTACATTAAAAACAAAGAAAATGTTACTTCTTGAAACAGAGTATATAACGATCTGCTTTTGCCAAATTAACTTTTATTTGTAAACATAAAGAATGTAGTCTAATATTTGGAGGAAGTTAACTGAGTAAAGCAGAATTATGCAGATCATTTCAACAGACAGTCAAGAACATTTCTTTTTTCATTGATTGCATAGCCTCATTACCACATATTCTAAATCAAAGATCCAGTTTTAATGACGCCCTGCTTAACCCTTACACAGAGCTGTAATTAAACATTAACATTATGACACTGTGACAAAATACTCTAACCTGAATTATATGGAAAAGAAGTCAAATCCATCTGGTACTTAACCCCTGAGGTAATTAAACAAACATGACCTCAATCTCACTCCTGCTAGCTCCTTGGCATCTGCTTGCAAGCCACCTGTTTCTCTTACAGCTAATTTGACACTCTCTGGGGACATGATGGATGTGCATTCAAAAGCCTGCTGACAAGAATCTGTACAATGTTTCACTGGATGCTATTGCTATGCAACTCCTTCTAATGCCCTCTAGCTATATACAAGAAAAAAATTGCACTCACTTGCATGTGAGGGCAAGTGAATACATTGTGGACCTGCACTGTCACCGGAGGTTTATTCTGTTGGGGCAGCATACTGTTAAGATATGCTATATATCACTGCATGAAAGAAAAAACAACTGGTCCTCTGATCAGATGCTTTTGACATGTGACATTTCCTTTGATCTTCCCATCATGTCAACCCTTTCTATTTTTTTCCTTTCATTTATTGTGCCTCATGTTTCTGAGCCTCGGCAGAAGGTCGCAAATACAGAGCTGATGTGGTCGTGCCTTACATGCTGGAGAGCCTGCAAATTGTCATTATTCATAGATTCACAGCAGTAAGAAACAGTCAGACTCACATACTGGAAGGAGGACAGGAAAGATCTCCAAAGAGCTGAGTTTAAAGCTTTAACTCGTCCTGAGTGAGACCTCTTCTGAGAGATCTCCGAACAGTTTTCCAGGGAGACCACAGGACACGTGTGCATATCTACTGTATGTCAGACATGTTTCACTGGTATGAAAAAAGGGAAAAAACTAAATATGTGTTGCCTGGATTTGTTTTAAATCTTTTGGGTGTTTTGATTCTATTGTTTGTTTTTTCTCTCTCACTGTCTCCTGTCTCATGGCAGTAGTCTTGGAATCAAAATATTTTCCACATAAATGTCTCCATGACAAATAAGAAGGATGAGGATAATGATGATCATTAATACTTTAATAGTTTTAAGTTTAAGTTTATTAATGTGACAGGGAACAAATGAATGTCAAGAGGTTCTCTGTCACAAAGAAAAGACATCTGCATATAAACTACACATTGTTATTTTAATCTTTGGTTAAAGAAAAGTGAAGAAACAAGTTTTGGTTTTTCTGGATAGTTTGTGGCAGACATTTGGATGCATTATGAAAATTGGATCTAATCAGATGCAGCAGCTGTTCCTCAGAAGAAGCCAGTTCACTCTATAAACAGAGAAAAAAACAGAAAAAAAAAAAAATACATATATGATAAAAATAAGGAATCATGTAGTTTGATTCTGTATATTTTCTTTTATAGCAATAGCAGATGTCACTGTGAAGCTGATCATGCTGTGAGATCCAACATGCCTTAGGGGAAGGTCTAAAAGGCCAGAAATGGCTTTACCTTTGAGAAAATGAGTCAGAATCAAATTAATTTTTGTCGTTGAGGAAGAATCTGTGACTCTGTTAAAGGGACATTGTGTGAGAATTACTTCCATCTAACGTTGAAATCGTGTATTGCATTCTAATGTATAGTACTTTCTAGCGCCTCATTTTCTCAAACACGTATTGTGTGCCGTGCAGGGCCTATAGGTAACCCTGGGTTACTAACATTAGTGGTGACAATGCGACCGTGGGGCTTCCACCCAAAGAATATCACTTTTCAGAAAAGAAACAAGTTCATTACACTAATAAAAAGAGAAAACTTGTTCCATCCAAAAATAATAGAATTTATTAAACATATACTTGAAAAAACAAAACAAAAAACAAAAACAAACAACAACAACAAAAAAAAAAAAACAGATTAAGATAAAAGCAGCTGAGGCTTAGTAATGGATGGGGCAGCTGGTCCAAGGAGGAGGCACCTCGGGTCACCCCAAACCACTCACTTCACATGCACACAGTTCCACCCAAACCAATAGTGCAGGAGTCCACATCAAGCAACACACAAACGAAGGGAGGTACCACCGCAAGAAATCCACCACCACCATGCAGAGTCCCCAGCTTCAGGAAAAGAAAGATAACAGTGACATAAAAGACAATGAGCAGCTCACTTCCACCGCTAAATGGTTAATTCACACACAGACTTGTGGGGGGCAAGTTTAAAGTAAAAAAAAAGAAAAAAAAAAAGAAGAAAATAAAAGAATAAAAGTAAATAAAAACACTCCTGGGCTAGTTGTGGAAGGGTGACACCAAAACAACGCATACCTCCTACACTCGAGTGTAAGAACACACTTACCAGCATCAGCACGAGTGTAAATCCAGCTTTATAGTACTTGTCGAGGAGAAAGCTGGCAACGTCACCATCCCTTTTAAAATATTTCTCCTTCTTGAGCTTCTCCTACCTGGGGAAGGCTAGACTGATGGTTTTTCTTGTATCGTCTGGTTATGCTGCCTTTTAAGGTCCCTTTTTTCCTTTCCTGGTGATAGTGAAAACAACTCCTGCATTTTTGTGAATAACAATTTAACAGATTTTCCAACTTGCCAGGGTAGTAAGCCTCTTGTTTATCTTCCTGTGTCTCAATCACTCTGCGCTGGCTTGCAGGGACTTGTGCTATTTGTCCCTTGCCGGTCGCTGTAGTTTAAAGATGGCAGACCGTCATGGCGCTTCCTTACTGGCTTACCCGTCATATGTATGAACAAATTTAAAATTCTTTGCTCATGAGAATGTGTCAAATCATTAGTGAAAGTCATAATACACCAATGATAACATACATACACATGCAAACATTGATTTTGGCCAGTAAACAACAGAAAATGTTACACAATGTCCCTTTAAAAAAAACAATAAAAGGAAGCCAGTGGAAGGTCACATTGGTTTGCTATTTTACCCGTTAGAATGAAACTTCTGTTAGTGTTATTAGCTCAGCCTGCTTAAGCTACTTCAGTGGAAACAAAACGATTCGGAGGACTGCGGGTGCAAAATCAGCTGCTTCAAAGGGGATACCGAAACATGAGCAGCACTGCAGTGTTGGCAGCTCGGGGTAAACACTGTATTCTATGGCAATTTAGTTAGTTCTGCCTAAATAAGTCTGAAAACTCTCCTTCAGAGCTAAACAGATGTGTAAGTAAGAATGTTTATTGTTTTAATCTAGTACAGTTTTTTTTTTTTGCAACAAAAACATTAATTTTATTTTCTTTCACATGTTTTCATTCAAACACTGAAAACAATTGCAATTATTTGCAATGTTAATTTTAATGGCTTTGTTTTGATTATTATTGGAAACAATATCTTGAGGTGCCAGATGATATTAGTGTTTAGGCTGTGGGTCAGAACTGTGCAAACATTGCTTTCGACATTAGTTATATACAGTTTTCATCTTAGTGAGCCTTCAGTAATTTTGATATTGTTGTGTGAACTAAATAAAGCCTAGATTTTATGCATTCATTAAAATTGCCTAGCCTCTACCAATTAAAAGTGAGAAATATTAAAAGACCCATACATTCAGGGTCTTTAGTTCAGATGCAGAGAGTGATAAAGAGGCAGCGACAGGTCAGTGAACAGAGTTTGATAAAATGAAATTTCTCAACCCCTACTTTAACTCTTTGTTTAATGATCATCCCCCACTTCAGATGTGGCCTTTTGTCCAGCCTCCATGTAGACCGTCATATGACATAATACTCATTTAATTAAAGCCTGTGCAGAAAGTAATGAGCTACCTGGTTGAGTGCCCTATCAGTACTTCTCTAAGCAGGTTTGACATTTACTGTATGTCCTCTATGTTGAGTTAAGTGTGTGTTCTCCCTCTGTAAGCTGGGCATGTTCACCGCTCGACCTAAGCTTGAAATGCTCTTTACGCCCAGACAGAAGGAGGGTGCCACTGAGCCTGAAAACACTCTGCTCCAGTCTTTAGCCAATAACGCTTGAAAGTAAAAAGAGAAAAAAGGTGGTGCAATAGTTGGTGAGACTACGGGACAGGCCATGATGAGCAGGGGGGGGATTAGTGCTGCAGGTTAAATAGTCACATAGGAGGGGGAGGGCAACATTAGATTAATCCTCCTGAGTATATGTTTAGCCAGTGTACAAAAACTGAATTATTCTAAATAAAGACAAACACAAAATTTGATTTTAATTTTAAAATACCACATATATGTTCATAACAAAAAATGTTACCTGTCGATGTCTGATGTGGAGTAAGAGGATGATGACATT
Source organism: Melanotaenia boesemani (assembly GCF_017639745.1). Taxonomy (NCBI): domain Eukaryota; kingdom Metazoa; phylum Chordata; class Actinopteri; order Atheriniformes; family Melanotaeniidae; genus Melanotaenia; species Melanotaenia boesemani. The sequence continues at coordinate 20,135,615 of NC_055683.1, read as the reverse complement.
CTGTGAAATGGTGCTATTCATAAGTAAAAGGCTCCAGACAGCTCAACTGCAATAATGTTCAAAAGTGATATTCACATGTATGCCAGCAAAAGTGAGACTACGTGATGTGGTTTTAAACACCATGCATCTCATTTCACAAAGAATCTTTTCATATGTGGTTAATGAGTAGTAATCCCCACTGTGGACAACCGAAGCTTTGTGCTGAAGCCTCATTATACAGTTTGCATGATGAGAGGGTGATTCCAAAAAGCTTAGAATATGCTGGGAAAATTCTCACATGATTTTGAACACAATTAGTGAAGCCTTTTTGGCACTGATCAATAAACCTGCTAACACCTGCAGAAATCTAGGTTTGGCATTCAGTGGAAAATTGGCCCCATGTCAAATGATTCTGCACCAGTTGTGAGTATGTATTGGTTTCAGCTTTGATCTGGGATTGATTGAAAAATAACACTTGGGTGCACATGCTAAATTTAATTAAAGGTGAAAATCAAGGCTGGTAGTGTGGGAACAGCTCACTTTTCTTTGCAGAAACACACCTTTATCAACTAGAAGATCATATATGGAGGCTTTGAAACTGACAGCAACAACATTAAAAAATGGTTCGATAGATTTTCGTCTTTTGCCATTTAAGAGTCTCTACTTAATCCTTTAGATCAGGGGTGCCCACAGTCGGTCCTCGAGGGCCGCTGTGCCCACTCGTCATTGCTATTCAGTTATTTTTCTACTAGACCTGAATTCATTGCAATATTCAAATGTTAGCTAAAGCCTTATGGGAAAAGTATTGTGGATTTGATTCTATTGGCAAGCCAGTAAACTCACAGCTGTTATAGCCCGGTTTCTTTGGCTCAAAATAACAGCTGGCACATTTATCCACAGTGTAATGTAGCTAAGAGCTCCACCTTTTCTGTTTGCATCAAAGGGGAAAAAAAACTTAATTGTGTGAAAGCTCATTATCATCACGTGTACAAACTTAAAATTAATCAGTTGAGATGAGCTTTAATCAGTCCCATAAAACAGAAGCAGTCATGTTTCATGCTGCTGTGTATTTATTGACGGTTTTCAGGTGATGTACTGTACACTCGGCTACTCGCCACCTTTTTCTTGGAGTAATTTGCTCTCAGCAGAAAAACTGCTGTTTAAAAAAAAATTGTTCTGTCCTCTGGTGAAACCCATCATCCAGATGTCATGGTGGAAAGTCACAGTTGCATGACGCAAATACTCCCCCCCCCCCCCACCCCCACCCCGACCACTACACTGATTTGTTCTTTCTCAATCCCTATCTCTTTCTCTCAATGGATTACAGACCATCCGCCTACTCACGTGCAGCTCTCCCAAGTTATTAATGCTTTTGGTTGCATTCACAGTTGCCCTTCGGTTGTAGTGACATTATGGATTAACTCAACGCCCTATATCGCTTTGCTACTAAGTCCACACATAAACGTATAATCATAAAAAAAAAAAAGATTCAGTTCCATCACAAGGAAAGTAGACTGTGTTTTCATGGGCTTGATATACTATAGTTGGAGTTGTATGTAAAATATCAAAATATATGTATACTTTTTAACAATAAAATTGGTATTTTCTTTTTGTTTTCATCTAGTAACTGGAACTATAGAAATAACAGAAAATGATAAGAGACAAACACATTTTCATCAATAAACACGAGATTCTCCGCAATGAAGCAAATATAGATTTTTAATTTTTTTTTAAATCAAAAATAAAAAAAGATAATCACATTTCTTCATGCATTCTTATTTTTTGTTATGACACTTGCAACGGAACTGTTGCCTCCTGCTTTTGTCAACACCTGGGGCCTGTTCCAGAAAGAAGGTTCAACTAACTCTGAGTCTAAAAAGAAACTCTGAGTTAACTTATTCTGAACTGAGCAAGTTTTCTGTTCCAGATCAGCTGATTTGAGTTGGTTCAATCTACTCTGAATATCTTTATCCAGAGATGAGAACCACAACAAAAACATCATTAATGGAGCCCCGATACCAGGATTCACAATGGCAACCGCTGACAAAAAGCTTGTTATTTTTCCCAGCTGGAGCAAGAGGATATTATTGAAGCATATGGACTATACAAAGAGGTAAACTGCTGCATATATGTTTAACTTCATTATAACTGCAGCATGTGGGTTAAAATATTGGTGGGTAGAACAAAACTTTAATTTTATGTAGGTCCATATATATGTATATATATATATATATATATATATATATATATATATATATATATATATATATATGTATGTATAAACTTAAGATGCAGGTCAAGATTACAAGATCACAGTGACACAGGGTGATAGAGAGGTAAACAGACACACACTTAAAAAAAACCACCAACCACGCAAGCCAGGCGAGAGAAGATAAATGGAAATCCTCCCACCTCAGAACACAGAGCCCCCTCCACCACCGCTGGGATTACGCATCTTGGATGATGTTTGATCAAAGTCAGCCCTGCTCCTGCAGAAATCCATGCAGGAGTAACACCAGAGCCGAGCAGCACCTCTGCTCTGTGTGACAGGTGTCATGTGTGATTTATGAGTTAGTTATGAGACAGCACGGTGGTCAGTTTGAGAAAGGTTGCAGCTCAAAATGAGATCACCACCACTCTAATTGACATGGGAAGGCTAGGGTTCACATGAAATTCACAGGAGGGAAGGTTTCTATTATATCTGTCATTTTCAGATGTTATCTCAGAAAGTGGAAGTTTATCAGCTTGTTACTTAAAATTAGAAAAAAGTGATAAATCTGATCAAATCCAGGTTAAATGTGAATCACAAGCTAATAGGGGTCCATATTCAGGCCTGAGATGTGTCTATGCTAATGCACTATTACTTTACTTTTCTTTATTGGGAACACGCTTTAAACACATTTTTATAAGTTTTCATAAAACAAATGTGACTACATACACATTTCTGTTGAATACTCAGTCCAGCTTTCTAATGCAAAAACTGTGTTACAAATCACTGTTACATTAACTCTCTTTAAAACTCACTCAATTAAGTTCACATATTTAAGGGTCATTAAGGTCACACAGTGTCACTGACTCTCCCGATTTGAAGGTGGTTGAAGTCATTGTCCTCTGTGACTTGTTTACCAGTGTGACTAAAGCTGTTTTAATCACAAATTCCAACATGTGAATTATTCTGAAACCTCCTGGGGAAGACAGTCAAGGCTGCATTGTGCACAGGTGCTGGGAAGGTGATACCTGAGGCCAACTCTTCTGCTCAGAGAGGGCTTTTCCACTTTAACATAGATGGTTTCTTTGACACCTCTCTGAAATCATTTGTCTTCTGTGTCCAAAATGTGCAAATTACTGTCCTCAAAAGAGTGTCCTTTGCCCTTGAGATGAAGATAGACTATGACCTGTAGAGTTGGCTATCCTGGTGCCATGCATTTATGAAGTAGTTGCTTTGTTTCTTCTATATAACAGTCTAAACACTCCTTGCTGCACAGCAGTGTGTACATGACACCACTCAGCTTGTGTTTGGGTGTTTTGTCCTTTGGGTGAACCAGCTTCTGTTTGATTGTCTATTTTGAAATGTAGTGGGATGTTGTGTTTGGAGATGGTCTATCTGAGTTTCACTCCTGCGACATACAGAATGATGAGTATCATTCTGACATGTTCTTCATCTCTTCTCTGTTCGTGTTGCCTTTTTCCAGATTTCCCAGCTAATTAGTTGAACAGCCAAAGTGACAAATGTGGAGCACCGCAGCTGCTGCTCCTTGCAACAAAATAAAACATCACTTTAGTAATATGACACAGTTATAAAAAAACTAATCACCACTTACATTGGAAATCTATGCAATTAAGTAATTAAGAGTTTGAGCATGAGTTTTAAATTAAAGTTGATAGCTTAATACAATTCATTTGTGCTCTGTCAGCAATGGATTTACATCTACACTGATCATTCAGCAAATCAGAAGAAGAAATGTATTATTTCTTTCTGCTTATACTGAAAACCACGTCCCTTTTCTGAGGTTTGACACACTTTACTCTGGGGCTTTGGTTCTTGTATGGTCTTGATGATGCTGGGTGTTAACATTTCTAAAACAGTGGTAATGGATCTTGCTCTTGCCGACAATTGTTGTAAAATGTTTGGGGGTGAAACTTGTGGACAAACAAATGTACAAAGACAATTTTCAAAATTACTTATAACTGAAGAAAGCTATAAAATGTTCTTTTAGGTGTTATCTTCTGTCCGCTTCTCCTGTGGCCTTGGTCTTGGTTAACAAACTTGTAAGTTTCTTCTGTTGTAAACTCAAGACGATAAGTGATACCATTACACCTACCAAAATAAAGGTTATCTCAGGTAAAAAGAAATCTCCATGACGAGACTCCATCCCAGTCAGAAAAGAAAAAAGAGAATGTCGGAAAGCCGAGCATATGTAGCATGAAACTAATCTCCATTTTCTTTATTAAATTTTCAAAGAGAGACTTAATGCATACAATCTGAAATTAAAACATGCAAGAGGCAAGGAGTGTTTTTTCTGAAATTAACACTAAGAGTGACGATAATAATTGTGCCCTGTTCAGCACAGTTGACAGGTTAACAAATGACCCTCCACTTGTTGCTTATGATTTTATCCACCAAAGCCTGCAATGACTTTGCCTCTTTTTTAACCGAAAAAATCTTAAATATCAGATGGACTAATAAGGTTCTCATCAAAGGTACCGGAAATGTCTTGTTACCTTCTCCACAGAAACCTGACTTCATTACAACTGAATTTCACCCAAATAATTAAAGCAATCTTGAAAATATTATCCAAAGCTTGAAACCTTCATCCTGTGCCTTGACAGTCTTCCAGCAAACTTTAAGAATGTTTCTTATTGTTTAGCCTCCGATCTCTGGCAGATTACTAATGAATCCCTGCTGTCAGGTTTCCACATGCTCTAGAAACAGCAGTTATCGAGCCACTATTGTGTCGCCACTATGTGGCCTTTGGCATTCACACATTTGAACACACAAAAATGACATGTGGAATGCCACAGGGATCTATTCTGGGGCCTCTTTTGTTCAACATTTACACGCTCACTCAGATTATGAAAAAAAAAAAAAAGATTAGTTACCATAGTTATGCAGATGACACTGTATAAGCAGAGAACCTGGGAATTACCGTCCTCTATAACAGTGGTTCCCCACCTGGGGACCGGGACCCACCAAGGGGGTCCCCCAAAGAGCACAGGGGGTCCTTGAGGCTTTGAACATTAAGAGGATCATAATGCAGTTTTCAGCACACAGTTTAATCTTCCGTATTGGAACTATATTAAATCATATTGTCCCTGTTTAATTAAGTGAGAAAAGTAAATAATGAAGTAAAAGTCAGTAGAAGTGAAAACTGTCAAAGAACATTTTAAAGTTGAAGAATTTGATGCTGTAACAACACCTTTAAAGATAAAATTATTAACATATTCTTGCCATTGTTATAAGTATACAATATCATTATTAAATGGCAATAACGCTGGTTAGAGCAGCCCCTGTGAAATATTTCTTGGGGCCCCCAGACACCTCTGCCAACACAGAAAGGGGGATCACATCACTCCTGTTTTGAGGTCTTTAGTCTTAGCTCCCTGTCTAACAAAGAGTTCATTTTAAAACTCTGCTGCTGGTTTATAAAGCTCTAAATGGTTTAGGGCCAAAGTCCTTCTCAGATCTTCTGGTAATCTATGAGTTTAGCTCATCAAGTGCAGGTCTGCTTTCTATTCCCAGAGTTAGGACGAAGCTGCTTTTAGTTTTCATGCACCATCCATTTGGAACAGTCTCCCAAGAACTGCAGGTCAGCTGAAACTCTGGCTTCTTTTAAATCAATTCTTAAAACATATCTTTATTTAATTTAATTTAATTTAATTTAATTTAATTTAATTTAATTTAATTTAATTTAATTTAATTTTATTTTATTTTATTTTTGTAACTTGTAATTTTCTTCCCTGCTTGGAGAAGCTGCTTGAAGCACCCTATTATGCTCTCATTATCTCTTCTAATTGTCACTTTTTATGTATATGTTTGCACTTGATTACTTTGCTTAAAGCACTTTGAGTTATTTTTGTCTGAAAAGTGCTATATAAATAAAGTCTGATTTGATTTAATGCTTGACTTCATTGATCTGCATTGATGTAAGTGAGTGGAGGGATTTATGTCCTGATGTTGGCTACAGCAATCTCTTTTTATTATGGTACTTCAAAGGTTTAGACTGGAGAGATTCAGAAAACAGAAGACATGATGAACATTGTTGATTGAAAGTTTTAGTTAAGACTTTGAGGAGTGCTGGCTTAAATTTTATGATGACCCTCTGGATTGTGCCAGCTGGGAGTGTTAGGGAACTAAGTACGAAATCCTTTTCACTCCTTTCACTTGTGGCACCCTGTTTCCTCCATTGTCTTTTCACTGACTTGGAAATCTATCTAAGCAAAACAGGTGTAGATGTTATTGGTTGTCTCTACGCCTAAACTGCACCTGAAAGAGAAAATAGCAGTGATAGACAAAAGGTTTCTACAGCAGCTGTAAGAGAATATGCAGAGGTATATCTTTTGTCAAAGTTTTTTTATATAATTTCTGACATAAAAAAAGATTTATGCACATTGTAACACACTCATAAACACCTTCAACTAACAGAAATCACAACACTATTAACACCGAATGCAACAAAACAATTGAAAATTCTCAGACAAGGGAGTTGCATTTTGCCTGTTGCTTCAACATTTCTCACCTCCTCCACATTCCTCTCATCTTAGACTGAAGGGAACAAGGGACTAAACCATCAGATACGTACAAAAGAGCACAAATGTGCCACAGGGGCGTGTGAGAGCAGGACACACTGTGGTTACTGCTTGGAAACAATGCATAACTATAAAATAAAAAGACACATTTCTAGTAAGTATTTGACAATAGATGCTGTAGAATTAATCACACTTTGTGACATTTACACATTTTAACAAACTACCAGAAGTCAAAAAGCCCTAAATATAATAAATCTCATGCAGAAAGTTGACTGGAAATAAAAAGCAACTCCACAAACGTACAATTAATGACTGCAACAGTCTGCAGCAGCAGTCTGGTGCTGTCAGATTTAGATAAACTGCCAAGTAGCTCTGTTCCTCACACCAGCCATGTGTGGTTTGTGTGCATTTTGAGTGGGTCAAGACAAACAAGTTAATAAGCCAACAGTGAACATTTGGCAAGTCCTGAGAGAAAGTCTGTGAATATGGAGACTCACAGAAGATAGCAAAACAGAATAAAAAATTAAGTACCAGTTTAGACTGTCACACAGCCCAGTTTTAAAATGAATAAAAAAACATGAAAGTATAAACACTTATCATCTTTTAAATCTTTATAAAAGTAGCATTCAGGGGAAATCTCTCCGCCTAGTCTGATACAGCTCTTAATGAATGTTTATGAATCTACATTGCTGGGCTACCGTACATGGACTCACTCAAAGCAACTTGGATGTTTTGTTTGGTTGAGAAAATATTGGCAAGCTAACAGCTGTCTGTAGCTAACTGGTGTGGTTTATATATAACATTTACTTAAACTGATGCACAAACCCAAAAAATATCCCTTTGACTAAAATACCTCTAAATGTGTATGGTATGTCCCTGAGTGTGGAGGTTGGGATCTAGTAGGGAATCCAAACATGACCACAAAAGGAAGACAAAACAATAAGGTAGAAAACCTTACCCTGTAGGCCAGTCTAGTGTGTGACCCTGTGCATTAAACGAAACTGAGCTGCAACATCTCAGGATGCTGCTGGGCAGTGGTGGCTCCAGAAATGCACATAAAAGATGGCACTGTGCCGTCAAACAAGTCTGGACCCCAGAGTTTAAAGTCGGCAAGTTACGTAGTGCATCTTTAAACATTAAATAATCCACTGTATGTTTATACATGGTACTGTTCCCACTTTGTTCTTATTATTGAGTCACATAGGAAGTAATGAATCTTTCAACCACTCAACATAGTGTAGCATGTCGAGCTCCACCATTTCGGGTCTGATCGGTAAGGTTGGGAACCCAATGGAAGGTTCCCAAAAAAGTGGAATGGTTCGGGTCAGATATTCTGGTACCTTTACTAGTTTTTGCTTCTGAAAATGTGAAAAAATGTGCAACAACCCATACCATATTGATCCCTACCCATTGGTGGAAACAGGGATAAAGTCAGCAGGGCCCCTATCTAAATGACCATGTACTGTATCTCCTTTATTCATTCTCTAAATAACCAATGACAGTTTTCTGTGAACATTTTCCCATACAAGTGTTAGAAGGAGAATATAACTTAAGTAAATGTCACAACATTATCAATTGTTTCCTTTAACAAAATCATCATATAGTGAAAGAGGCTTGGGGGCAGTTATAGACATCCTTTTTAATCATTTGTGTTTTCATGACAAATGTTGAGTACCAATATAGTATATGAAACCATTTTTATACGATCAGCATAATTTACTTAACCTTTCTTTTTACTCTAGACTAAACATGGAGAAGCAGAATTTAGCTCTTACGCTGCAAACAAACTACCAGTGGAGATTAGATTTTCACCAAATATAGATTTTTAAATCCAGTTTTAAAACATTTCTTTTTTTTTCTCATGTGTCTATGCATGGAATCTGCACCATATCTTTTAACTTATCTAGACTGTTGCTTGCTTGTAATAATTTTTTATTTAGTTATTTTATATGCTTTTACTATGATTTTTGCTCTTTATTGCATTTGTTTTTATGTTTGATATCTTTTCTTAATGTTCTTTTAAATGCATCTTCTGCAGCCCTTCAATGCTTTTAATATTTTATGCAAAGCACTTTGAATTGTCCTTTACATGAAATGGGCTACACAGATAAATTTGCATTGCCTTTGCCTATGACAAAAATGTATTGCTTTCTGGTTGAGTTTTGGAAATAGCATCACTATTAAGAGTAAAATATATTCCTTTTATGAAGTAAACATTATCTTCATGGATATAATTTTTATTATTATTCACCCTGCAGTGAGGTCGCATATTTTTCCAGTGTAACTATAATTATAAGTAGCTTTTGCCGTCATGAGAAAATGCTCCATCAGTGGTCGTATTTAGAAGGAGAACAGTCTCGTGGAGAGAATTTTTCCTCTGTTGTGATTTGGCTGTATAAAGATTTGTAAACTTGATGATAGGGATGAGAAACTGGTCATCTTGTTGACACTGAGCAAGTAGTTTGACACGTCAGAATATAAAATCAAGAACAGTTATATATATTTCCTTCTTAACTGATGATGATCTATCTCTCTGTGGAAGTAATTTAACACAAGAAGTGTATGTTTGAGGTAGAATTGTACAGCAATGTGAAACCTTAAGATGGGGATCAGCTTTATTGGTGGTGCGTGATGACTAGAGGTGTGGCATCATTCACAGAGGCAATAGAGATCCTGTTAATGTCCACTACTGCACCGTCAGCAGCTCTGCAAACAGCGCATTGGTAACTCAGTGCGAAGGACCTGCCAATAGGCAATTAATCTGGACTTGATGAACTTTATCAATAATGGAGAGGCTTGTTAAGTAATTTAGATGGCAGTGGTTCATGTGTGTGGTCCGTTTGCTGTTCCTGTTTCTACTTTAATCTTGCATTCGCACTGTTATGCATTCAGTTTCAATCTCAGTGGCATGAATGTTAACCTATGCAAGAAAAGTATTCGTGTGATCTAGATCAGTGGTTCCCAAAGTATTTTCCTCGAGGACTCCTTTCATGGAAATACTGAAAAGTCATGGACCCCCTGCCCCACCTCATGCTGAAACCATGCTGGTTTTATGCTTTCAAAAGTGAGATTCTCACCATGAATAATGTATTCTGGCTTACTCCTGTCCTTTGATAAAGCCAAAGTTAAATTAACAATAGCCTTACTTAAAAAAAAGAGAAAAGGACAATGTGTGAATAATCACAGTGGCTCTGAATATTCAAAACCTCAGACTCCAGGTCGAGAACCACAGATCTAGATGACAGCAGTACGGATGCTGGGGAGCATGTGCATGTGCTTGTGGCTCGTGTTTGTGAAAAGTCATAGCAGCTGCAATGTCCTAATTCCTGCTGATCCCATAATCTCCCAAACATTGGCGTGACAGTGGGAACAGGAAGTCGCTGCATTTTGGCACAGTAGCTGAAAAAGGCATCAGGTCCTGACAGGAACAAAAACAGACTCATTTATAGATATAAAAAGTCCTCTAATGTAAGCTGCTGCAACACTCATTTGAGCTGAAATTAGACCTAGATTCGAGACCAAATAATTCATCACTCTGCATCTGGCTCGTAATACCTGCATCCTGGGAAAAAGAAGATTCCCAACCATAGATTTTAATCAAGAAGTCTAAATTGAGACATTTGATTTGGTGGTCTAAAAATGACACCAAATTACTAAAGCCTCTAATTTGCACAGTATGTTTAAATCACAGTGTCAGCATCTAATTTCTGTTGGATCATTACAGTGTTCTTTATGCATATTTTTTTACAGAAGCCTCTCATGTCTCATAATTAAGTTTCAATCCTTCTACTTAAATTTGTGGATTCTGGGTTTTGAATTTTTGGGTGATACCGTTGTGCTTTTGCCCACCTCATCATTTCCACTCCACTGAGAGACACATATATCATGACCAAAGAGCTTTGTGACTGTCACAGTGCCTTTACTACAACCAGCAGTCTATAATTTACATCTTAGCCCCCAACCCTTTTCCTACACCGCCTCTGCTGTCTTGTATGTGGGAGCAACTCTCGTAAAACACCAGTGAGCTGTGGTGGGGTTGAGAGGTGTGGCAGGCAATAAAAGTCTGGAGCCAGCTGATGATAATGTGCTCACCAATGCACAGGGCCCCTATCAGGCTGTTTTATGGCCCATCATGCACAGCACACACAAACAGCCACACACACAAACACGTGTGTGCACAACCATAAACATTCACAGGTGCAATACGAGGCAGAAAGGAACAAATGTACATTTACTGTAACTACAAATTTTAAAAATGGTAATTGGTGCACAATGGCAAACAAACAAATAAGCATATTTGTTAAATGCCACGAAGGCAGACGCACAGACTCCCACTCTCACTATTACTGCCGTAAACGTTATGGATCAACGGCTGCTGACAGGCTGTGCATCATGCATTTGCGCAGACAAACATTTCCACAAGAAATGCATCAAATGCAGAATACAAACACCATTAATTCTTCGTGTAACTTATTTACAGCAAGTAAACATTTGGTTGCTTCCAAGATGAGGAAACAGACCTGAGAAAAAGAAAAACGCAACATTTCCATAATGCTACAGGCCCATTTTCAGGTATAGTGAGACTGATGTAAATTAAATGCAATATCAGAACTGAATCCAGTGATTTACAATGATTTTCATTAACAATATTGTCTTGATTTTTTGCTATTCTTTAAAAATCTAACAGTGGATGTTGATAAAGTCATATGGATCCTTTTTCATCCTGCTAACACCACACCTGTCTTCAGGGAGACTATATACTGGAACTGATAGATATACTCAGAACACTGAAGACAAACCCACTAAGGCATGTAATGAGAATTGGACTGGAAGGCAGCTTGACACTGACAGTGCCTTCCATTTGTACTCGAAGTCAGAATGTTTGTGTTTCAAGTTGAAAATATAGATTTCTTTCTTTCTGATGCTAAGTATCTAAAGTGCTTGAGCAAAGAACTATTTACTGATTATATTTAAAGCAGTCCCACTGAACTTTGGCTGAGATTCAAACTTTGGCATCCTCTAACAAAGGCTAACTCTCCAGCAAGTAAAAGTCAGTCCGATATTAACCCTTGCCTTATCTCTTAGCTCTGTCACTTTCTCTCTTTCTTTTACTTGCTTCCTGGCTGGTGTGTTTATATCTACTTGCTTATGCATGACACGGCGCATAAAGCGAAAGCTGCGACATCACACGGCTTCCCGGAAGAAAAATATGTATCGTGTGCATTTATGGTGTGTCTTTAGTGTTTATGTCCAGTTGTTGGCGTGTGATGTAAAAACATGTGATACTCTGGGCTGGATGCTGCAGGGCAATGATTAGGTCCAGGAATGTACATAATGAATGTCAGTGTGCCATCAAAACGAGTCAGAAGCACAGAGTTTTAGTTTAGAAACTTAAGCAGTGTTGCTTTAAGCGTATTGCAGATGGTGGCATGAGTTGTGTGTGAAATTACCATTAATGAGAGCACATTATTTATAGAGAATACCTTGCTTATTTCAGCAGAATGACAAACCACATTCTTCAAAATATCATGGCTCTGTTGTAAAAGAGTCAAGAACTGTTATGCAGTAAAAACATCTGGTAGATTATAAAACAGGAGCTAAGAAGAAAAGGCTTGAAAGCTAATATCTTGTCATATATATATATATATATATATATATATATATATAGCTGCAAGACCCATTTTTTAATAAAACCCTTTAAGTGTTTGGAGACTGAGGGAATCAGTTGATGTAGTTATGAGAGCAAAACTTTTTTATTATTGTTCTGCTTAAGTAAGGGATAATGCCCGACGAGGTGTCCATTATCATAAATTAATAAATGACGCAGATGTATAACTGTCCAACATATATATATGCAAATATTTCACTTTGAATTCACTTTTATGTGACATGCACAGTTCTGCAGAGATGCTGAACTGGCACGTAAGGCGGATGATGCTCACACACTTTAAACTGTATGTACGATATACATGTGACTCATTGATGGATCACTCCAACAGTGGACCCCGCATGTAATTAGGACCCAAATGGCTTTACAGTGACTAATTATTGATGCAGCCAATATGTGACAGCTGCTAATAAATACCCATGCTGGCTGGATCGTACAGACAAGGACCCCATTAATGATCCACTGAAAGGCGATGGGAAAAGGTGATACAGCTAGAGGGGCGGGAGGAGCAGAGGAAAATTATATAGTAGGAGCTAAAGTATGCCATGTATATAGTACCCTGTCATTGTAGTGCTGAGATGACAATGATGTATTGTCCTAATAACATGGACACAGCTCAGGTACAGGAGCCAAAAGAAGAAGGATATTTATTTCACTTGTCCTCTGGACATCTAAAACGGCACTAAAGGCATTGAAGTATTCTTTTTGCTGTTTTCTCAGTGATCCACAGTTTTGTGTGATTATTTTTTGTGACTAAAAAGAAAAGTATAAATGTGCATGTTGTATTCTTTTAACAATGTATATGGTGAGACTTTCTGTAGATTTTGTCTAAGTTCTGTGGAAAAACAATAATACCAAAGCTAATGATAGCAAAATAAATAAACAGAACAAAAACTTTTTGAGTTTATCTAAAAGCAGACAATTTATGTCTTTGGATGAGAAACACTCTCATGCAACTCATCTGCAGAACACAATCATTTTAGAAGCATACTGATTGCAGGAATTTATCCATTTTATTTATCCATCAGCATTTCAAACACGTACAGAAAATAGCTAGAATGAAATTTAATAATTGATAATCACACAATTATTATGTCACCAAAGCGTATAAATGCTACAATTTTCCCAAACACAAACAATCTTTTGTCTTTCAGTACTAATTCCACTGTTTCTTTCCATATTATTTTTCTTTAATCTTTTAAATTTGTCCTTCTTTGCTTCAGAACAATATATCAGAAATTGTGCAGAACCTGCAGCCTCAGTCGCCATGACAGGGTGTAGGACTACAAGGTGACAGACAGTAGGGTGGATAAAAAGGACACAATTATAAAAGTAATAAAAAGAACTGCCAGTGAGGGATAAACCGAAATGACCTCTCAATGAATGAATGAATGACAGGAAATAATATTCTGTTAAAAAAATAAGGAAACCAGGCAAATTACATGTGTAGGGACTAATAGCAGTAATACATTAATTAAAAAATTAGAAGATTAGAAAAAGTGGTTTTCTTCTCTATCTCCATTTTATCAGTTTCTTTGCTTGTTTTAAAACATCATGTCCTCCGATTGATCTGTTCCTACCCTTAAAAACCACATGCATAACAATATTCTGTAAGGTTTCACTCCCACAAGCAAGAGAATAGGATTATAACTTGCATGAGCTTATCCACATTGGATACGACGTCATTCTCAAGTGTTCAATTTAAAATGGCACAAAATCCATATAAGGAGAAAGAGGGGTTGACAGTGTGCAGAAACACACAGCATTATGACTCATACGCCTTTGTGTGACTCAAAATTGAGACCGTCATGATGATGCAGGTGTTTTACGTAGTTAATAACAAAACATTGTAACTTTCTGATTGGTTGTTGGCATTAAATAGGTAACTTGGTAAGAGTTAGAAAATGATGGTCAGGCCTAAAACACTTTTTTTTTACACCCCATCCATGTTCATGCTGACAGCCGATCTTCCAGTTTAATTAAAAAGAAAAAAAAAAAAAACAAGAATAACTTTGGAGTAGGGAAAGAGAGGAAGTCCTCTTTAGGCTGTACTGTGCTTTGGCTTCTTCCTGAGCCGGGCGTTACAGAGAAAAATAAATAAAAAATACTTTGTGGGAGAAAACTCAAGAGTTCATGGAGTTCGTGTCACATCAAGAGTTCATGCAGCACCAAGCCCTCAGAGGAAAGGATGGAGTGATGTTTTCCACGTCTGTTTGATGCTGCAGTCATATAAACCGCTCTTCTGCCAACTGCCTGTGTGAAGCATTTTCCCCAAAGGAGGCAACGAGCATTAAATCTTTTACATGAACGAATCTTTTTACTTACATGCTTCTGAACAGGAAAGTGAGCAAAGTTTTTTAGTAAAGGGGGGACTGTTACTGCAAACCAGTGGAAAATGATAAAGTAAACAGTGAATTAAGAGCACAACATGACATGAACCTTAGCCTTCCTCAGAGTTGGCATTCGTAATCCTGTGTACGGTACAATTCTCTGTAGTATTGTCTCTTTAATCATTCTTTGACAATACTCTCCCATGTCCTAGAAAACAATATATCCCTCAATAACGCTGTCAAGACTCATTCATCACTGCTAACCTTGGTAGGCCACCAGGCTCGGATCTTTACTTGTAGATCCATTTGTTATTAAAAAAAAATACAATTCACATTGAACAAACAATTGCTCCGAGGGTCCTGAAGTATGAGCTAAAAAGCAATTAGCTGCTCTGAATCAGTTTAAGGCTGGAAAACAAATGAGAATACTGATTATTGCATGAGTTGCAGATGCATTAAAATACTTATTGGAGATTCATTTGAGAACCGATACTGAAGTAGGTCCTTTAATTTGTCCAAAACATGACTATGACAAAGGTTTTTAAGTCCTGTGAGGGTTGATGAAGTTTCTAGATGTTCTTAGTTGTGCCACTAAAGCCCTTGCATTGGCACTAATGAAACAGTTTAGTGTTAAAAGCTCTTGGTGGAGAAAACTACAGAATACATTAGTATTTTAAATGAAGAAAAACAAATTCAATGACAAAAAACAAAAACAAAAACAAAAACAACAAGCTTTCCCACCGACATGTTCGGTCAAATTGTGGTTGTACACCTGGAACAAATACTATAATGGTGTACCTCAATAACAATTACATTTGTAAAGCCTATTTGTTGAAATGCCACAAGATATTTGTGGACTTGAGTGACATTAATGGATTGAGCTGCTTTATTTAGCAGGTCAAGTGAGGAGAGAAGATGGGCTGCTGTAAAATTTAATCATGTGGAGTAAATCAGGCGGGATGTCAGCTGGAAACATGTCACTGCAGGGAAACAAAAACTGTGTGAAGTGCAATATCATCTCTCGGCTATGCACACTCTACACAGACAGGCCAAATCTCCTGAATGCTTCAGAGCATGTCTGGCACATAAATGTGTTTTATGAGACGAGGGTTAATCTCTAAATAGGTTATCTGTGCCGAATGTTGGAGTTTAGCAGACAGCAGCAGATCTGAAGACCATCAGTCTCACTATAATGTGTTGTGTCCTCACACAGAGCAACTGGTTTTGTTGTTTGCATCCCCTTCTTTTCTAAAGAAAATGTGATAAATACTCCTCTGTATGATCTATATGTGACACAGAGATGCATTAGAAGCCCTTAAGCTGTTAAAATCAATATTCTTTTTGAATGTTTTCATGCAGCAGGGTTGAATAGTTCATTGCCTCCCACAGTAGCACACTAATAAAGAGTTATATGCCAAGGTTCAGGCATTTTCCATATTTTACACAGAAAAGAAAGGAAATATAACCCGTGCAGCAAAGTGGAAAAACTAGAAAGCTCTTCAAATGCACTCAAAAGTTCTTTTTTTTTTTTATTAACTTAAAAATGCATTGAAAAGTGGAAGGGTCATAGCCAGTAATCTCTCCTCTTTGTCAGAATACTTTTGTAGCAATTCATTTATACCTTTTGTCTCATTCTGTTTTTGAAGTAGCTTTGGTTCAAGTGATATGTTTAAGCTGAAATGTAAACTAAAGTGTTCTAATTATTTTGCACAGAAAAATGGAAAGAAGATATTGGCTGTGGCTTTATAGTTCTCTTCTTGACACAAGGGTGGTGTCAGTCTTCTCTTTGCAGGGGAGAAAAACAACAATAACATCCCTCTTAAGAGCTTGTTTCTCCCAGGATGTGTCCTTCAGTTATTCTGGCCTTGTAACTGGAAGTTAACTCAGCTCTCATTCATTATGACTTCCCATCAGCGGCAGAGCTAGAGGGATGGCCAAGGTTGCGCTGGTCACCTCTGAAATCTGATTTGACACCTTAGGTGCCAACTCAGATGATTGACAGGTCAGTGGATAAGGAGGACAGAAACATCTTCCTAGACCAGTATCACTTCACAAGTTTGAAGTAAACTTTAGTTTCCTAACTAGTCACCTTTACAAATATTGACATTTGGCTGCACATTTCTTGAAGTGATTTAGTCCCTGTGAAAGTACAGCTACCAATAAAATGTAAGGCTTTTAACCTGATGTTAGCATGAAGCTATCTAGCAGTGCTAATCTAGTTATATGCAGCATGCATGGAGCTAGCCATGCAAGTCACTGTGGTCAGACAAAAGGATCCAGTCTACTACTATCACCAACCAAATCTGGTAGGGGGACAAGCCATTGATCCCCCTTTCACCACATCAAGCGCCGCTGTGCCCCAAATCAAAAACTTACCTTTTTATGGACCTTTTTGAACTTGTTATAGATATTTCCACTTGATGATCCAGATTATTAATGTAAAAATGTTTTATTTCTCATATCTTTCTAATGTGACCTTAGCAGATTGTGTTAGAGAGAGGAACACAACAATTTCCTTTTAGTATAATGTGGGAGCCACTGCTTCCCATTGTAAGAGGATATTGAATTTATTTTGGTGCCCTATCATTTTGGGAAGCTATTTTTTTTTCTTTATTAAATGGTCAAGCCTGGTTCTGCTATCAATACTGTGCCGTGGAGGAATTAAAAATTTAGTAATTACTATCAGCTGAATTACCTGGAAGAAAAAACAAGTTAAATAATCCATTTTAAGAAATTGAGGATTTAATGTCTTGGGAGCAGTGATTTGACAGATATTTAAAAATAAGTCTTAAGTATGTATTTAAGTTTAATTATTTTATGCAATATGTGGATTAGATCTTTTTAAAATTACCATGGAAAAAACTGTTTAACATACATCTCAAACCAAAATTAAGATATTCCACAACCCCATGATTTGAAAAATGAGCTAATCCACGTTTCATTTGTGCACTTAGGTAGCAAAGGCTAGCCTGTGTTGTCTAGAGGAGCTGCTTTGGCTAAAACTGCTGAAAAATTTAATGCTGGATCATATAAAAAGCTGCCAGAACACACAATGCAATGCAAATGTTTGAGATCAGTTTGTGTAGACTGCAGACTGATCAGGGCCCCCAAACTGATTCTTGCTAAAAGCACATACAACCTGGACATCAGAACTGAACCAAGAAGCAATGGGTCAAGGTGGCTTGGTCTGATTGTTCATACTTTCTTTTACATCATGTAGATGGCCAGACCTGTGTGCACTGCTTACTCCCTAGGGAAGACTTGGCACCACAATGCAAAGGGACAAAGTTAAGGTGGCAGGGGTAGTGTGAGTTTTTGGGCCATATTTTGCTGGAAACCTTATTTTGTGGATATTACTTTGACACATACCATCTACCTAAACATTGTTGCTGACCAAGTAGACCCTTTTATGAAAATGGTACTTCCATAATCTCAGTACAATCAAGCTTTTCTCCGGACATAAAACTGATGCATGGAGGCCCCACCTCGCAACTTAAAGAAGTTAAAGGATCAACTACTGACAGTTTGGTTCCAGATAACATGGCAAAGCCAGGATGTCTGACGGGATGCATGAACTCTTTGATATTTGGCAGGTGGTTATAACACTATTACTCAGCAGTGTGCATTGAAAGGATAAAAAATCGCGAAAAAATATGAACAAACTCAAATGACTGTATCTCAGTTGTTGCAGGGAAATTATGCTTATTTCACCTTTCGGGCCCAATTATAAAAATAAAGTTGTGCTCTAATCCTGTAGCCTTTATGGCCTGAGAATGCAGAACTCAAAGCAATAATTAAACTGAAGGGTGGCTTTCTTTGATTATAGCCACAATATTGCTGTTTCTCCTTTTTACTGCTGTGTTACATTCAAGGCTTCCTTGCAGAAAACTAATTAAGTTTTAATAAAGAGTCCTCACATGATTTATAACAGAGGGGTCTCTGCTTCAGAGTAATTTGTTATCTTTGATTTTCATGATTTAACAAAACAACTACAATGGCAAATAAGGAGGGGAAGCCATGTGTAATGAGTTCTCAGTGCTTTGAAATCAGCTGAATCTCAATTAAAGAACTCACATCATCAGTTTGTGGAAAAGCAAGTAAATATGCACAAGCCACAAAATCATTTTAGCTTAGTAAAGTGAAAGAAATGCAGTTATTATTCTGCAGAAGAAGACACTGATTGCTCTGGATACATCAGCAGTTCTAATGAAAACTGACTGAAAGACAGTTCTGGGTGTTTAATGCTTCTGGGGTTCCCAACAGCCTCCCAAACTTTAGGGATAAGTTGGTTGTTTCAAGTCAAAACCCATTATACATGTTGATGTAAAATCTTATGTTCAAGTAATGTTTTCCTGTCTCTTTTGCAAGGTTTTAAATATCATTCTAATCAATAGAGCTCCAGCAGTGCTCAGAGCTCCAATTACAGCTACATGAGTCAGCGGTGATAATGATCGCAAAACCACCCTGAAAATGAAAATATGCTTTTTGAATTGACTCACAAATGTTTAGAAACAGAAACATAATATGACTCATCTTCTTGCTTCTGTGAATGTTTGGCCAGAATTTCTAAAGTCATCTATAATTTTTCTTTTTAATTTCCAGATTTTGTTGTTTTTACATGGTCAGTACCTGGCAACCCTATTTTTAGGGAAATATAGAAGAGTGTAACACATTTTGTAACCACCAGAGTTAAAGTTATTGCTTGAAGAAGTATTTCCACTTCAAGCTGAAAGCTTCTGTTTATGTCTTCCAGTCACTTTTAAGGCATATTCACAGACTTTTGATAATGGTTGGGATGGTAGACCACATAACACCAAACAAAGGAAGCAAGGAAAAGAAAGAGAGAAAGTGAGTACAGTAGTGTTGCTTTAAGGTCTATCCACAGACTTTCTATGATCCGGTTAGGAGACCCTTACGATCTTGGCTAAATCTTTAGCTTGAGTCTGTCGAGGTTGTCCCTTTTAAATAGATATTATTATACTGTGGCAGAAGCAACTTCATTCAATTCTCAGATTTTTAGATGGTGTGTTTTCTGTTGAGATGGAATAGAAACACCACGAAGAACACTGTTGTTTATATGCCATGCCTGTAAGTGGTGCTGTAATGCTGCCACAAAAATACATCAGAACAGAGAATAAGACATGCAGCATGCACTTAAGATGAAACAAAAGTACAAATAAGAAGGAGCTGCAGGAGAATCAAGCGAAATAGTAAACATTTATGAAGGCTGATAATGAGGTAGAACTTCTGCATGTCATGGCAAGTAGCTTCTGCAGCACAATGCACCAGTGTTGTGGAGTTTTCATATGTGGGTTGAGGGAAACATTAGGCTGTGGTGATATTTGTTTAGGAATGTTACAACCTGGCTTTGATAGGGGAAAAGGGGTGGCAACATTAAAGATAAGAAATGAAATTGTAAAGGTAAAAAGACAAAAACTCAAATCCTAACAAGCCCAACAAAAGGGCTATAATAGTACTTTGTTTTAAACATACAATTCCAAGGCCTAAGGCCATTCACAAAACTAACAACAAAGACCCAAAATAGTCCACCTAAACCTTTTTCCAAACCTTCACAAAAAACTTGACCTGGCACACTGTGCAACAAAACACACACACACACACACACGTACACACATCCCCAAGACAAAGACTTTAAATGGCAAGCTGCTCAGAACGATCACAGCAGCCCTGAATGATTGTCAGCAGCCTGCTTAAATAGTGGAGCTCCAGGTGGATGTCAGACAATAAGGCCAATCACAGGTGGGTGATGACAGAGCCAGGCAATCACGAACGGGTG
The DNA here is from genome assembly GCF_017639745.1 of Melanotaenia boesemani. Taxonomy (NCBI): domain Eukaryota; kingdom Metazoa; phylum Chordata; class Actinopteri; order Atheriniformes; family Melanotaeniidae; genus Melanotaenia; species Melanotaenia boesemani. The sequence continues at coordinate 20,115,094 of NC_055683.1, read as the reverse complement.
ATGGCACAACCAAGGAACTCCAGACAGCCAGACAATCACCTGGCTGCAACCAAACACAGTGATTTACATATATTCACAAAGGCCAAAGCCTGAGGCTGTAACAAGGAATCATGTGCATGAATTGTAAACACCAATTTGAAAATGAAGCGGTTTCAGATTGATTTAATTTGGGACCCAGGCACCCGAAACACCCGTTCCTTGTGGACAAACACCCAAACATCAAAAAGCTTTAGCACAGAGGTAGAGAATTCTGGTCCTCAAGTGCAGCAGTTCTGCCGAGTTTTAGATGTTTCCCTGTTGACTGAGCAGAACTTGACAAGCTGCTAGATCTATTTAATTTGATTATGGTGAATCAGAGCAGAGAAACACCAAAAATATGCAGGACCAGAGTTGCCTATCCCTGCTTTAGCAGATACACTAAACATGTTTCTATGTGGATGTGATCCAAATGCATCTCCTCCTGCCTCATGTTACCAATTTTCTTTGCTGTTATCAGAAAGTAACACCAGCCTGCAGGACATGTTTACAAAATCCATCAGCCTTCTGGAGGCTTCACTTGCAAGCCTCTTATTATGAATTTTGTGGTGAGGTTATTATTATTATTTTTTTTTTTGGATGACTTCAATGTCATTTTTATTGGATGACATGAAGAACATTTTTGTGTAAATGAGGCTACACAGCAGATGAATGTAAAATCTTTAAAAAGGTCTTTCACAGTCGAACAGGAGATTTGATTCTGCTTTTAAGCACGCAGTTTTGTGAAAGCTTTCTTGACCTCCACCGCTCCAGCCAGCAGCCAGATTTTTAAAAATCCTTTAACCCCCTGGACTTTGTTTTTTTTTTTTCTTCTTTCACCTAAAAGCCATTTGTAGATTCAGTCACTAACTGCAACAGAACTGTAAGGCAAAACTCAACAACCTTGGGTTTCATGGGAGAATTTAGAAATGCAGGATGTCTGTAGATAGGCAGGGAGAGATTTGAACTCAGCACAAAGATGGAAAGGGTTATGTTTTTACCTCTACTTGAAGAAACATTTTGTAACAATTATTGGAATCCAGCATCAGACTCTTCATACCACAGTGAATGCTATTTACCAGATGGCAAACCACCTTTTGATTTTATTGTGCTCTGAATAAAACTCATGATCAGGAGCGTTGTGGAGGATGGTGTTCCACCATCCAAAAGCAAATGTTTACACGTCCAGCACGTAGGGGTGGGCATCAGTCACAGTTCGTAGGACATGGTGGTGATAGAGTGTTTTTTTTTTATATATATATATATTAGTGGGTCACTGCTGACTGAAAAAGGAAAACAGGGTTAATATTTATCCTACAGTGTGTGTGTGTGTATGTGTCTGAGGAAAGTTGCAAGTGTTTTCGCTCAGAGATTCGATAATGCTAAAAATAAATCTTCAGATGTGTGTGTGTGTGTGTGTAAGCAAAAAACATTCCTCATTGCAAGCAGAGTGTCACTTAACTTCAGAAAATGCGTCCTTGTGCATATATTGAGCATTGTGAAGCAGAACAAAACATTTCCTCAGACTGATCAGATTATTTGATAACTTGTATATTTTCTCATGAAGGATGAGAAATGGAAGAAAAAGAAAATGTTCTCAAAAACTGTTGTTTCTCAAAGTCAGTTGTCCGTACACGCCTCTTGTGTAGAGCAGACTTATCAACAACATGAATTTAAATAAATGACTGAACATGGATAATGTACTTAAAACAAAATCATCTGGCTATTTAGTAGGTTTTTTCGTTTTTTTTCTTTCTGCCTGCAGTCACATTCTGTCTGCTACAGGCTCAGTGCTTCTCTATGTTTTTCCAGTCAGAAACCTTTATAGTATTTTTAGATCTCAGTTCAGCTTCCTCTTATTATTATTATAATTATTATTATTATTATTTAATTTTTTTAAGCAGTCTTTTACCCTTTTTTTTTATTTGTTTTTCTTTTTTTCCTTTGGACTCAGAGTTCCTTCAGCAGGGAACACACCATCCATCCAGAACAAAATTCTATTGAATTCTTAAAACTCATAAAAATAAAATTACTTATAAAATCAAATAATTCTCCTGTAACAGAGGGCAGCTGTTGCTTAGAGTCTATGTTGCCCATTTTTACCACAACATGGGAGGGGGGGTCCCCTTACAGTCGTGAACATCTTCACGGACTCCGAGTAATAAGTTTACCCGGCCACTCTTACTCAGTGGCCTACCACCGGGGGACCTCTGCGGACACAGAGGAATTAACCAGCTGCAGGCCTGTCTTCCGCAACTAACACCTCTTACGCCCACACGGCCAGACTCTCACAAGCCCAAACAGACCCCTCTGTCTCCAAACCAGCTTCACAACTTAATTAAACAAAGTACTTTTAACTCACCAGATTTATCGTTCAGACTATATTTTGATTTTGTTGATTTCAGCGGAGACTTCCAGAGAACCAAACGAGGGTCCCCCTTTCAAAAACCAAGCCTGAAAATCAGGTTCAGATCGGTCAGACACGTCGCTGGGTCCCCCTGGTCACTCGCGAACTTGTAGTGAACTTTTAACAGAGCATGTAGAGAATAAACCTTAAAGTGAATTAAAGCATGATGAGTAAAAATGTACAATGTAAAAAGTGTAATATAGTAACAATCAGTGTAAATACAATTTATAAATGAATATAGTAAAGGAAGTAATTATAGGTGTGATTATAATATTATATATAGAGCATAATAAGTCAAATTTCTTCCACATACCAACAAACTGTATCTACAATACATCTGTAAGATATATATCTAATAAAAAAATAAAACTGTTATTTCTGGGAAAAGTTACATAAGTTTTTATTTTGCTGTCCTCCTTAGTCCTTCCTGAGATCATTTGATCTCTTTATCTTTTGACTACTGTGATGTTATCAATTTTATTTGTCAATTTTTCCGTGACATGATGAGCATGAGCCTAATCTCAAGCTTGTACCCTGCAAATTCTTGCAAAACAGCCTTTACAACTGCTGATTCCCCCACTTTATTCTTCTTTGTTAATCTTCTTCACTTCATTTAGCAATACAGTTAGATGCTAACTGAAACATAGCTTTAAATTATTCCGTATATGTATCTTACATACAGTATATCTTTAATATTACACAGTGTCAAAACAAAAGGTCTGTTATAAAAAGAACATTATAAAAGTCCTCAGGTCTGCAGGTCTACAAACTGCAACGGAAATGAATTATGACAAATGCTGCATCAGTTTTAATCCAAGTAACAGTTTTTTAGTTACTTCAGTCTGAATGTGTTATGCTTCAAAACCTTTATTAAATGATGTTGGTTGTATCTCATAACAAATCCATCCAGTTCCAGTACAGAGAGCTCCAGGGAATAAGGTTAATTACATTTCGAACTGAGGAAATGGCTACAAACTTATTTCCTTCTTTTGCTTTCCAGGCATTAATTACTCCACTCTTCATAGTGCCCGCCAGATGTTTAGAGCTCCTGGCTGCTGCATTGTTTAAAGAGAAGCATTATGTATAAAATATTGTAATTTGCATCACACGACCTTCTCAACTGATGACAATGATTTAGACCAAAGACAATTTTATCTGGGAGCTCAAATCTCATGTGCCCAAACTTCCTTTTAAATGTATAAATCTTATGTTGTATAAAGCACAGATAACACAACAATCATACCTTATATGATAGAGTTGATGATTATTTTTTTTAACTTTTAGACTTTTGGGAATCCATTCATTATCTGCTCAGGAGTTCCCAAATATTTCCATGTTTGATGATTGCCAGCAGGTTTCCGCAGCTGTCTGATGATGTTTGGCAGCAGCAAACACTGTGATAGGTCTAAGGATTTAAGAAAATTCGCTCTTCTTCACACTTAGGTCACCTTGTGAGGCTGAGCATGTCATCTTTACACTTTGCTCCCACACAGAAGGCTGTAGTAGACTGTTTAGTGCAGAGTTTCATACAAGAGTGCACACATCAACATAGACTGAAGGTATGCGTTGCAACAAACCTCACAGTACAGATGGATCCTTTAGCTGACTAAAGGCACTTGTAGGTATAAGGGAACATCTGGGCTGGTCCAGATTGGCTAAATCAGTAAATGCAAATTCCATTGTGGAGAGTGGAGTGCAGGTAAAACATGACAAAGGGGGAAAATTGAATGAAACTGAATAGGTGTCTTATGCTGGGATTACGCAACATAACTACATGCAATTTTTTTTCTTTTAAATCAGCAGTACACAAGTAAGCTAACAGGAGAAAAAATGTGCACTGTTGGTTTATAGGCAAGCTGACATTATACACTATCCTGCTTATTGGTATTAAGATCCAAACATTTCAGAGATATTTCAAGTATGCCGCAGGCTGAAAGGGAAATGCAGCAGCAACTAACTCAACAAAAAGACCAGTATCCTTGACCTTAACAGCTGCCAGCTGCATTTAAAATTAAACCAGATGCAAAACATGATGATGATAGAAAGTAACAGGATAAATCACAAAGTTCACTTGAGTTATAAGCAGATGCAGAATGAAGAAAGTGGTGGGTGGTAGAGCCCCAGAGGTGGCAGTTTATTTATATTTCCATGTTTATTCCATTTCTCCATCCCGCTCCCCTTTGCCTTTTCTCTCTCTCTTTCTCTTGAGGAAATAAAATGTGAGGCTCTCATCTGCAACATCAGCACCAGTGTGAGTGGAGATGCTTTTTGTCAAATTGACAGGCAGTTAGTGTACAGTAAGAATATAAGAGAGCTTTTATCTTGCCACACAGCACAAAGAAACTGACTATAGAAGCACCTTCATCCATGAAGATATACAGTAACCCATGCAGATATATTTATTCCCATAAGTGCAAGTATTAATGGAGTTTCACTCACAGGCATTGAAGGGAGTGCAAGAAAACTAAGAAGTTAAATTTCCAAGCAGCTGGCTTATCAAAAATGCAGTGACAGCTGAGAAACATTCACTTGCTTCTTCATACTTACTGTTAATAAATCAAGAGTGTGCAGCTCTTTTTCTATATGAGCAGTGTGCCATTATGTAGATGCAGTGTATGCAAAAATTATGTGACAAAAAATGATGTTTCATACCACATTTAGACACAAGGCCAGTTCAGCATTTTTAATTATCAAGGCTGTCATAACATTTTAAAAATCTACTGACATAAAGTTTCATCCACTTTGAATATCCCCTGATTCACATCAACCTTGTTGGACTGGCATGTAAATTTATAATGTCCCAGATAAAAGGTAAATTCTACTTTGATGTTTAAAGCTGACATTCTTTAATAGCACCAAACGTAAGCATGTGCTCAAAGGAATAGCTGTGCCTCAAGAAAAGCATCATAGAGCCATTTAGCTTCAACCACCAATCTCTTTATGTGATAATTCTTATGAGACCAATATTGTTTTTGTGAATGGACTGTACATATATAAGGCTTTTCTAGTCATATATTGACCACTTAAAGTGTTTTTACACTACATATCAGATTCATCCATTCACAGAGCACATTTATTGTTTTTATTCTAAGTGCTTTTAATTATCACACACATTTATTGTCCAAAAGAGACATCAGGAGGGAATTTAGGATTCAGTATCTTGCTCAAGGACACTTCGGCATATAGTCTGGGAAAGCCAGGAATTGATTCACTGATCTTCCAGTTGGTGGACAATTGCTCGTCCACCAGGCAAACAGGCACTTTACATTTAATTACTTTACATGTCTGTTAAGCCATTTTTGACCAGTGTGTTGGGGACACCATCAAAACAGATTGTCTGCGATGTGCAGACACAAGTGATGAATGAATGAATGAATACATGAATGAAGGCAAAAAAAAATGCATTTACTTAAACGCTGTCTCACTGCTGCCAGTATTTCCTTTTTTTACATTTCAGGAATGACTCATTCCAAAGAGTTTTGACAGGAAATTTTTTGCACAAGTAATGACAGAGGAAAACAGAATATTTAAACAGATGAAGTCAGTAAGTTCTTGTTATGATGATTTGGTAGAATGATAGTCTGAGTTTTGCAGGGGCAAAGATGGCCGAAAATATCTACTTACAAAAGTGTGAGGGAAATCATTCAATTGTTGAAAACCCTTGAAGAGAGATTGAAGGTTTGAATGTTTCTTCTTCTACAGTACAAAATGCTAATAGATGATTTAAGGTATCTGGTGGAATTTTAGTACATAAAGGGAAAGGGTTGAAGCCAAAGCTGGACACCCATAAACTTATATTCTTGATCATCAATAGTTCATATGGCCCCATGGGAAAGGAAGCACTGTGGGAAATTTTTGTCAAGCACAATACTGAGTTACATTTATAGATGCCAGTTAAAACATTGCAAGCCTTTTATTAGTCTTGTCCAGAGGCAATGTTGTCTTCATGGACTTAGATTAAAATGGGATTGGATACACAACTCTGTGGTCTAACCAATTGATATCCAATATCTTTTTTGGAAGACAAGGACGCTGAAAGGTGTGGACCAAGAGGAAAAGGACCATCCGGGCTGTTGTCAGCAACTAGTTCAAAAGCCAGGCTTTGTGATGGGATGATGTTATATCAGTGCTCTTGGCAATGTTCATTATGATAGCATTAATGCAATAGTTCATTGAGATTTTAGAGCAACACATGCTGCCTTTAAGTCAGAATAAGAGAATAAGAATGTGAAAAGGAATGCAATAAGATAACACCTAAACTCTCCATAACTTGACATTCTTAGTGTTTTGAGGTGGAACTAAAGTAGTACAAAGTGGCAAAACTTTAATGAGCCCATTTCCTTTGGGACATGTTGAAGATGAAGATTTCTTTTTGCTTTTTTTTTGTATTTTGCATTTTGCTTATGGCTTTCCAGGTACTGTGTCTTTCCTACACAGTCCACAGTCACGTATGCAGGTTTATGACAAGTCTGAAGTTATTTTGTGAATAAATGTGAGAGTAAGTGGTTGTTTGTCCTGTTGACCTGTCCAGGGTCCACCCTGTCTCATGCCAGACAGCAGTGTGGATAGGCTGGAGATTATGAACACATAACACAAGAGTTATATAACAGCAGTTACTGAGCTTTAGAAACGTTGGTTTAGTTGTGGAGAAGCTCAGAAAACAGATTCCAGCTTCCCGCAGTCTTTATGTAAGGCTAAACCTTTTGCTCAGTTCATCACAATCATTAAATCAAAGATTTTAAACAGGTTAATCTGTTGTCTTTCTATAGGTTACATGAATTTTTGCCCTTCTTTCCTCTTATTTATCCATAGAACTACTACAACAAAATTCCTCCTGGCATCATATACATGCTGCTTGTTTTGAGGAGCTAACCCTCACAGGATAAACAGCAGATTTTATGAGAAAAAAAAAATGTATTTATTTTCTGGGCTGTTTTTTATGACTTTAATTATGTTATAGGAATACAGGGAGACTTTTCAATGTTCTCATTAGCCAAAGAGGTCCCTCAATAGTTAGAACAAGCCATAAATAACATTTTCAGGCTGTTTTCCAGTCATGTCACAGGAAAAAGAAACACATCATCCTGTTTTTTTTTTGTTTTTTGTGTTTTTTTTTAAATGATTTGGCTTCATTTCACTGTAAAAATGTGCAAATTTTTTATTGCTGTGTCTGTATTTGTCATTTTACACTCAGTGATGAACTTCCTGACACTAGTGCGATATGAGGAAACAACAGAAACCAACATTTGTAAAGAAACATAATTATTTTTCATATTTCTATTTATGCAGTTTTTTCAGACTCAAGATCATCTGCTGTGCTTTAAAACTTTCATGTGAATTATTGAAGCAGTCTGCAGCAATGGAGGGGATTTTCAAAAATACACACAAGGGGAAGAAGTATAAGGAGGAGGGAAAAGCAAGTCAAATATGTTATTATTAATTTATCTGACTCTGGCCGCCCAAAGATTTAAAAGGAGCATGGGATGAAAACCACTCTGGATGTTTCTTCTGTAAACCAGTTCACTCTCTCTCCACACTAAATGCATTCAAAACACGTATCAACAGCAAGAAAATACAGCAACCCATGGGTCTTTGCACAGTTTAACACAGCACTGCACATACTTTGATGTATTAATACATGTGGGCTTTTCATTTATAAAAGACAGGCAACCTTGTGAATGTCCTCACTAAATAAGAGAAATAACTCCTTTTTATCTTTAAAGGACCTTATCGCTTAACCTCTGTTTTTCAATAGTTGTAATTCTTTTCCAGCATTTCAGCTCTTGTTTAGACCAGCTCTTCATGGATGTACAGGCACACACACACACACACACACACACTCCCACACAACTGAAAGAACAAATCCCCCACCCCATTTTGGCTGTGCAGTGGCCAAAGAAACACAAAATGATTGCTAGCAAAAAATGTTCTAGAAGAAGTGATTTTGGAGTTTAAATGTGGCCATTAGATTCTGATCAACCCCTGATACAAATCAAATATTTGAGTTTTATAATGTACAAGAAAATGACAAGACATGACATAAAAACACAGATTATTTTTTATATCTAGTTCCCGTAGTTTGGCTTGTTCACATTACACAATTATCCCAAGTATGCAAACATGCATTTAGATGTAATTTCTATTGTACTACAGCACAACACACGTTTTCTTTTCTTTACAGTATTATACATTACTGACAGTTGTAAATGAGACTAGTCTGCCAAGCTTTCTGCTGACCTCACATTCCCAGTAGCATTTTATGTGCAGACAACCATCAACTATTACCAATCACATTTTAAACGATGAGCCATAATGAATTAAAGCTGAATTAAACGGAACAGATGAGTCCCAGACACTGTCCTATATCCACAATAGCAGGGCAGTGGGACAGAAAGGGGCAAATCCAGGTCATATGTCTCATGTTGGTTCTGTGGCTGCAGACTGTTAAATGTATATTGCTTTTCTTTTTTTTTCTTTTTACAGAGGTTATAAATTTGTGTAACTATACATTTGAAAAAAAAAGACTAATGATAATACAGATGACTCATCCTGTTTCTATGCAACTCATTTACCTAAAGCAAAGTTATTACCTACACATATACCATATCTGATACATACTATATCATTTCTTATCTACAGCTTGTGAATATTAAAGTAAAAGAAAAATAAAAATATCTGTTCATATCACATTCATTCCCAACAATGCCTGACAGGTGAAACTTGAATGTGAAAGACTTGTATGACATTAAAATCTGCAGTAAAGATGGAATTGGGCTGTTTTTGGTATCCCTCAGGCGATAAGATATTTTTGTCCTTAAAGATGCTTCACATGAAAAGACTATTTAACAAATGACTAATTTCATTAAATTTGTGAATAAATTTGTTAATCGGTTGAGAGCACTAATCACAGTGTTTAATAAATGTATTAATAACCTTAGTCGGTCATTTAAGAAAGAAGAGAAAATCCAACAAAAACTGAATGCGTCCTTGGTTGCCTACAGCCATCCTCCTCACTTCTTAGTCATCTACATGAATACCGGTTATTGTAACTGTATCAAAATAATAGAAGGTTGTTTTGAATGTAGAAGCCTCAAGGAATTGTGGGAAAGAATGATCTATTTTTATTTTTTTAAAGAATGGCTCAATGTCTGCTTCACAACAGTAGAATTGAGGCCTATGTTTAATAGTGAAAGTAAGAACATTTTCACGTGAACAATGTGAAGAGAACTTAGTGGATTGGAACTGAACAGCTGTGTAGCCACAAAAAAAAAAAAAAAAAAAAAAAAAACACTAATTAGTGAGGCTAACCAGAGAAAAAAGAGCATAAAGATTGAACTTTGCAGCAATGGAAGAAGGTCATGTGGTCTAGTGATTCCAGATTTACCCTGTTCGAGAATAGTGGGAGCATCAGGGTAAGAAAGAGAAGCAGATGAAGTGATGCAGCCATCATGCCTAGCATCAACTAAACAAGCCTGTGGGGGCAGTCTATGATCTGGGGTTGCTGCAGCTGGTCAGGTCTAAGTTTAGCAACATTATGAGTCCAAAATATGAGGTCAGCTGACTACCTGAATATAGTGAATGAGCAGGTTATTCCATCAAAAGATTTTCTACTTCCCCGATGTCACGGTTGTATTCCAAAATGACAATGCCGGGATTCATCAGGCTTCAAACTGTGAAACAGTGGTTCAGGGAGCATGAGACATCATTTTCACACATGGATTGGCCACCACAGAGTCCAGACCTGAACCCCATCGAGAATCTTTAGGATGTGCTGGAGAAGGCTTTACACAGTCGTCAGACTCTTCCATCAACAATACAAGATCTCGGTGAAAAATTAATGTAACTCTGGATGGAAATAAATCTCGTGACATTGCTGAAGCTTATTGATGCCACAGTAAATGCTAGTCAAAGATAAAGCTCGTCCAATGAAATTGTGTGTGACCTTCTGTTTTGGTGGCGTGTATTTGTATATTTCTAGACTACTTATAGACAAATATAATAAATAATTTTTGTTACTTTGCAGGCACATGACCTGTTTGATCTATTTTTGTTTTACATATGATACTCATTTTTTTTTTTTTTTAGCAACGTCTTGGTTCGTATATTTGATCAAAGTATGTAAATCTTCATCTATTAATCCTGCAATAAATGTTATGATGTTTAAGATGTGGTTAACAATGCCATGAATTAATCCTTATAACAAGTGTGCTCAGACCTGTGGTATTTTACTTAGGTATCTGCTTAAGTTAGGAACCTCCCTACAAACAAAAACCTTTGATTTCATACCACATCTCAGATCAAGATTGTTTATTTGTCTGCTACTTTGTTCATTATTTCACACAATCCTTATGACAATTTTTCTTCCTTAAGAGTTCAGAGAAGTCATTTTATTTTTGCTTTTGGGATCTGTAAATTTCACATTATTTTAAATTGGCTGCGCCTGTCTTGTGATTTAGTCTTAATTTTGGCTTTATAATTAAAGCCAAATGTGCAGCTTGTGAGTGTTTTGCCACTCCAGTAAACAAAAGGGGCAGAAAGGGACGTGGCTGATATTAATAAGCAGGTCTGACCTTAAACAAAAAACAGAACATTCATACACAGCACCATCCTTCTGGTAATTAAATCCTTACACCCTCAATAAGTGATGTCCCTCTTATTCTTCATAAAGCTTATGTAAATATCAGCACAGTCTAGTCCCAAATAGCAATAAGTAAGAAGAAAATCCCTCAAGACTCACTTTACCTTTGCTAAATTAAAATATCATAGCATGTAAAAATGAAGTTTAATAAATGACCACTTATAATATACTCTTTATATCATTATTTCATGTTATAAACGATGATCTGAAAGTTAAATATCCACAGTTTTAGTAAAATTTAGTGGATCATTGTGCAATTCTCTATCTCATTCTTTGGTAGAAATGTGCTAACGTTGCAAGAATCAACCTAGCAGTTTGAGACAATGCTCACTGAGCATGTCAGTAAAAATAGTTTATACATAATAAAGAAATAAACTTTAGTCAGAATTCTTGTGTATTAAAACTCCACATCATTGCCTTTTAAAACATTTTTAAATTTATAGGAAATCGAACAAATAAGTGATACAATAACTTGTAGGAAGTGTGTGTTTTCAGCTCATTACAGCAAATGAAATACCTTAAGGTGCTTCATCCCATTGATGCAAAAATGAAATAACAGGGATGTTTATTATTTGTAGCAGTGCCTGCTGTGATGTAAATCAAACTGCATAATTTCAACAATAATGACTCTCAGTATGTAGCCTGAAATCTTCCATCAGCATGAATATAGCACCCCCCCCCCCCCAAAAGTTGTTTTTTTAGACTTCAAGATGTGTGCGTATGTCTCTGTGTGTTGAGGAAATTTATAAATAAATGACTGATTGATGCATTTGTCTACTGAATTGCATTTTTGACTTGTGTTTACACATTAAGTACTCCATGTTTCATTACAGTACAAGATGTTGGATTGAATCTTTAGACTTCTGGAGAATAAAGAAATAAACCACAAGCTTTCCTTGGTACAGCTCTAATGAGACTCCTCACACTCAGTGTGAACTTGGCTTTTATCGTAAAACATGGTGAGCAATAGGGATATTAAAACGTTTACTCTTTTGTGTGCCATCGCGTGAATGCCTGATGGATCAGTGCAATCTGAGAGGAGCGCATGCAACCTGTTGGGCTTTTGTGAGCATCATCACTTGAAGAAGGAATCCTTGAGGAGGATAAGAAGACAAGATTAATATATATAATATATGTTAAGGAATATACAACAATAACTAATATTTCAAATAGCACACTTTTCCTGCTGGCTGCATTATAAACCATACTGTATATTACAGTAGTATCATGAATAATTTCACTGTATTAAAGGACAGATTTGCCATGCAGACCGAATACATGACACGCATGGACAGAAAGGGACCTGTGACCACAAAATCTGACATGGTGGCTTGGTTAAATACAGATAATGGATGATTAAAATTTGACATGTCAGTTCAGAGAGGATTGTCTGTAATCAGGACAAATGGTGTGGCCTGAGAGCATGCTGTGGATTATGTTGCAGGTGGGTACGTGCAGCGGGAGCACATGGAAAGTGGAGGGAGGTGAGTGGAAATGGGTCAAATGAGAGGGGTAGTGCAATGATTAGAAGTATGTGCAGGTGAAATAAAGCTGAGCTATTTAGAAAGAAAAAAAAAACAGAGGAAAGAAAACAATGGTTGTAATTTGTAATTTTAAACACTGAGGAAACAATGAGTCTGTTAAAGATGGTGGTTTAGATGATTATTTGTGGTTAGTATCTTGAGAAAGACTTGCCCAGGAGTCTGGAGTGCTACCATGACCTTTCAGTTGGTCTGGGATGTGCACATGGTTTTGGTTCCTGGACTGTTCAGGATGCCTCGTGTTCAGGCTTTCCTCAAATGACAGCAAGCCAAAGCCTCCCAGATTATTCCAGATGGTAGACCACAAACTCTTGTGCTCTAGGGGGAGAATCGATTATGCCAAGTGTTTAACAAACTGAGTACACTAAAGCTGTGGCAGGCATTTGTATGTGGATAGGAGTGTGTCTACATCAGATATGTAGAGCACAGTGGCTCTTTATGGCTGGTTACCGTGGCAACATCACTACTTATTGAGAGTAAACTGACCCTGATGTGTAAATAAGCCTTGTTTTGGGTATTGTTCACAAACGTTTGAAGCAAAATCATGATATTTTTTTTATTTTTGCTGCAGACAATGAGAAAATTGATACCACTTTTACAGTCGTCCTTTGAAGATGTAACAACACAAAGGTTGGAAACAGGGGGGAAACAGTCAGATTAAGAAAGTTGCTCCTTACAGTAGGTGGTGAAACCATGACGACAGTTAGTTAAAAGCAACAATGAAGAGCAGTTATTGTAATGATCTCCATTTACTGTAATATTATTTTAGACACAGAGCTGTGTGCGACATGAGGAAAGTTACCATGACCTCATGCTTGCAGGCCTGTTCATCCATTTTCCATACCTGCTTTATACTATTTGGGGTCTTTTCTGTTCTCATTCACTTTTACAGCTATGTTAGAATGACCAGTTAGCATGCATTATTTATGGACAATGAGAAGAAGCAATTCATGCACAGGAAGAGCATGCAAAGTCCACATAAAAAAAATTGTAGCCAAGACTGAACCATGAACCTTCTTGCTGTGATGCAACTAACCAGCAAACAGCCAGTCACAGGTCACCATTGCTACTCTGCATTCAACCAGGAATCAAACAACCGAGCAGCCTGTCACCAGTCATCATCTCTGCACTGCAGATTGATTCAACCAGGAGATGATTTTAGAATAAAATAGAACCCAGGAGTTATTTTAAAGCTTGTAGTAAAATCTGACCAGATGGAAGTAAAGAAAAGACCAAACTTTTTATTTACTCCTCATGAACACCTAACTTATCTGGACTGCCTTCATTATTGCCACAGAAATTAATAAAATGCTCAAGACCCCCTAAAATAGGCTAATGGTGCTATATGTTTTTTTCATGGTGCTATGAAAAAAAGCTGGATTGATTTTATTTGACCTGAACTGAACTGATTTCCTGAACAGTGCAAGCCCCGAAATGTTGGTTTCACCTTAAAAAGAATAATCAATAGACTGAAGGTAAAACTACTTGTTGCTTGGCATCCTAAAAAATGTTAAAGAGCTGAAGGGTGGAGAGGCTGTGTGGGTGATGAGATGGCTAAGATGAGGTTGAGGGCCATCCAGGAATTTCCTTTGACTTCACTGGAGAGCTGGAGGTGGAGAGGCTGACTGACATAGTTTTGAAGTTAAAAAAAGAAGAAAAACTGTTGCGTGACAGTATCCTAACAGAAGAAACTGAAGATGAGGAAGGATGCAGAGTTAAAGATACAGTCTGCTGGGATGAAGCCTGAATGAATCACCCAGATGAAATTTATCCATACATGTATGACTCACACTTTGACAAAAACAACTTGTATAAAACACCATCAAGACTTATTACTTTCATCCCATCTTTTAACTTTTTTCCTTTGCCTCTCCATCTCCCTCCACTTCACTTTATTACTCCTTTCTTTGCTTCCATGCTTTTCTTGTAAAGAGCTTTGCAATAAGCTGCAATCCACATGAAATAAGGATTCTCATGGAAACCCCCTAAACTTTTTTTTCCTGTCCCTTGCCAAATGACTGACAGGAGCTTGAGATCAAAGGCAGGAATCTTTGGCTTCAATTCCTCTCCCAACAAGTATGATTCTGATAGTGGATTAAGCAAAAACTCTTAAAAGAGTGTCTAAAACAAGGAGCATGTTTTCAATACTCTCTTTGTCCTGTAGGGAGAGTTGCTTTTGTACATCTCAATGCAACTGGGCTTAAAGATGACACTGCTGTAAGGAATCGATGCATTCAGGCAGCAAGGAAGAGAGAAGAGCAAGCTGATTAAATTTGCATGCACATATTCCTGCACACTGAAGCAAAAGTAGATTCAAATATAAAAATCGTTCTAACTCATACTGGGGTAGGAACAACAAAGGGCATGTTTATTTTTAATTTATCATCTTGATAAGCAAACTGAAAACAGTCAAACAAATCTAAAACTGCACAAGCATTAAAAGCAGACACTCGTGAGCACACATAAAGCTGCTCCTCTTGGTCAGCATTTTTCAGTGTTACATAACTGTCTGTCCACTTGATCAGAGGCATTTTGGTACTGTTTTAATCCACTGGCTTATCTTTGCTCTGCCAGAACTTTGTGTGCATGTGTGTGTTTGCGTGTGCATGTGTCACATTCTTTATGCTGGACCCTTAAAGCTGCTGTAGACTCCCTTTTTTAAAATAGCTTATAGCACAAAAGTCACACATATACTGTAAGTGGGCATGCAAACAGTCTCAAGCATGAATGTAAAACTAAATGCACCCAAAGACATAACAGCCATGCTGAACACACATTACTGATGGAGATGATATGTTTACACACTCACACAAGCAAGAATATCAGCTGATTAGAACAAAAGTCAGAAAGAAGGACAAAAACAGGCCATACTGTCATGGCATTTATTTATTTTTAAATGGGGTTGTGTGATTTGTGAGTTGTGTTTTAATTGCACTAGAAAGCAGTCAGAATACTTTCTTTGTTTGGAGAAAAAGAAATTCTTTTTTTTTTTTGCCAAAGAAAATAACTCAGTCCTAACAAAACTGGCATAGTCCTTTAAGAGACTGTGATATTTTAGATTTTAACACCACACTGTTTCTGCATTTTGCAGATGCTTACTTTGCACTGTATTGTAACACGGTCACTTTATGAAGACCCAATTTATGCAGCTCTTTAAGAAAAAAAAAAAAATATAATAATAATAATAAAAAAAAAAAAAACTATTACTCTGCTGCCATGATTTCACTTTTACAATGATATTCTTTACATCGATAATTTTATTTGTCTGTTACTACACTGCAGGGACGGACTGGCCATCTGGTATACCGGGCATTTTCCAGTGGGCTGACACAGTTTATTTGTTGGCCTGACTGGTTCATAAAACTCAGCAAGTCAGCGCGCTTAAATTTTTGAACATCACCCCCTTTCGCTGTTGTCCCTGTGCCTGAGTAATTCATTTAAGCCAAATAGTCAACACAGAACTTTCCTTCCTAATCACCCGCCCACAATACATGTCGATCTGCAGCCCATTGTTTTTTTTTCTTAAGTGACGCTAGGCTGAACCAATCAGACACTTTAAACCCATTTTGGCTCTGTGTCAGAGATGCACAGAGCCAGGTGATCATGTCAGTGTTTCCAACAGGAGAACACCTGGTTAACTGGTTGTGATCTCAACTGGTTGTATTTGCTGGTTAAAACAACAGATCTTAAATTTAGTTATTTAATGTGTACCTGAGCGAAATCATTCTTACTGAAAGTAAGAAAATGATTTTTAACAATCATTCATCAACATTAACAGTGAGTGAGCAGCTTTCTAAGTTTTCGTTATTAGCCTATTTGCTGTTGGTACATTAACAAATTACACGTTTTGGAAGTATTTGTCTGTTCTTACTGATTCCTTCTAACTCACTACATGGTTTTAGTAGTTTTGAGAAGTTGCACAGTTGATAATCACAATTAAGGCAGAGCAAATATCTGTGGTTTGCATGGTTTTAAATAGGCTGATATGGGCTTAAATGCCAGGGCAGGTTTTTTTGTCCCACTTTCACTAGCAGGGGGGGAAACATTAAATATTTTCTTCAATAAACCAGTAATCAAGCTTCCAAGAAAGTGAAAAGTTGGGGAAAAACTTTAACAGACTCTCCCCAGTGAAATAATCATTAAATCCACTCTCCTAAATGTCTCAGAAATTAAAGAGGTTGAATATTATTCTGTCTATATAACCTTTATTGCAGTCCCAACTTGTCTCTCTTCCACATTTCAGCAGTCAATTATCATAAATGGGTTAGCCATTCCCTGTGGTAGGTAAATCTCTTGACTCGGACAAGTTCGAAATCATTTCATTATTTTATGGGAAATATAGCAATAATGACCTTCATCTGTAATCTGCCACAGGTCATGTCTTTCTCCTAGTCGCAGTCTGAGTGGACTTTCACCCTCTTATCCTGCTGAAAAAGCCTAAACCCTTAAATCCCTTCATCTCTTCGTGATGATGGTGGAGTCCTCAGAGACTCAGGCCATCAAAGGCTCAGGAGGGAAAGGCAAGGAAAAAAAGAAAATACAATTTGGCAGCATAATTTGATTTGTTCTCTCTCTCTCAGTGTATATATATATATATATATATATATATATATATATATATATATATCATTATTGTCATTTTCTTTGTTATGACTGCCTGATCTCAGTAAGACTCAATATCAATAGTAAAAATCACTGGTCCATTTGTCCTGAGCTCCATGATTTGGAAAGTATAGTGAAGCCTACACTTGAAGTATAGTAGTTTAGGCTAAACAATAATAGAGTTAGCTACAAGTGAAGAGCGAGTATGGCTCTTATAAGCATTACTAACTAACATTTGTCTTTTGTGCCATGCAAAGTGCCAGTGCTTTTTATGATCAACCAATCCTTATTTCTAAGGTGTCAAATGCTGTTCTGTCAAAGCTCCTCATGTCTGTTAGATAAAAACAAGATACACCTCATTTAGACAGAGTACTGAGACACTGGCTACAGAATTACATGCTGACTGCAAATGTTAAAGGTGAAAGATTTTGTTGACACTTTTTCCACAACCCTTCTTTCATTCTTTTAATTGAATTTTGCTTTTAGTCACTGAAGTTTAAGCTTTAAACCATCTTGGTTAGGTTAAGACAGTTTCCTGGTCAGATTTTGGAACCAAAACTGTGGACACATGTGGCTGGGTAATGTTCATTCAATGCATTTTGTCTAACTATTTGGCTGTAAATCAATAGAGAATGTTGACACCAGTATTTCCACTTGCTCTTAAATTGTCTTTCCTTAATTTCAGTATAATAACTATTCTCAAACTGTAGGATCACCTCCTAAAACCCATCATTTCTAATCTTCATAACTAAATGATAAACATTTCCTTCCACAACAAGTAAAAATACAAGCTTTTAATATTAATATTGTGATTTAAAATTCACTGCAAATGAGCTAAAATATACTTATAGAGAGTTGAAGTTTGTGGGGGATCATGCTTAAGAAGAATTAGCAGTGGTGCAATTCAACTACTCCTTGTACAAGACATCTTTTTTCTCTTTTTTCTTTCTCAATCTTTTCTTTTCTCCACAAAATAAAATGCTTTTAGCTGAACAAAACAAAGTAAAACCAGACAACCCCATTAGGCAAGGGGAGCAGTCCTTAATAGAAGGGGCTCCAGTACAAGCATGCAGCATAGCGTGATGTACCTTCACATTCTTCACACAGCATATTTACCTGCTATTTTGAAAACAGGTGCCAAAGGCTACGTTCTGCATTGAAAGAAGATGCCAGAAGAGCTGATGAAAATGCAGCTCTGATGGTTTTGGTGTGATTTAAAACATTCAGGTAGGGTTAGTTGATTCAGGTAAAACAAAGACAGGCAAAGACATTCAAAGGTAGCGAATAGTAATTTCTCTGCTAAAAAAGGTCTTCCACCGACTATAAAAGTGTGTTTCGTGTTAAGTGTAGAATTTTCGTCTGAAGTTGCCTTAAGTTATTTAGGTTTGAGTCTGCACACTTTTTGAATTATCACCAAAAAAACATTGTTCTTGCTGACCTAAATGACTCAAATCTTTAAAAAAAATATTAAAGTGTGGATTAATACAAAATACATTAAAACCAAGGTTGTTAAAGTGTAATCTGTTCAGCCTGATGCCGTATATAGGATTCATGTTACTGGATCCACACAGCTCTAGTTTTGGCTCACATCTACTGGGACTTTCTCTCCTGTGACTTCAATACTCAGCCTCCTTTCTCTGGATTCTAATGAATAAATATATAAAAGCAAGTAGATGTCTGTGTCTCTTTTTACATAAAACAGAAAAATAAGGAAATCAAAGCACAAACACAAAACTCTATTGGAAATAATGATAACAAACAGTCCACATGAGCATACAAGTGAAACCTACTCGTGCATTTCACTGCTTAGCAGGAAGATAAAGTTTGCTGCTGCAGACCTCAGTGAAAGTAGAGTTCAAGCTATATATTTAAAAAAAAAAAAATCAATGATGACTGGGTAAGGAAGATCCAGCATGTACCTGGGTGCCCAGAGAAGCATTAAAGAGGAGACAGGCCGGATTCTTGATGATGTCCCTGGGGACGAGACAGGAAGGAGAGAAGTGATCATGTGCAGAAGGGGAAGCAAGTGAACAAGGAGCAGCCAGCTTCGGAGTTTGAAAGGTGAAGCTGTCCAGATCTTCCCAGTAACCTTGGAAAAGCTTATTGGGATGTTTTGGAGACTTGTAGTGATAACTGAGGTACGGATAGTGACATAAACACTAAGAGAACTGCGGTTCTGACAGGTCTGCTGGGGAAATCTTATACAACAAACATAACAACTATGATTTGTCGCCTCTAAAATTAAAACTCAAAATGCCTCAGAAAATGTAAGACCATCTTGTTAAATTTGACCCTGAGAGGCAGAGCATAAGTGAAGAGCCAAAAGGGTTGTTCTGGGAAGTGATGAAGAACTTTGAGTTAAAGTGAAGCTATAGATCATCACAGTCTATCTGTAAATGTAAGCCAGGCCAAAGGGGCAGGCTGATAACCTCAGGCCCTCCACCAATCCATACAGCGCAGCAAAGGAGCTGAGGAATGTCTTGTGGACGTATATTGTGCCCCACAGCAGCTGGTGGGCTGCTGGAGGGCAGGTGCAGGATGGCTAGTCTGAATTGAAAAGAGAGTTTAGTAATTACAGTGCAGAAATTAATCAGATAAACCAGAGAAGCTGAGCAGAAAGAGGCGGGTGTCTCCATGACAGCATTGATTTTCTTAGTTTGCAGGCTTTCTGCTCAGTGGCTGTCAATGTCTTTGTTTGTCTTTGATTGCTCCAGGAGCAGTTATATACTAAAGGTCTGAAACAAACAAGAGAATACTTCATGAATATGAAGGAAAACTGACTAGAAGGGTAAGCTTGGTTTTTAAATATCTCCTTTAGGACTTTCATAGGTCTTGTCTTATGAAATATTAGTTAAATAATAATGTCACTGATAACCTTGTAAAGAAGAGAAGTGGAACATGCTGTATTTTCCAATTCCACCTCTACTTTATTTGCAGATCAAAAAGTACAACTTCAAACAGACTGCTGCAGCGAACATAATCAAGGGGCAATGAAATGTGGTGACAGCCCTTTTTATGCCCTTTTCTTGGCTCTGGGGTTTATAATGTACACCCCTCTCACCCTTTCACAGACCTCAGTTTCATTCCCTCTGCTGGTTGATTGACTCTGCCTCAGGTCTGATAGCTTTGCTTCCCTTCTAAACAAAGTAATTATTCAACTTTTTATGAACGTATAGCTCCCGTGGGCTCACCACCTGCAGGAGGGGCCATAGGGGTCAGGTGCAGTGTGAGCTGGGCGGTTGCCAAAGGCGGGGACCCTGGCTGTCTGATCCTCAGCTGCAAAAGCTAGCTCTAGGGACATAGAATGTCATCTCTCTGGCGGGGAAGGTGCCCGAGCTGGTGAGCGAGGTTGAGTGGTTCCGGCTAGATATAGTTGGATTCACCTCGACGCATGGCTTGGGCTCTGGAACCACTGTCCTTGAGAGTGTTGTAAGGGTTTGTTGGGAACGCTGGCAGAGTCCCCTGTCAGAAAGAGTTTCAACTCCCATCTCTGGCAGAGATTCAACATTGAGTCCAAGGGGGCTGTGTTTCGTGCCTCTATTGTTGAGGCGGCCAGCCGCAGCTGTGGCCGTAAGGTTGTCAGTGCCTGTCGTGGCGGTAACTCCCAAACTCGTCGGTGGACTCCGGCAGTAAGGGATGAAGAAGGAGTCCTTTTGGGCATTTTTGGCCTGTGGGACTCCAGAGGCAGCTGATGGGATCGGCGGGCTAAGCGGAGCGCAGCTTTGGCGGTCGCTAAGGCAAAAACTCGGGCATGGGAGGAGTTTGGAGAGGCCATGGAGAATGACTTCCTGATGGTTTTGAGGAGATTTTGGTCCACCATCCGGCGGCTCAGGAGGGTAAAGCAGTGCTCCATCAGCACTGTACAGTGGGGATGGGGGGCTGCTGACCTCGACTCAGGGCGTTGTGAGGCGGTGGAGGGAGTACTTCGAAGACCTTCTCAAGCCCACCAACACGTCTTCCGATGAAGAAGCAGAGTCTGGGGTAGCTTCCATCTCTGGGGCTGAGGTTGCTGAGGTGGTTAAAAAGCTCCTCGGCGGCAAGGCCCCGGGAGTGGATGAGGTCTGCCCAGAGTTCCTTAAGACTCTAGATGCTGTAGGGCTGTATTGGCTGACACGCCTCTGCAGCATCGTGTGGACATCGGGGACAGCGGCGTGGCTCAGCAAGGTAGAGCGGTCGTCTTGTAACCTGAGGGTTGCCGGTTCGATCCTCGGCCAAGTCGAGTTCATGTCGAGGTGTCCTTGGGCAAGACACCGAACCCCTAATTGCTCCTGATGAGCGCCTTGCATGGCAGCTTCCGCCATCAGTGTGTGAATGCGTGTGTGAATGGGTGAATGTGATGCATGATGTAAAGCGCTTTGGGTACCACTCCAGGTACAGTAAAGCGCTATTTAAATACGGACCATTTACAATTTACCATTTACAGTTCCCCTGAACTGGCAGACTGGGGTGGTGGTCCCACTCTTCAAAAAGGGGGACCGGAGGGTGTGCTCCAACTACAGGGGGTCACAGTCCTCAGCTTCCCCGGTAAGGTCTATTCAGGGGTGCTGGAGAGGAGCGTCTGTCGGATAGTCGAACCTTGGATTGAGGAGGAGCAGTGTGATTTTTGTCCCGGTCGTGGAACAGTGGACCAGTTCTACATCCTCTTCGGGGTCTTTGAAGGGGCATGGGAGTTTGCCCAATCAATCTACATGTGCTTTGTGGACTTAGAGAAGGCATTCGACCGTGTCCCCAGGGGACTCCTGTGGGGGATACTCCGGAAGTATGGAGTGCCGGACCTGCTTGTATAAGCTGTCTGGTCCCTGTATGACTGGTGTCAGAGCTTGATCTGCATTGCCAGCAGTAATTCAGAATTGTTTCCAGTGTAGGTTGGACTCCGCCAAGGCTGCCCTTTGTCACCGATTCTGTTCATAACTTTTATGGACAGAATTTCTAGGCACAGCCGTCGTGTTGAGGGGATCGGGTTCGGTGGCCTCAGGATTGGTTCTGCACTTTGCTGATGATGTGGTTCTTTTGGCTTCATCGGGCCTTGATCTTCAGCTCTCACTGGAACGATTGGCAGCCGAGTGTGACACGGCTGGGATGAGAATCAGCAACTCCAAGTCCGAGACCATGGTCCTCAGCCAGAAAAGGGTGGAGTGCTCTCTCCGGGTATGCAACAGGGTCCTGCCCCAAGTGGAGGAGTTTACGTATCTCGGGGTCTTGTTCACGAGTGAGGGAAGGATGTAGTGGGAGATCGACAGGCGGATCGGTGCGGTGTCTGTAGTGATGCATACTCTGCATTGGTCTGCTGTGTTGAAGAAGAAGCTAAGCCAAAAGGCAAAGCTCTCAATTTACCAGTCAATCTACATTCCTATCCCCACCTATGGTCCTAAGCTGTGGGTAGTGACCAAAAGAACAAGATTGCGAATACAAATGGCCGAAATGAGTTTTCTCCGCTGGGTGGCCGGGCTCTCCCTTAGAGATAGGGTGAGAAGCTCGGTGATCTGGTAGGGGCTAAGAGTAGAGTCGCTGCTGCTTCACATCGAGAGGAGCCAGGTGGCTCGGGCATCTGGTTAGGATGCCTCCTGGATGCCTCCCTGGTGAGGTGTTCCAGACACGTCCCACCAGAAAGAGGTCCCGGGGAAGACCGAGGACATGCTGGACAGACTACATCTCTTGGCTGGCCTGGGAATGCTTCAGGATCCCTCCGGATGAGCTGGTGAATGTGGCCGAGGAGAGGGAAGTCTGAGTTTCCTTGCTTAGGCAGCTGCCCCTGCGACCCGACTCTGGATAAGCGGCAGAAAATGGATGGATGGATAAACGTATAGGTCATTTTGACTCAGCACATCTGCTTTTTATATAACCTGCTTTTTCAACAGCCTTGGTTGCATGACTCCTGTCATGTACACATTTTGGGCCTTTACTCAGTTCATACCAAGTTCAGTCCTTTAAGTTATACTGTTACTAGAGGATTAAACCATTACTGATGTTTTAACTGAGAAGCTGAAAACCTCTAGGGATATTGTGCTCAGCTGTGCTAGAAACCTAGCCAATGAGTTCTGATGCTTTCTTGACAAATCATTCAGAAACAAGGACTCTTTCTCAACATGCAAGTGTAAATGTTTGTAATTTTTCAGCATTTTCTATTATGCTCCCAGTTTTTCTTTTTTTTTTTTGTACATTAAGACAGTTTACTTTGAAGTACAGTGTATGACTTTCTTTTTAATCAACTACTCCTCTTTGCTGTCTTTTCTCACTCTGTCTACAACCGAGGCCTCGTGCTGGCCCAGCAGGCATCGATCAGTCAAGTTTCTGCGGCAGGTGTCTCGATGATAGCACGGTTCAATGACCAAGGCACCAACGATTATGTAAACCTGATGGCGATTGCCAGAAAGCCACAAACAAGAGAATAATGCTGACAAAGGCTTGATTCATCATGAACAGATGACACCTAAACAATGCTTGTTTATGTGTGAAGTGAGACAAAGATGAGAGATGCTCTCTCCAAAAATATCATTAGAAACCACTTTAATCTAGTGCACTCAGTGATGGGGATTAATCTGAAATCCTTGGATCTCTCTTTCTGAGCCAGTACATTTTATGTACATAACACACAGATTCTGGGGACAGACAACAAAATTTGTTTGGACTGAATGTGTTGATTCCTCAGGATTGAACACATTGAAGACACATAGATGATAATAGTGACTCAGTCTGAATCACACAAAAAAACAGAAACGTTTTTTGCAAGAAAAATGCAAACCATCTTGAAGCAATGACCGATCCTGATTGATTCACTGATGTGAAATGATGACAGCTGATTAAGGTTCAAGTTGACAAAAATAAACATTTTGTGTGACATAAACCCTGTAAACATTGCCAACTTGGAAAAAAAGTGAGTCATTATGGCTTTGTTCAATCAAGATTTATTAATGGAGATTATATAAAGATGGACAACATGTTACAGTTGATGATATTTCTTAAAAATATATTTATATAACAGGAAAAGAAAGTAACACAAGAGAGTATAATTTGTGTGGGCAACTGTGGCTCAATATTGCTTATGTACTATTCACTAGGTAGTCGTTTCAGTTACGGCTTCTTCAGTTCATAGTCAAAGTCAAAGTGTCTTAGTGTTTTATGTCTCAGGGTTGTCCTTTTTTAGTGGTTACATTTCTCTATCACCACCTGTGCAGAGGAGCATCAGGTTTTTTGTGTGTTTTCATATTTACATACATAAAATCATCCATTGTAACAATACTTTCATTTTGTCGGTGTGTATCAGGATGCAAATGACAAAAATGTTCCCACATCAAGAATTAAAAAGAAAAATTAATACATATGTGACCATGCTAGCAGTAGTGCATATACCTTATTGCTTATAGCTGCACTCTTTGGTGCAGTCCTCAGACTTTGCTAGATTTATCTTTTGACATTCAGATTTGAAAGTTTGCCAACAAAGGGAAGTCTACACATCACTGTATGCTAAGTGTTCATATAGGACCTTTAGAGGTGGTCCCAGGGATATTCTCTTGTTAGCTGGGCAGTAGCTTGAACTATGATCTACACCTGTGCAAGAAGATGCGACTGTTGTCTTTATGTTTTTCAATAAAGTTTTGTTGTTTTTAAGTTTCAGTCATGACAGAGCAAGATTATCTTGTGTTATTACATGATCAAGTTCATTCCAGCACAAACATTTTTTAAAGCAAAAACTTCACAAAAGCGTGAGGAAAAAAATGCCGCCAACTCATTCTTTGTATCATGAACAGTTGGTTGCTCTTGCATTTATGAAGTTTGGCAATGTCTCTGCTGAGTGGATAATGGCTCAGACATGAGGTGATCAGAGCTGTGTGCAACAGACCTCACTCTGTGAAAAATTTCCATGACTCCCAGATTGCCTTTGTCTTACTCTGAGAATAAGATTCACACATTTTGGACTCATGGCATGATAGCCAGGCTTATTTTTTACAGTTTTGTTGTAGTTGTGCACTTTGGGATAATAAAGACACACAAACTTACCTTACCATCTCACCTGGACACAAACACAACATCTGGAATTTCCTGTATGATTTGCAACAAATTAAACCGCACAATGGGACAGATGTGAGACAATTTATTATATTTCTGATGAAAACAAAGGATGTGACTCATTGGAAGCGAATACACAAGCATGATAAGGTTCCTTCCAATGACTCACTGTAGTATAAAAACTCTTTTCTCATCCTTTTGGATGACAGTTTTAGTTTGAATGTGACAGCATGACGGTAAAGGAGCTGCACATTTGTTCTGGTGAAACACTGTCATGACCACACCTGCTCAATGTTCCATGGAGACATTCACACTGAATCCCCTTTTTATAAAGGATCTAGTCTAGTCTTTGCACAATTTATTCAAAGCAACTTTTCTGCCTAAAAAATTATGAAATATCTTATGCAACAGTGAAAGCGGCGTCTGCAGAAGCATCACAGTGCTGGAACAATTTAGTTGTAAATTGCAAATAATATTGCACTTACCTTGTGGGAGTACCCTTGGGAGAAACATGTGGTTGTGTACACGTGTGAATGAGTAAAGCAGAGGCCTGAACCTCCAATCCTATGATTAATGGACAACTTAGTCTAACTCCTAATCCACTGCAACATATGTATAAGGTCAATTCAAGCACAATGACGGTGATGCAACAGAAAATCCTTAAGCAGCGTCTTTGGTGCTGTAATTGTTGTAAGTTGTCAACAAAAAAAAATAAATAAATAAATAAAAAACATACATTTTTTTAACATTCATCATTTCTATAATGTGGTTTAGATGTAAATCTTACAAAGAATCCTATGCTTGCACGAGTCTGTGCACATGGCTTCTTCTGTTGACCCTGTTGACATCAACTTGTTCGCATCAAATCTGCTGAAAGCCTCTTCCCTCACCCACTCCAATTATTCTCCCCCTTTAAACCACAAAGAACTTTTTTTCTCATTTCATGTTTGCATCATAACCCCACTAAGTCACTTTACTTGTTTCCATCAACGTGGCCAACAAAAACTTTTTTCATTTTATGTTTTCTTTTGCTTCAGTGCAGATCCTTGCTGTCAATGCTGGTGATAGTTGATAGAACTGTGTTCAGAGGTTTATGTTGTAAATTACCCCCTAAATATGAAAAAGTAAAGTTAGTATGTGGTTTAGCAATGTCCTATAAGAGGCTGGAGGTGTCAGAGCTCAGGAATAAACAGTATACACACAACCTCTAGAGAACAAAGAGATTACTTCCTACATAAAGCAGATAAGGGAGGTTAAAGCCATAAAGCTGAGTTATAATGGAAGACATGTATGTTTATGTAACGCTACAGCATATTGTATAAAGGCTAATGCAAAAGTACTGCAAACTGTTGCATATTACAATTCTGCATCATTTTTCTTTGCTGTGGTTATTTAAAGAAAAAGCTCCTAAACAACTTAATCAAAACATGGCAGCTGTGTACATTGTCCCTCCAAATCACCTGCCAGGTGACCCTGTAGCGGGCCGTCACTGCTGATTATAGCTTCATCACTGATCACCGCATTTCCTGTGTCCCACTGTGGATACTCTGGACAGACTTTGGCAACACACACCCTGTTAATCCTGCCAGCAAGGGGAGATGCGCATTTGCAGACTGACACACACACACACATTTATATATATATATATATATATATATATATATATGCACACACATGCAGAGAAAGAGTGCTAGCAGCCATGCACGATGTACTTGGACAGCCAGGGGATTAACACACCAGAGAAAGATCCCAATGTTAGTTGCATATAAAAGAGGGAGACAGGAAATTATAATAGTGGTGTAAATTAATTTCTAATTTTGCTGAAAGTGGAGATGAGAAGTGAACTGCAGAGAAATTACTTTTCAGTTTCAGACTCAACCAAGATGATTGGTATCCAGAAACCCTGACTCTGGCATTTACAACTTATAAAAAGAGGCACTTATTCAAACTGAATATCACTTATAGTTGAATCTGCCCTGTTCCAAGCAGCTTATCACATGAATGATAGGACTGTATATCTGACAAGTTGATAGTCATGGAGCAGGTGACCAGACCCTACAAAGAGCTCTCAGCACTGCTAACCTTTTGTGTGTTCTAGTGTGTGTGACTCATCAGGCCTATTAGACCTTTACCTTATTTAATTGTTCCTCTTGTTTGGTCATATTTGACTCCGACCTCCTCCTCATTGCTCTAAAACACTTACTCACCTCCTTCCAAACTTTCATTACGTAGCAGCAGCATTTTGAGTTGAATGTAGATCGTTAGGGGAATTGAGCAGAATGCTCTCTGAGGAGCCATCCACAGCACTTTTACCACTGAACCTGGGACCATGCTGTCAGCACTCTGCAGGATGTCTGTGGGTGGTGAGAGGGCTCGAGTATGCTTGCGTGAGTACTCTTGTTCTTGTGTTAGCATGAGCAAACACAAAGGCAGTCTTCTCTGTGTGAATGTCGGGAAGATTTTTATTACATTAGGAGGATTTTAAATGGAGAGAAACTGGATATTTTCAGGCAAAATAAAAAAAGCAGTGGTGGCAACCATAGTTTGAACCCACTGTTTGAAATCATTTTTGTTTTAAAGATTTCACCCTCAGCATAAATAGATTTTCTTTTAATTCATGGTGGGGGGCTGCAAGTTTAATTTTTCATTACTAGTCAAGATAATGATGCAATTATTTTCTTTGCTTAAGTTGCGCAAATTTATTTATTTTTTTTAAGGTACAGAACGCTCTTGTATAATAAAAGTGTTTAGTAATATTATGCATGTGGAGAACATGCAAATTCCACACAAAAAGGCCCCAGCTGAGGTTTGAACCAGGAACCTTCTTACTATTCTCATTATCTTACTAAGCTTCTTACTAATATTTCATATAAAATATCAAAGATATAGAGCTATACATGCTGTGTACTTGATTTTAATTGGATCACAATGAATTGTCTTGAATTGATTATGTCTTTAAAGTGCCTTGAGATGACTTTGTTGTGAACTGGTGCTATATAAAAAAAGCTGAATTGAACAGAGTTGAGATGAGTTGAATTAAACTGACTAACAAGACACCTTTTTGATAATAATAATAATAATAATAATAATAATAATAATAATAATAATAATAATAATAATAATAATGGATTAGATTTATATAGCACTTTATCAAGACACCCAAAGCTCTTTACATTGTGTATCCATTATTCATTCACACACACATTCACACACTGATGGCGGAAGTTGCCATGCAAGGCACACAACCACAACCCATCACGAGCAATTAGGGGTTCGGTGTCTTGCTCAGGCACACCTCGACATGAGCTCTCCAGCTGGGGCTCAAACCGGCAACCCTTGGGCTGCAGGATGACCACTCTACCAACTGAGCCATGCCGTCCCACATCAAACAAAAATGGACTAATTTAGTTTGTCCTAAGTTTGATTTAAACTAAGGCAGATATAAATATATTCAGCATAACTTGGCTCTGATTTGTATTTTACCCCCTCCAAGACATGAAATAGAAAGTTTAAAACAACATTCCCTTAGCCATTTACACCGTTTTAGTTAATGTTTGTATTGATAGAGTTTGAAGAACGAGACATACTTGACCTACTATCCTGATAAGGGTGAAAGAAAGCAGTCCTTTAAACCAGCAACAAGTGTGTTGTAAAACCTGGACAGACAAACTCTGTCTTTCAAGTTTTTTAAGGACATTTGACAGCTCTCAAAATGTGTTTTGTTTTCCTCCATGTCCATCATTCTTAATATTCTCTGTCATATTTACTAATAAGTATCCCTTGATGCACTGCACCTCTTGATGCAGCCTGTAGCTCAACGCAGCAGCATGAAAGCATTATGACAACTCAAACATAAACAAGTTACCCCAGAACTCCACACGAGGCAAAGTATTCCACACAATTTTATTTGGTTAAAAGAAATGTCATTTAATGCAATGTTTTCATCCAAAAACATAGAAAAACAGGAAGAGGAGAGGCAGGTAGGTGTCGCTGGTGGCAGGTAAGTGACGCTAATGCTGTAGGTGACGTAGTTCCGGGGGAGACGGCAGATTCAAACTAGGCGCGCCCAAACATTTCTACTTTCATTCGATTGTATTTTGTGCCAACTTAATCAAAAAATATTCTTTAAAGTAGGACTATAGTGTCTTTAAAAGGTACACTCTGGAGCACAGCGGGGAGGATTTGGCCAGCCTGACAGATTTTATAGATCGTTGTTACGACAGAATCGTCATGGGGAAACCAAACAACACCTCCACCCCCTCCACCTCATCTAAATCCAAGAGACAGCGAAATGAGGATTCACCTGGAGCTATTTCACCACCGGGGAACGACTCAACAGATGTTCTGATCTCCATAGATAAGAAACTCAGTAGTTTTGATGCGCGTTTGAGTCTGGTAGAAATTCTCCACAAAGAGTTCCAGGCGCTACGTGAATCATTAGAATTCAGCCAGAAGCAGGTGGAAAGTCTGGCTGCAGAAAATGCCGGTCTCAGAGAGACAGTAAAATCCCTCACCGAGGGCTTGACCCGTCTCTCAGATGAAAATAAGAAGATTAAGGAAACGGTGATCGATCTGCAGGCGCGGAGCATGAGAGAGAACCTGGTATTTGCAGGGATTCCAGAGCAGACGGAGGAGGACCCCGAGACCACGGTGAAAAACTTCATCAAAACCCACCTGAAGCTCCCGGAGGAAACGGTGAAAAACATCTCCTTTCACAGAGTCCATCGGCTCGGCGGGAGGAAACCCGGGTCCAGCAGACCAAGACCCATCGTAGCGAAGTTCGTTAGCTTCAAACAGAAGGAGCAGGTGAAGAACCAGGGCCGCGAACTGAAGGGGACCAACTTCGGAGTAAACGACCAATATCCGAGAGAGATTCTGGACCGACGGAGAGTCCTGTTTCCCATCAGAAGGAAATCTATGGCTAATGGCGCTCGCGCTGTCATCGCGGTGGATAAACTGTTTATTAATGGACAACTGTACCGCGACCCGGACGTCACTCCGTGGCTCTTCTGATCCCAGGTGCTGTATGTCAATCTCTCCAAATGATCACTCTTAACTCGCCATTATAGATCACTGACAGTAGAACACACTGCTCGTCTCACCACAGCCTCGACACCTAGATCGATGTATTTTTTTTCTGTTTTGTTTTTATATTTCACACAAATACTTTTCTCACTTTTCACTATCTTTCACGCTTTCACTGTTAATTGTAATCCAGCTCGTAATATCAGCAGCGCACGCGGCCGGTCGAAAAACCGTCAGGACGCACAGCCGCACCATACATGATAAATATAAACACTCGCGTTTTATGTATGAGAGAACACGCATTAAGGTACATATACGGACATTTAACATACGGACAAACGCGCGCAATCAGGCTGCATGCAAACACGCGCGAACACGCAAGAGGGGCGCACAAAGACACACGCGTCAGTAACACGCATGAAGCATTAAACCGTTCACAATAACCATGTTAAAAATCGTCTGTTGGAATGTACATGGAGCCGGTTCCAGGGAGAAGAGGTTGAAGATCTTTAATAAATTACAGGAGCTGCAGGCTGACATTGTCTTACTACAAGAGACTCATTTAACAAACTCAACCATAGACCTTCTTCAAACAGCTCAGTTTCCTCATGTTTACTCAGCTTGTTACAATTCTAGGCAAAGAGGAGTAGCTACTCTTATTAATAAGAGACTAAATTTTGACATAGATAGCACAGTAGCGGATCCGGAAGGCAGATTTCTGATAACTTTATTATCTATTTGTAATATCAAATTATGTATTACCAATGTGTACGGCCCCAATGCAGATGATCCCTCCTTTTTCCACTCCCTGTTTGCTACACTCCAGAATTATTCAGATAACAGAATAGTGCTAGCTGGTGATTTTAATGTAGTCTTGACTGAACAAGATCGCTGCAGCACATCAGGTAGTCATCGAGTCTGGCAGTCGTCAGAAACTATCAAACAGTACATGAAGGATTTTGGTCTTTGCGATGCTTGGCGCTCTCACCATCCTAAACTAAGAGAATACACCTTCTTCTCTTCAGTTCACCACTCCTTCTCTAGAATAGATTATATATTAAATAGTAACTCACTAATGGGCGACATTTCAGAGACTCAGATACATCCAATCAGCATTAGCGATCACGCACCAGTTTCATTCACTCTGAGAAACAAAAATAATAAACCGATTGGTAAAAGCTGGAGATTCAACACCTCTTTATTGAAAGATCCTGAGTTCATTGATTATTTTAAAAAAGAATGGTCAATTTATATAGAAAAAAATGACATGCCTGAAACTTCAGCGTGTCTCCTATGGGAAGCAGGAAAAGCAGTAATGCGAGGGAAAATAATTTCCTTCTCCTCACATAAGAAGAAGAAGGAAACAGCAAGAGTTTTAGAATTAGAACTCAGGATTAAATCATTGGAGGAGGCTTACCGCATTTCCCCCGAAGAGCACACAATGAATAATATAAGGAAAACTAAATTGCAGCTTAAAGAAATTATAGATAAAAAAACACAGTTTTTAGTGCAAAGACTTCGCTTGGAGAACTTTGAACACAGTAACAAATCTGGAAAGTTTTTAGCAAATCAACTAAAAACAAACAAGGAGAAAACAACAATCTCCTCTGTTAAAGATCAAGACGGAAACATCAGCCATGACCCAGACAAGATAAATGACACGTTTAGAAGCTTCTATAAAACATTATATGAATCACAGATTAATCCAACAGATGAACATATTGAACAATTTTTAAACAACATTAATCTACCAAAACTAAAAAATGAAAATAAAATAAATTTAGATGCACCTATTACTGTAGATGAACTCCACGAAGCTCTCCAACATATGCCCAACAATAAAGCCCCGGGTCCAGATGGTTACTCAGCAGAATTTTACAAGGAATTCTGGACAACGCTAGCTCCTACATTTTATAATATGTTGTTAGAAATACAGGAAAAACAAAAAATACCGCAAAATATGAACTTAGCTAATATAACACTATTGCTAAAACCAGGCAAAGACCCCACACTTCCATCCAGTTACCGTCCCATATCTTTAATAAATGTAGACCTGAAAATAATTAGTAAAGCTCTTGCCAGAAGGATAGAAAAAATAACCCCTCTTATAATACATCCGGACCAGACAGGTTTTATAAAAGGTCGACATTCATCTACTAACACACGTAGACTAATTAACCTCATTGATTACTCTACTTTACATAATCTAGAATCCACAATCATTTCTCTAGATGCAGAAAAAGCCTTCGACAGGGTAAACTGGAAGTTTCTATTTGCAACACTAGACAAATTTGGGTTTGGACCTTCTTTCATAGAGTGGATTAAAATATTATATAATAACCCAAATGCATGTGTGAAAACCAACGATCAAACTTCTCCAAGCTTCCGCTTACAGAGAGGCACCAGACAGGGCTGCCCACTCTCCCCCTCACTTTTTGCCATTTTCATAGAGCCGTTAGCAGCTGCTATTAGACAAAATATAGAAATTAAAGGAATCCAGGGCAAAAATATAGAACATAAAATAAGTCTTTATGCAGATGATGTATTACTCTTCCTTCAGAACTCACAAACATCACTCTCTCAGACAATCACGGTTATTAATAAGTTCTCATCAATATCTGATTATTCTATTAACTGGTCTAAGACTACAGCCATGTCCATCAACTGTGACCTACAAAACATCCCTAATATCAAAATACAGACAGGAAACATTAGATATTTAGGTATAAATATTTCCCCCAGATTATCAGATTTAACAAAATTAAACTATGTTCAGCTACTAAAAACAATAGAAGATGATCTCTTACTGTGGAGGCGCTTACCCATCTCAATAATGGGGAGAGTTGCCACCATTAAGATGATGATCCTACCTAAAGTTAATTATTTATTTTCAATGATACCCACTAAACCCTCCACCAGTTGGTTTAAATCTCTGGACTCTTTCATATCCAAGTTTCTTTGGAAAAACAAGCCGTCACGTATCAGTCTTAAAACCTTACAGCAGACTAAAGATAGAGGAGGACTGGACCTACCAAACTTTAATAACTACTTTATAGCTAACAGGCTGCAGTACATCTCAAAGTGGCTCAAACCCAGTTATCTGGATGAGCCGTGGCTAGATGTGGAGCAGGCTTTGTGTGAGGACTTAGTCATCTCTGACCTGCCGTTCATCAGCTCAACCATTAAACCATATAAGTGCTTTAAAAGCCTTAACATCCGTTTTTCCTTAATGGCTTGGTGGGAATTCTGTAAGATAACCAGATCTTCCCTCTTTCCATGTAGACTTACACCCATCTGGAACAACCCTGACATCCTGCAGAACAAAAAGATGATAAACTTCACTCAATGGAAGACTAAAGGAATACAACAGTTAGGACAGATAATAGAAAATGGAAACTTTGTATCTTTCAACACAATTGTCTCACAGTATGGAATCAACAGCAATAAATTCTTAGAGTACCACCAACTAAAATCAATTATATGTAAGAAGTATACCCCTGTACAGTTAGACTTGCAGCTTCCTGTCAGAATAGCAGAATTCCTGAATCATAATACTCCAAAATTATTATCAAAAATATATAGATTACTTGCAAAGCTAGAAGACAGGATATCTCTCCCGACTTCAAAATGGGAAGATGATTTATCTAATAACTTTGATCAGAAAAGATGGTCGCAAATATGTTTAAACACGTTTAAAATGACTCAGAATTCAAATATACAACTAATACAATTCAAAATTCTCCATAGAACTCATTATACAGGACACAGGATGTTCAGGATGGGCCTTTCACCATCAGATATCTGCCCACACTGCTCTGAGAACACCTCTGATAGCTACATCCATGCGCTGTGGTCCTGCACACCTGTCCAAAGGTTCTGGATTAAGGTGTGTGAAGATCTCTCAAAATGGTTTAAAACTAGTTTTCCTGCAAACCCCACACTTTGCCTACTGGGCGACCTGGGTGACACCAACATAGGAATACACTCCATAAACTTGGTCCTCGCAGTCTTATGCATCGCAAAGAAAACTATTCTTGTGAACTGGAAAGATAAGAATAATTTGTCTATCCAGCAGTTTAGAAATCTCCTGTTAGATCACATCAGCATTGAGACAATGTCTGCCTCCTCCAGGAACCAGTCAGATGACTTTCATTCCCTCTGGTCCCCTGTGACTGGCTACATCACTTAATGTAGGTGGAGGATTGCGGCTTCGCTGGGATGGGGGCGGATGTGGGTGGGGGGTCCCTGGTGGCTTCAGGTCTCCGGTTGTCTCCTGGGTGGGGATCTAAGCTGCTCCGCTGCTGGGTCGGCTGGGGGTTCCGGTCTGGGCGGGCGGCATTGGGTGGGCCCCGGGGTGGGGCTGCCTCGTGGCGGTGGGGGGTGGCTGCCGGGGTGCCTGGGTCGGTGTCTGTCGGCCCCTGGCCGGGTGGCCGGTCGGGCCCGGGGTGGGCCGGGTGGGGGCCCCGGGCTCTGGGGCGTCGGGTCTCCCCCCGCTCCTGGGGGTGGGGGGTCTGCCGCTGCTGGGGGGGGCTGGGCCCGTCCGGATGTGCCGTGCCGGGGGTTGGTCCGTGCCCTGGTGCTTGGTCGCAGCCCCGGAACCTGGGTGGGGGTGTGTTTGTGTGTGGGTGTGTGTGTGTGTGTGTCTGTGGGTATGCTGGTGTGTGGGTGGGTGTAGAGGGACGTGTGTGCCGTATGTGTGTGTGGGTGTGTATGAAGGTCTGGGTGTG
Organism: Melanotaenia boesemani; assembly: GCF_017639745.1. Classification (NCBI taxonomy): domain Eukaryota; kingdom Metazoa; phylum Chordata; class Actinopteri; order Atheriniformes; family Melanotaeniidae; genus Melanotaenia; species Melanotaenia boesemani. The sequence continues at coordinate 20,080,132 of NC_055683.1, read as the reverse complement.
TGCGTGTATGTGTGTGTGTGAGTAGTGTGCGGGTGTGTGTGTGGAGGTCTATGTGGGATGTGGGTGTGTGTGAAGGTATGTATATATGAGTGTGTGCACGTGGAGGTCGAGGTGTGTGTGGAGGAGTGAAGGAGTGGGTGGAGGCGTGAGTATGTATGGAGGTGCTTGTGTGTATATGCAGGTATGTATGTGAGTGTGTGTGTAGTGGTGTATGTGTATGGAGGGGTATGAGAGTGTGTGTGTATGTGGGCACCGGTGTGTGTGTTTATAGGTATGTGCGTGACGTGTGTGTGTGGAGGTATGTGCACGTATTGAGGTGTTGGTATATAGAGGTGTGTGAGAGTGTGTGTGAGTGGCTGGGGAGAAAAAAAAAAAAAAAAAAAAAAGGGAGTGTGTGCGTTTGCAGGGGGTTAGGACGTGTCCTCTGGGGGGCGCCCTGGCTGGGTGTTGGGGGCGGGGGCCTGGGGTTCCCTTCCTTCGCCTCGCCCCCCTCCCACTCAGAAAGAGGAAAGTGGCCCCTTGGGCTGGTGGCTGGCCCCTGGGGGGGTTCGTGGCGTGCCTGGGTTGGGGTGCCTGCTCTGGGCCTGTGACGCCCTTCGGGGCCGGCGGGGGACGGGGGCGCCCTAAGCCACTGGCGGGTCGTCTTCCAGGGGGGAGGCTTACCCCCCTCTGGACCTACATCTCCTGACCCCTCCCCTCCCCACTCTTCACTACATACACAGGTAGGGCCGTGGGGGGTGTGCTTGTTGCGCTGGGCGGGGCAGGGGGGGTCATCATAGTGGCCCCGTTGCTTCGCCGAGCGGCAGCATGCCTCCCAGCTTTTAATTCCACTTAGTCACTGAGCACAAATAACATTTGCAACATACAAACACGTTTTGGGGGGTGGAACATGCGAGGTCAGGTGGGTGGGACTGCTCAGGTGGCCCCACCCCCTCCTCAATGCAGTTACTGCCCCCCAATTTTAACCCTCTTTTTTTAATTGCAAACAGCACATAATATATTCCCTCACTAGTGGGGGAGGGAGGGGCGATGGGGTCTTCAAGCGCCCCTGTCTCCATGGATGGCCCGGGGGCGGGGTGGGCCGGGTGGCCTGTCGCGTTGGCCCGGGGCGTGGGCGGGCTGTCCCGGGGGGTTTGGCTGCTGGCCCTGGGGGGAAGGTGCTGTTTTGGGGGTGGGGAGTGGGGGACTGGGGCGGGGTGGGGGGGGTGGGGGCCTGGCTCGTGTCTCCTCGCCTCCTGGCTGGGGCTGTCCCCCCGCGGCGTGGGGTGGCGGGAGGATGGTGGTGGGGGGATGGTGTTTGTTTGTGTGTGTGTGTGTATGTGGGGGGGGGGGGAGAGTGGTGTGTGTGTGGGGGGATGGGTGGTGGAGGGATGGTGTGTGTGTGTGGGAGGGTGGGGTGTGTGGAGGTGGATGTGTGGTGTGTGGGAGGGGGGGTGGTGTGGGTGTGGGAGGATGAATGGTGGAGGGATGATGTATGTGGGGGAGGATGGGGTATGTGTGGGAGAATGTATGGTGCAGGGAGGGGGAGTGTGTGGGAGGATGGATGGTGGAAGAATGGTGTGTGTGCAGGAGGATGGATGGTGTATGGGAGGGAGGATGGTGTGTGTGTGGGGGAGTGGTGTATGTTTGGGAGAGTGGGTGATGGAGGGGTGGTGTGTGTGTGTGTGGGAGGATGGGGTACGTGAAGGTGGATGTTTGGTGTAGGAGAGGGAGGACGGTGTATGTGTAGGAGAATGATGTATGTGTGGGAGGATGGGTAGTGGAAGGATGGTGTGTGTGTGTGTGTGTGTGGGAGGTGTGAAGGTGGAGGATGATGTATGTGTGGGAGGATGAGTGGTGGAGGGATGATGTGTGTGTGGGAGGATGGGGTAGGTGTGGGAGAGTGTATGGTGGAAGGATGGTGAGTGTGTGGGAGGATGGATGGTGGAAGGATGGTGTGTGTGTGGAAGGATGGATGGTGGAAGGATGGTGTGTGTGTGTGGGAGGACAGAGTATGTAAGGGTTGGATGGTGTATGTGTGGGAGGATGAATGGAGGAGTGGAAGGAGAGTGTGTGTGTTTGTGTGTGTTGGTCTGGGGGGGGGGGCAGGACTGGTTCTCGGGGTGTGCGGCGGGGCGCTGGGGTGTGGGGCTGGCCTCTGGCGGTGGCCGTCTGGGCGGGCCGGGTCCCCCCGGGTGGCGTGCTGGCCCTTGGCCTGTGGGGGTGGGGGGTGTCCCTGCGCTCCTGGGCCCGGGCCCTCTGCCCCGTCTGTCCCGGGCGGCCGGTGCGCGGGGCGGTCGGGGACTGCTGGCCTCGGCCTGCCGGGGCCGGTGCCCTGTGTCCGCGGGGCGCCTCCTGCTGGGGTCTCCTGCTGCTGCCTTCCTCGGCGGGCGAGTGGTCGTCTCTGTGGACCGGTCGGGATCTGTAGCCTACGGGGGGGCTGGTGGCCTGGGTCTCGGGACCGCTGGCCTGACTCTGGCCTCTGTTCAAGTGAGGTGGCATCTGCATGATCACTCTGCATGGTCACTCCTTCCTGAACGTCTCCACACAGTCTTTGCGTCGCCATGTGGCCGAGTTCTCCAGCATATCCACACAGGTTTCTCTGCGCGTGTTCTTGAATACAGCAGTTTCACTTATATCTATTATCATATTTTTTTTTCTTTTTTTTTATTATTTCTGTTCTTATTATTATTATTACTCTTACTCTTATTATTATTACTACTACTATTATTATTATTACTATTATTGTGATTATTATTATTGTTACTATTATCAACTAGTTGTGTAATGACCTACTGGCCAGGATGATCTTAGCTATATATGTTGCAAGTAGTATGGATTACATGGTTTTCTGTATAATGTTTTAAGTCCCCACCCGCACTCCCCACACCCTTTCTGTCCCTCTCTCTCCCCTCCCTCTTCTCTCTACTTTCTTTTCTATCTCTCTCTCTCTCTGTCCCCTCCGGTCGAGTCCAGCATTAAGAGTCTGATTTAATAAAGTTTTTCATGTCATCAAGAGGGACTTTATACATGTAGTATAAATCCCTGCTTGATAGAGTAAAATTGCCCAGCACCAGACAGCAGCCAGACAATCATTCTGTTTGCAACGATGCTGGACAAGACAAGTTAAAAAAAAAAAAAAAAAAAAAAAAAAAAAAAAAAAAAAAAAAAAAAAAAACATAGAAAAACAACAAATTCTCATGAAGACAAAGAAGGAACCGGAGGTGGTTTTAGCCATGGGTGGGGTGGACAAATGCCAAAGGCACAATTGGCGAGGGAAAGGGAAAGAAAGTAAATCAATCAATCAATCAATCAATCAATCAATCAATCAATCAATCCTAACCAGTTTTTCAGACTACAGCTGATTCATGTGTCAATTTGTTGAAGTGGACCGCCCCATGTCAGGGTGCTTCTGGGAAAGTGCCCAAAAAGTTTATATACAGTTTGAGTTGGAAAAACAGAGAGTGAGGAGGAGGAGGAGAAGGAGGAGGAGGAAGAGGGTGGGCTGGAGGTTAGATTTACCTCTGGATCTCACTGATGTATTTAAAGTCAATTAAACCACAAACTACTTCCAAATAAACTGTATTACACTGATAAAGTTTTGGTTATTTACCTGTAGTATGACATACCAGTTATGATTATTACAATTTGTTCAGTTAAACATGAATCTGCCCATCCAGGTGAAATAATTTAGATACTCAATGTTGACTTGATGCTGAATTGGTGGAGTTAGGACAGTGTTTCTCAACCCCGGTCCTTGGAGACCACTGATCTGCATGTTTTAGAGATTGTGATACTTGAACACACATGACTGAATGGCTCATTAGAAGGGTTGCAAAGAATTTGGTGAGGAGTTCAGTTAATCTGCATCAGGTGTGTTGGAGTTGGAAAGAACTAAAACATGTATGGCAGTGGTCCCTGAGGAACACTGTGTTAGGGGGATGGTAATATCGTGACTCCCAAGCTGAGTAAGAAATAAAGCACAGATGGACTTTAAAAATTTAAAGCACCCATCAGCTGATCAGTTTAGAAATTGAAGAAAGGAAAGCGGAAGAGGAGTGATGGTCACCAGATATATCATCTCTTTGAGTGTCATGCATGCAGTGAAACAGCCTGATCTCAGTTTAAATGTTTTTAGCCTCTTGCTATGTTGTTGTTTGCACAATTCAGGTTTTAGTCCCACTAGACTAAAAACTGCTGTAATTTCAGATGTCATATATTTAATTTCACAATATCTTTGCAACATAAATTAATTAGTAATTATGTATAAGTCCTGATATTTGATTAACTTCACATCCTGTGTAAAATATATATATATATATATATGTGTGTGTGTTGTTCTGTTTTTTTGAAATATTCTGAAACTCCTTCTCCCACCAACCAGAATGAGGACCTGTTTACATACCCAATCTTGTGCCTTTATTGATGTCAGACTTAATGGGCTCAAAGCTTGATTGCAGGGGTCTTTGCACTGCAGTGTGCAGTGAAAGTTGGGGTGTGTGTGTGTCAGGATTGGGGGCGAATTTGTGCAACACAAGCCAGAACCGCCGCTGGAGCCACTTTACATTTTCCTTTATTGAATTATGCACATCATCATCAAGTGAGTAACTGAACTGGAGTTCAATACTCCAACTGTACTATGATGTGAAACACTTAATGAAAAACACTCAAATTCTCTATATTCATACATAAGTGTGACTGCAGAGCAACTGATTGCTAGATCCAAAAACCTCACTGGCAGAGGCATCGGGAGAATGAACAATACTTCTCTTTAAAGCATGCATTGCCTTCAAATCATTATGATCTACCTTGGGGATCTTTCTGAGTTTCGACAAAGGAGGGACAGTTGTTCAATAAACATACAGTATCTCCTTACAGAGAACCACAGAAGCCCATTTTTAAACACACCAGCTTTCATCCAGTATCAGAAGAGAAACTCTTGCAAGACCAAAGAGAAATTGCAGTAATATGCAGCTGAGCTTCACAAACACACACATCACTGCACAAACCCACACACAGGTGACGATGATTCCCACGTGGCACATACAGTTATAAAATTAGAGATAAAAGAAAAGGCTGTTGTCAACTCATGTCCTCTAAAACAGAGTGCATCCAAACACACACACATTTCTGTAAACTCATGCACTATATCTGAAATCCATTGTGCAAAACAGAAACCAATTTGTATTGTTATAAAAGACCTTTATTGTGTAATGTACATACTATACTTGCTTCTTCTCTGATTTCTGCTCTGTGTACACTATTGCATTCCCTTTTTGCTTTACAAGGAGTGGCAGTGAGGCTGCTTGTGGCTCAGCCCATTAATGAGTAAAGTATGGGTGGGAAAAAAGAGACTGCCTCATTATGCTTTCAAAGAGTCAAACGTGTGTTCTCTGCACTAATCAAGGAGCTGTAATTGATATGGATGTTGAGCTCTGTCTGAATCAAAGACTGCACACTCCCTCAGCTGGACGGGCAAAGTGAAAACAGCATATTGCTGCATGAGGGCAATGTCTTGATCTGTTGAGAAAAGACATTGCCCTCATTTATGAGGAATAAATGTGTTAAACCAATGCTGCTCAATGCATCATGTGGCAGTATGCTTTAACTGTAGAGAGCACATATTGTATGCCGTCCATGTCTTGTGATGGAGGGATTGCTTGAGACATAAACTTTCTCTTATCAGCATTCTTTGCCTTGGATATTCTGACAGCAGCAGACACCCCCGTATCCCTTTAACAGGTTATGAAAAGCCTGAACTGACAGGCTGCAGTGAGATGACGAGCCACTAGATAAAACCTTCAGAAAGTCTTTTAAGTATTTATAAATTGTGTGATGTTGATAAAAGCATACCTCTGATGAAGTAAGATAACCTAGTGTTAGAATGAGCCAATGCAAAGATCAATAGGAGGTCAGCCTGAAAATAACCACAACACTAATTCAAGTAGTTTGACCTCTTGTTTAAATGATGTGAAAAGACAAATACTATTATTTATTTATTTATTTGTCTTTTTAACCTGTTATGTGTTGTCAATTCTTGTATCTTGTATGTTCTATTCGCACAGTTCAAAGCAAAATGCTATCAAAGCCCTGCTGTAATAATGCATTCTCAACAGATTTGATAAGCAGCATTAAGTACGAAGACCCCTAGGGGACTTGGGGAGAGTTTTTCTTTTGCACTCACCTGACAGACACGTATTATATGGCTACAAGTGTGCCCAGAGCCTATTAAAGCAGTTTTTGTGTGTCTGGTCTGCATCTGTCCCTCTCCGGATCAGGTCAACATAACATAACATAACACATGGATTTTTACCTAGATATTGAGGCGAACTGTCTTCTTCAAAGATTATGCAACATGTGGCTGTGAGATTAACTGCATGTAAAAGCTAAAAATGTGAAGCAATGTGAAAGTGATGGCCACATTGTAGCCCTTTGCATGGTCCATTTCTAACCTTAACTACCTTATCTAAGTGACAGGAGAGGTGAAACCCAATAAGAATATAAAGTTTTGTTGTAACGTGTTGTGTTTACATGTAAATTGGGCAACCGGTTAAAAGACAGATGAAGGTGGGATTGCACTGTAAAAAGAGTATATTTTAACGTAAAGCATGATCATTTTCAAGCCCTACCAATGTAGCATTGCTGCATAAACTCAGCCTAAAATATTTTAGTGTTGCTGTGTTACTGATGTGTGGGTATGTGGGTTTTATCTTGGCCAATGTTTGGAAGGACGGCACTTACCAGCTCCATCCCACCACCCCTCCTTCCACATTATGAACACTTTGTGGCTTGTAAATTTATTAAAATCCTTCAATTTTTGCCTAAAAAGGGTTTTTATGGAAAATAGACTTGCTGTGGACCAAATATTTTACTGGTCGACTTTTACTGGACTTTTGCTGATGTAACAGGACCATTTTTAAAAGAACAATACTTTTTATTTAAAAGCACATTTCAAGGCCTTCAAGGACACTTTACAACATTAAAAAGCAAAACAATAATGAATAAAATCAACATGCAAGATACATTTAGACAATCTAAAGATAACAACAACAAAGAAATGGATGAATGGCAGAATATTTGTGATTTAGTAGTTATAGTAAATAGGCGATCTTGAACAGATCGGTTTGTCTGGATTTGATGTTTGGTGGCAGAGAGTTCCAGAGCGGCTAAAGGTTCTTCTCCCCATGGTGCTGAGGTGGGCAGGGGGCACAATGAGGTGTATGGAAGAGGAAGATCTGAGGGAATGGGATGGGGTGGCGATGTGGAAGAGGTCAGGCAGATATGGAGGGGTGATGGATGTCCTTGAATGTACAGAGGAGGAGTATAAAATAAATTCAATGGAACACCAGGAGCCAGTGGAGTTGCGGCAGGATGGGGGTGATATGGTGATTTTAGGGGCTTTTAGTGATGATGCGATGACCCAGCTGAGTTTTGAACCAGTTGGAACTCATGTAGGGACTTTTAAGAAAAGCCAAAGACGAGAAAGTTGTAATTAAGGGTATGGATGACAGATACAACTGTTTCAGTGGGGAACTTGTTAATATAAGGAGCAATTTGCTATTTTATAGACTTCATGGTGTTAACAGTGTTACCATCTATCCTCTCTCTTCTGGTGATTCACTAAGTACATGGGATGAATGATGGAGTCCATAAATAATTGATATTAAACCTCTTTTCAGATTTATAATACTTTAAATGGATAGAATAAAACCCTACATTTGCATGACCTTGGAACAGCTGCAGAAACATGATGTACAGTGTATGAATTGTGAATTTTGGTCAAATATCTACTCTAAATTTGACACACTTGGCCCCAATTTTGACCTTGATTCATTCTGCAATTAACATCTCTTTTCTCCCTGGATTATTTCAGTCAGACAGCCTGTCTAGAATGATAATCTACCCATTTCATGACCTGTGTTACTCATCCCTTCTGTGTCTACTAACACCATTTGTGTCTGGACCTCACATGCACAGCATGACACACACATCAACATGCGCAGTCAGAGAACAGCAGAGATTGACCTCAAGAAGTTTTTGTGCTAAATGCATCAGTGCTCTCAAAAGACATAAATGTACTGAGTGCAGTCAGATAATAAAAACTCAGTGGATACTGTTGACTGATGGCCAGGATCACCTCAGCACAATACCAAAAAAAAAAAAAAAAAAAAAAAAAAAAGGATTTAACAGGGAAATAGAGCCGTGGGATAAAATATACTGAAAGGCAGACAGAAATGTGTCATCCTGTCATCCTGAAGTGGCCCACAGACGCTGTCCTCACGGAGAAACAAGTCAATCACCGTCTGTTAAAAATGACAGGTGAAGAGACAAAATAAATTATGGGGATGGAGGCATATTGGCTTACAGGATGCAGATAAGTGGATCAGGCTGACAGGTGTATCAGAACAGGAGATCACCTAGTTAGAGTTGATGGGAAGTTGAAAAACAGGTTTGCAGGTAAATAGAAAGCGAGGGGAGCAGACAGGTGAGGAGGTGGCATAATGACTAAACCCAACATGGAAGACAGATGGACAAGACAGAGGGGAGTGAATCGTGGTTGCATAAGGGAGCAAAAACACAAACTGCCTCTGTGGCATCTGGAGATGACTTGGAGAAAGTTGGATGTGGGTTTAGGTCACATGTCCAAGTGTGGGTTCTCTAATGGCAGTAATAATCTGCTTGGACAGGGGAGACAGGCTTAATGAGGGCTAAGCTTCGTTTACAGCTTCTCTCAGCAGTCAGAGGTCAGCATCACCACCGCGAACACAAAAACAATGTCCAGATGAATCAAAGGACACACATGAGAAGAATTTTTAATTTTTTAGAAGATCTATAATGCAGTGAAATGTTTTATTTAGTTGATTTCAAAGCCGTTTCATACTGTCATAAACTAAAAAGTAAAGTGGTTAGAGAAAATAATGTAAGCGAGAGAGACAGAGGGATGGAGATAATCAAGAGGAAAAAAAGAAAAAAAAAATGAGGAAATGTGGAAATGAGGGGAAGAGAAATTTTCTGTCCCATCCAAGGGCATGGCAGTGTTCATGTTCTCAGTCGGCACCATATGCTCCAGAAACATGTCAGCCTGCCAGTGAGGAGAAGAGCTTAAGTATCCGCCAAAAACATGCTGTAACACCACCACCATAACAAACAAAAAGATGAAATCAAACCGCTGACCAGCACACACATGGACACACACGCACTGCAGAGGAGCACATTAATTCTGCTCCAGCAAAGTTCCAGCTACTAAAGATCTGCAGTCTGTCCAGGTTTGCAGATATCAGTGAGGCAGCCAAAAACATTACTAGGGGAGTGTAGCACCATGATGTAAAATTCTAACATTTATCCAGTAGAAATAAGTTGAGATGATTTAGTTTTGTGCATTGCATCCAGGTGTGGTGAAGGTAGAGCAATGGGGCCGACGGCTTGCTGAGTCAGGCCTGGTGCGACAGAATAAGAGGGTCTGGCAATGTGCTAGTCAGCTTAACTGCTCGCACATCACAGGGTGCACTTTTGTGTATGTGTATGCATACCTGTGTGCTTTTAGTTGCTGAACTGTTGCATATATGAAAGGAGAGTTTGCACATTCTTGCTGCTGAGTGTATGTGCAGCTGGGAGGAGAGTAATGAAGCAAGGTGCACCAGCCCAACATTACCAAATTTAGCACCTACGCACAACTATACTTGTTCCCAAACTAATACTTGGAAAAAAAGCCTCTGTGATGGATGAAGGAGCATTTGGTGACATGAATACAGATCTGCATGAACAAGCCCAGATAAATAATCTGTCATATAAATGCAATTACACACACAATACTCTGACATACTTACTCTGTGCCATCCCTGGTTGACCTACATATCATCTGACATTCACCTCCTTATATAACACTGGATTCATTTGTCTGTTGCAAATTAACATTTAGAAGTCACACAATGAATCGCTTGTCAACATGGTCGATAAATTTAAGCAAGTGAATATTTCATTATTGTCCGGATTGTCACCAAGTGCCTGTAAAAATCTACACTTATGACCTTACAGGCTTCAGCCATTGTTACTGATGCCACTCCATACAAAGACGAGTGGATAGAAAGACATGAGGGCTCTGTAAAGAACAAACATATTGAGTTTAACATTGTGTTAAACTTGTAATGAAAGCAATACACAATTTATAGAGTTAAAATTTAAATTTAAATTTAAAGACAACATAATTTTTTTTTGTAACAAGAGTATTAAAACCAAAATAAGAAGTTTGCATGATATTAACTTCTTAGGTAGATGTTGGAGAGCAAAGTGTTAATACTTTAGTCCAATAGTGAGACATTCAGAGAAACTGGAAGATGAGATCTGGTTTAATGGGTAGGACAGTGATTATTTTCTCTCCTAGACTCTCCTAGAATGCTTACCTTTGTGACGCCCCACTTACTTCACTCCATGAATAGTGAAAATAATGATCCACATACTCAACATTTCTGCTTTAAAATATGTATTTTGAATGATAATGAAACTATACCGACATAAGAATTATTGAAGTAGTTTAAGTGGCATAAGAACAATGATTGCTGCATTTCCTTGAATAAAAATAAAATCTAGGTCTAGTTTTTTTTCCATGCAGTAATATCAGCTAAAGCATGTTCAAACTCTTAAGCAGATTACAATAAGTGCTCTTAACGCAAAAGATGCTAGCAATGGACCCACAATTCAGTTAAACAGCAAGAGTTATTTGGTAATAATGAATGAGATATGGGACCAGTGAAGTTTGAAACATGTACATGTGAAGCATCCTTTTGTTTTATGCTCTGTGAAGTGAATTGGACATCTATAGCACAAACTAATACAATAACTAAAGCTAGGACTTGTCCTTTGTACCATCTGAATTGTGACCCAAAACCATTTAACATGGCCAGGATTTCAGCTAAAAGAGGATAGCATTTCATAAGGATACAACTGAAATACATAAATCTAATTAACTATAATTATGGTTGGATTTAAATGGAGCAGTGGTACTGATAAGCCTTTTAATTAATCAGATAGTTCTCTTTTGGAAGATTCCCTTCATGGCATTGGCTGCAGCAGCTGTATTGCTTTTAGTCTGTACTTCTTCATATTTTCTTCATGGCTTGTTCTTCCTGTAAGAGACATACATCTCTAGGACTGTGCACACTATTCCTTTTATTTCAGCATGAATGAGTTGAAACTCCTGGACTGACTCATCTAGTTAATAACCTCTGTTACATGACTGCTTATAAGGATCTCTGAGGGTACAAGCCAATTGTATTCAATTGTGGACATATATTGGAAACTTTGGCCCATTATGGAAATATGCATGCTCCTTTAATAGTTTCTACTTAAAAAAAGAAAATTGTATAACATGAATGTACTTAATGACACAAGCTTGAGTGATCGCCCACACTCTATGTGCCTAATTTAAGGGTCTCAGCAGGGTTATGCTTCTTCTCTGCATCGGTGCTGTACTCTTTGCTGACACACATCCACTTGTTTTCCTCAGCCACATGGGGGACAGTGTCAGAATTATGTGGGACAACTTGAAATGTAGGCTGCTCTTGTTTGTGCTCTTGCTGCTGTTAATTTTTGCACTGATGTGGGAAAGAGGTCATTGTGCCGAAACTGAATGTAAAGGGGCCACTGCAATTATAGTCAGAACTTTTTTGGCTTTGTTTCAGTGTTTTGCATTTTTTTGATATGTTTTTTTTTTCTTTTTTTTGGGTGACCTCTATTGAGGACGTTTAAAAACTCATTTTCTGTTAAAAAGAAAAAGAAAAAAGACTAACCTATCAAAATTTGACCCACATGCAGCATCGTTGCAGAGGGTGATACATGCACTGTTAGGTTTTTGGAGGTCTGCATTCAAGCTGAGTTGGTCGTATCTTAATGTTGAACACTGCATAGGAAGAGAGCAGCAAGTACAGCTTTGTATGTCTTACTATGAATTCTGCTTGACTGCTACATTAGTTAGTGATGCCAGGCAATAGAAAGATGTTCCTGGCAAAATCATCTTTGTAAAAAATCATTCAGATATTTGAATTTATATGTTAAATACTGCAAATGGACTGGCGACTTGCCCAGGGTGCCTCTCACCTTGTTTTTGCATTGGGGTGCTTTGATACTATTTCTTATTTTGTGAAGTAATTAACATTTGAGTTTTCAATCTGGAACATTTTTTATGACAAAAATGTCTTTGTATGTGAAATTATTTGAGACAATAAAGATGCAAACTATGTGCTGGAGACACAACCTTTTCGTTTTCCTCATGTAAGAGAGATATAAAGCCTAGACAGTGAACGGGAAGGATCTTTCCAAGGGATTCAATGTAGTCAGTATAGCTGATATAATGTTATAATATAACATTTCTTCAGGACTGATGACACACACTGAGCAGTATAATTTGCATTAGCTTGACACAGCTAAGCTTAAAGCATTCTCTATGCTTTAAAAGCACGGTATTGATCTGCTTTATTTTAGATTTGTGCCGTGATCTTGTTTAAATAGTAAATTTAATCTGAGTCAGGTTGGTGTTATGTTAAAAAAGGACATGGCTTGATCATCTTCCGTCATGCAATTGTAATCTTTGGTACCTCTAGATTAGTTTTGCACCAATCACAAGTTCAAATGGTAATTATTTCAGAACACAGGAGAAAAGTGTCCTCCTAGGAATAAGAGGATTTGGGTGAAGTGTTTTATGATTGGTTAAATTTTTAGAGGTTTGCTGTAGGGGTGGTTGAGAGGATGGAAATGACACATGAATGCGCACGACTCCAGTCATGAGTCAGGAAATGAACACAACTCTTAAGAAATAAGTTAAAAGTTTGACAAACACTGGGTTTTTTAGCATGACAATTCCTCAAATCCCGCTAGACATTATTTAATAATTGTTCTTAACTTATATTGTGTTATTATAAAGGAAAAGAAATTCATGATCATTGTATGAATCATGATAACTGCTGATTGTGAGGCCAGTGTTTGGATTTGTACTGTTTCTGTTCTGTACATGTTGTATCTGTCCCAGATTAACACTTTAAGACCAACAGACATTTAAGTTTGATAGTGCTTAGTTTATAGTCCCTGGTTTCCAAGTGATGCCCCATAGTAAATAATTGTCACTGATATTTTTATTGACACCTAATAATTGCTAATTACTAAACTAGTCTCTATCTCTTTCCAACATTATAAAAATAAATATGATAGTTAAAATAGATCGCTATAGTCCTAAAGCAAAAAAGTAAGAAAAGCGTTGTTCTCCGATTGAGCCATAATTGATAGTAGTATATGGTACTATAAAGTTTACAGTATGTGCATTTTAACTGCGTGTGACCATCTCCAAGTCTCGCTCCTGGTCAGCTGATGGCTCAGGTCCTGGCCCTTTTTTCCATCAGCAGTCTCTTTATAGATCTGCTCTGAAACCCTGAGAAATGTCCACAGCAATATATTTTCCCTCCCATATCTATCCACTACAATCACTAACGATCTCCTTCTCCCCTTAGGCTGCAAATTATCGGGAAACGCCAGTGACTAGCTGAGAGGTAATTTGTAGAGCAGAGGACCCTCATCCCCTTGACCTTCTCTCCCTTTCTCTATCTGATATAGCCAGTCTCTCTCCCATCACTTCTTCTCTTTATTTTTTCCTCCTCCCACTGGTGAATGTCACCTCTTCTTTCTTTTTTTCTCTCACTTTTTCTTAACCTTTCTTTTTTTCCTTCCTCTCTCCATTCTCAGCCCAGTAATGATTTACACACTGCCTTCACAATAAAGAGGGAGGGGGAAAGGGTGATCTTAAATAACAAAATAAATTTTTTATCAGCAGTGAATTGATTGATAATTCCAGAGAGAGGGTGACAGCTGTAGGGCTGCTGGAAAAAAAAGAAAGAAATACATAAGGTTTGTGTGTATCAAGTCTCTGTCTGGCCGTGTAGCTGCCAAACTCGTGCTGAATTATCAGTCCGCAGCCCAGTTCTCCTGCAAAATCAATGTGAACGAATGCACTACAGAACAAAAACTGGCAGCACAGGTTTCTGTCGTGACTTATGGCACTGCATTTTTATAAAAGAGGTGTTATGTGTGATCATTAGTATGCTGAACACACATGCTCATAAAGTCTTGTAAGAGCAGAGGATGAGCATGGAAATGGAAATGTGCACAGATTCCAGCAGATCCTTCAAGTCATTTGCATTGCAGCAAGTTTTCCTGAGTGATTTGGTTCCGGTGCGGACAAGGAAAAAGAGAATGGTGTAATAAGGAGTCAAGTTGATAGATGCATTAGTGGGCGAGAATGAGCATTTCACACAGACACCCACATCCTCCACATGAAGACCTGCAGTGGGCTCACAGTAGCAGACAGTACTGATTGATTTTTCTCCTTAGAAACTCAGGAGAGGCTTTAAAATGAGAAGAGCTTATAACCAGCACAACCTGTGCATTCAAGCACCAACAGGTTTGGTGTTCTAGTTGGATTTTCATATAAAACTGTACTTGTGTAAAGACCAAATTTTCCACTTCCCACCTGAACAGAGATAAAAATGCTGGTTGAAATTAAGCCTTCTTGCCACAGTGCAGTTTGGTGTAGCTTTGTGGCCCATTAAAGTGAAATTACAGTACAATACATTCAGAGTAAAAAAAAAAAAAAACATATATTTTTTAATTCATAATTATTAAAATCCTTCACAGACATATGGGTAGTCAAGTCTTTAGCTGGTAGCTCTTCAGTGCCTGTGAGCTTCTTGTAAATGACTTTAAACGAGAGTTGACTTCATGTCTAAATGAGTTAATTTTCCTCAAAAAGTTGTTATTGGATTCTTGCTGGAACTGTAACATGTATGCAGAATGTTTATTTCCTTTTTACATTTTAATCTTATATTAATTATGGCTGGGCTGAAGAAAAAAAAAAGCCTTTAACAGGAAGAAAATTCCAGCAAAACCAGAGACAGAGAGGACGACCACCTTTCTCTACCAGCAGGGATGAAGGTTTGCAAGATGAAGAAAATGACAGTAGATAGAGAAATACAACAATAACAAATTATAAACACTGGGCTAATTGACCAGGTGATTTAAGCATGGATCAGAAATGTACAACTCTAGAGCCAAAGACACTGGCAAAAAAGGAATAAAGAAATAAAAGTTCAAACTACAATTGATGACTCATAACTATTGCACACAAATGCATGGCAAGTGTCGGTGAGGAAAACAGAAGCGGAGTGCTCAACACAACACAAGATGTTCCCCACAAGTCTAAATCTAAACTGTAGCAGCACATCCAAGAGATACTTAAAACTCACTTTATTCATGATTAGCTTTCAGGGTACAGACATGAGTCCTGATACCCAAGAGCCCTGTCTTTCACTCCAATGAACCAGGAAGAGAAAATTAATTTTGTTCCTCTAACAATTCTTACTGCAGAATTTTAGATGATCTGGATCTGCAGTACACACATGATCAGGCTCCACATAATCAATCTTGGAAGCTCAGACTTCTTTTTCAATCAAAATCTGATTATATCATATCATAGAGCAGTGGTTCCCAACTTTTTTTCCTTGGAGGCCCCCTTCATGCATATAAATGTCGTGGACCCCCTGCTTCACCCTGTGCTAAAACCATGCTTGGTTTTAAGCTTTCAAAAGGGAGACTCTCACCATATATAATGTATTCTGGTTGAGTCCTGTCCTTTGATAAAGCCATACTTAAAATAACAGCATACAACCTTACTTTTTTTTCCTTAAAATAAGGACAGTTTGTGGACATTAATCACAATGTTCAAAGACTCAGGGACCCCCTGGGCTCTTTCGGAGGTCCCGGACCCCAGGTTGGGAACCACTGTCATAGCGCACTCATCCAACAGGTACATGGTAACTTTTACCTTATAAGAACAAAAATGACCTTCTAAGAATGACAAATGAAAATGTTAAATGATAAAACTAAAGACGGTGGACTCAGATCAGGGGTTTATTTAAATACAAATGCACATAAGGGATTCGTCAGAAATCCTGGTCAGTGTGCAAAGCAAAGCGGTGTCTGATCTCTGCCACATTTGCAGGTTAATTGCTGGATTGTGTTAAACTTTCCCATCTGACCAGCCACAATGTAGGTCATTGATCCTTCCAGCTGGTCGCTGCCATGTGACATCAGCATCTGGTATATGTGTCCTATCCTCCTACCTCACACTGAACAGAAGCATGTGCGCGCACACACACACACTCGCCTGCAGGTTGACAAATTTACTCACTTTTTAATACCAGACTGAATGGATTTCAATGGCTTAACTGTGTCAAAGCCAACTGAAATGAGCGAAACCAGCAAAGATGATAAGACCTGGAATTATTCAACAAAAGTAATCATTTACAGACACTTCTTAGTCATCTATTTAATGGAGTATTTACTCTTTAGATTAGAAATTTAGATTGTTAAAAGAGGAGATATGATATATATATATATATATATATGTTATGCAGTGTTAGATAACAAAAAGAAAAAAAGTAGGACAACCATCTATTCACCATGGTAACCAAGACCATGGAGGAGAACCTTGTTACTATTACCTGTAAGACAAGGCTGGACAGTAAAACAAGCATGGTGAAGTTGAATGAAATGCATGTGATGTTCGCCATCATGGTGAAATGTGTTTTAAGGAAGTTGGTTAATTTAATTTGGTGCATAAATATAAAGTAAAGACAACAAAACACAACATTGTTCATTCTGTGCTTCTGTTAATTTTTATGCCTGAAATTTAAAGCTGTAAAATCTGTCAACAAATGCCAAAGAAATTAAACATTTAACTGCATTTAGATAAACAAAGGAAAAGAAAACTCATTCTGTACATCACTGTCAGTTTTGGATTGTGACTGTGGGTAAACAAAACTGCCCGATGAATACTGTATGGATGACTTGAGCTGTGGGTGGATTAAATCGTGCTGTACAATTTGTCATCTGATGTGCTAACAGAAAATTGCGCTACCAATAAATGACGAGTCAAATGTCACACTGATTCACTGACTCTTCTCTGGAGTTTTTAGATAATGATATCAGTGGATAGAAGTTTTTGTGCCTGCTTATTCTGCCTCCAGCTGTATGTGAAGTGCACATAAAAGGTGAAGTAGAGGCGTTCTCTCGGCTTCATCTCGGAGGAGCAGCAGTGTACAACCCACTCACAGCTGTGCTGACGAGGAGAGCCCCTTATTATGATACAACATAGTCCTCCAAATATGGACGGACACAGCCTGGGGTAGATGGAGAGAAAAAGGCAGACAGAGCCAGAAACTGTCAGATCTAAGAGTGTGAACACTAAACTTGTATAACACTTATTGTTTTTTTTTTTTTTTTTTTTCTGTTTAGTCTTCCCACCACTCTTAAGACAACATTTTTTTCTGTCTGGATGGAAACATAAACTCATGAATAATCAGAGGGATGGAGCATGTGAGTGTGAAAACACATGGCTCTGGCTTTTAAACTTAACAAAAACAACTAAATGCCCATGCAAAGTGACTCATCTTGCGGGGTTCGCTTGGAGAGGTTTTGTTTTTGTTCTTACAAGGACTGCATTGGGGCACTACAGGTGTATTGATTACATTAAGTCAATTTTTAATGGATTTGTTTGTATCAAATTTTGCTCACCACGCACATGGCATCATGTTGGATCAGCTCTCTGCGGTTTGTATTGACGTGTTCTGCCTGCAAGGCCTTCCTCTTCTACCACTGCATGGTTAGAGCTGTGCTTGACTGGAAACTCTGAACCTTCTGACAATGCAGAAAATGTTACATTTATGAATACCACTGTTAAATTATTGGTCTTTACAGCTGCGAGAAGTCTCATTTCTTTGTTTCTGCTTTGTGGTTTTTACAGAAAATGTGATTTGATAGCATAAAACCATGGAGTGTATTTTAAATATGTTGCTTGTGTGTTATGTGGCCAAAAAAAGTCTAAGTGTCATGTACTAAGGAACTAAATATGTCAAGTGTCAGAGGGTTTCTAGCTATGTCAGGCAAATACTTCATTCACAGTTTGTTTTATGCAATTCAAGAAATTTTTTCATTCAGAGGAAAACGCTGGGCTATTGGAAACATTAGAAACCCTTAAATGACGTCCACCTGAAGGCGTTAATCAAAGGAGTTTGCACTTATCCCCGCAAACAGCCATTATACAGTTGTTGCATAGGAGCTGCAGGACTCATGGATAAAGCTCCCAAACCTTGACTTGACTAACCTGCATCAGTTTTTAATCTATTTGTTGCTTTACACTAACTGATGCAAATTTGACTCATCTCCTGCCAGAACATACTTTTATGGAAAATTCAAGAAATTTAACTTGCATACCAATCTAACCCTACTGTTGCCAAAATGCCCTGCAATATTCTCCTGTTTGTGTTTGCTCTTGTTTTGAGATTTGAGCGCTGCCCGGTGTCTGTTAGTCACAGATGACTGGTACCTGACAGGCACCTAATTGACTGATAGACAGAAGGATATTCTGGAGCCAGTGGTGATCCCATATCTCCAGAATTTGGGACCTAACTCCATCCTCCTGGGTTATAATGATGTCTCGCACAGAGCCATGATAATCCAGAAATTGGGAGTGGATAAGATGGATTGGTCTGCCATTAGACCAGACCTCAACTTAACACCTCTGGTGTGCTGTTCAGGAATGGGATACCATCCCACTGCTCAATGTGTCCAGGCTGGTGACCAGCATGAGGAATAAAATGTAAGGAAGGACAATATGTGTTGTGTTTTTCTTTTTGTGCTGTGGGAGAGTGCCGTCATCCAGTCCATCGGGCAACTAAAAACAAGAGTGAATACCAATAGGAGAAAATTGCAGGGGATTTTGACATTTTTTAGAGGGTACTACTCACATGTTTAGCTTTGTTGCTGATTCCACAGAAGCACACTCCGTAAAATTCATATCTTGTTGTAAAGGTGACTAATCAGGCTATTCAATGATGTACAATGCAACATCAATTGGTATTATTAAAGGGGAAAAATAATGGACCAATTACAAATTTTATAATAGTTTGTGCTAAGTTTACATGCTGTATTATGATAATTTTATCTAGGTCTGTACATCCTTGTAATACTTACATTGCTTGACATCTGTCTACCACAAAGCACTGACGTTTTTTCCCAATTTTTGATTGTTGTTGCTCTTGTAGGATGAACATATTGGATGGTTCGTTTTACCTACGTGCAACTCGGTCATTGTTATATTCTTATTTTCAAGGCCACTCTTGGACTGCTTCCTCTATATTAATGAATATATTGTTTGAAAATGCTCTTAAGTTGTGTTCACTCTCAGTCTGTCTACTAGTATGGCCCACACCGAAAAATGTGCTGCTCTTCTAGCATACAATCAGCTTCAAAGCTTCTTGAAAGTAAAGCTTATCTGGCTGAAGGAGTTTAAAGCAATTTTATGTGACTTAAAGGTAGATACTTTACATTGTACATGTTTGGACAAGTTGTCAAAAACTTAGCATTTTAATGACATTTAATGGGACCTGTCAAATCTGTCAGGAGATTTTTAAGATATTAGCAATTTATTCCTGATTTAAATTAATTTGGTGTAAATACTATTTATTTATTTATTTTTTATTTTTTTAATTTATTTGTCAAATTTATGTATGTGTCTTAGCCAGGATGCTCATGAAAAATAGAGTTTTGTTTGTATCAAATGCCAGACAGACAGACAGACAGACAGACAGACAGACAGACAGACAGACAGACAGATAGATAGATAGATAGATAGATAGATAGATAGATAGATAGATAGATAGATAGATAGATTATTAAAAGAGAAAACATCTGAATTCAGTTTATAACAAAAAACCTTCGACCACATCCACTAGAACACCGAGGCACAAGTACTGAGAGTCACACACATACACAAAACCATTGTTTCCTTTGACAAGTTTCTACTTTTCTTGAGCTTTCCTTTAATTATAGGTAGAGTTAGAGCATATGTTTCAAGGACACTTTGCACTGTGCTGCTGTGACGTGAGATGCATAGAAACCTTCTACATTGTCTGAAATCTACATCACAAAGTTAGAAACATGTTCTGTCCACTCAGCAGATGACCTTTAAAGATACAGAAAAGATAAAGGTCACAATTGAATACTCACTATCCTCCATTGTACCAGTTTAACTGCACTCGCCAACTCCATCATATAATGACATGCACAACTTGAGCTTCAAGCATGCCGAATGCAGTGGTGATAACGGGAATAGTGATCAAACTTTTTTAAAAACCATAGTTAAAATTGACTCTAATCCCTCTTTTACATTCACATAGAAATAAGAATTTTCTGTTCCTGTAAGAGTCCATCTAATAATTACACATGCTATGAAAGGAAATCTCCTCTGTGATTACTATTTGAAGAGTAGAGAACACTATGGAGTCTTCTGCTCAGAGCCATGCCAAGCCTGGGTCTGAAAATCAAAGCTGAAGAAGCAGGACACAAACCAATAAGTTGGAACAGGTTGAAAGTTACATGGGGTGAAGACAGTCAGGTAAAGTCTGAGCTGAGAGCATTTACTTAACAGTGTGCTTGTCTCTGTGGCTGTCCCCTTCCTCTCTGCAGCTAATAAAATTATACATGAATGAGACGTGAGATGTGAAACAACAAAAATCCTGTTTCTTTTCTTCTGGTTGAATTTTATTATGCTCCAAGAGGGCATTAAGACAATTGTTGTAAATTACAATGTTGCTGCTGTTTAAAGACATTGTTTTTTTGTTTTTTTTTTTATTTTCATCAGCATCAAACAGACTGAAACAGAAAAAGTATGCCCAGCCACTTCAGGCCACAAGATGAAAGCGATCTCCAGCAGGTGTTTCCATTTCAATTGCATTAGCTGCTGCTATTAAAAAGGGGGCATTGTGCTCCGTGCCATTCAGTCTGCTTTTCCCATCCACCACACCTCTGCTACGATGTGGAAGGGTCATGACCACACAGCAAGGGCTAGCTCTACTACCTGAGATCTGACAGACTGTGACCACCTCACCTTAAATAGAAGACAGACATGATACTGAAACTACTTTATGTCCAAATCTGACATATTTCCAGCACAAATGTTTCATATTTTCCCCATTTTAGGTTTTTAGGTATTGCAAATACCCAGAATGTGTTTTCTGTCTTGTCTAAAAAGCTCTTCTTATTCAACATAAAAACTCAACCAGGCAATTACTAAACATTCTTGGATCTACGGTAATAAAAACAACTTGTTTGGACAAACATTAGCAACTGAACTGAGGCAGACATGCTTTTTCTCACAGCTGTGTGTTGCAAGCTCTTTAAACTTTGCATGAACCCATTATAAAGCTGTTTGTTACACTCATTATAATCCCTTAATGTTACATTTTCCCATAATTCTAAAACAAAAATCTTTTTCAATTGCAAATCTGTAACAAATGAAAAAACAAAACAAACAGCAAAAACAATGGGATACGTTTACATGGTGGTGTCGTGCTGTGGTATCTTTTGACTCTGTAGAAAAGCAAATTGGTTCTTAGAAGCTTTGCAAGTTGAGCAATCTTTCAACTGGCACCAGATAACATAGTTCAAGTTAGTTATGAAAGGGGGGCTTGGAGTGGAGGGCTGGATCGACATAGTGCATGCACCACATGTGTCTTCTGTAGATGAGAACCGGCTGGCCTCCTGGTAATGCCTGGTAAGCCTAGATAGTATCCTATGCTACACACTCAGTCTGGGTTTTTCGCGTCATGTTGACTCTCTGACACCACTGAATTTATAAATGTTAGGAGGGTGGTCAGTTTGACTTTGCAGAAACATCCAGTACTGCATTTTGAATCCCAGGCAGGTGGTTCGCTTTGATCGATACACAAAGGCTTATAAGAGGCAGAGTGGAGCTGGCACCTGTGAGGCACACAGAGTTTGAATTGACAGCTGCTGAGCTTGGAGATGTGACTCTAGTATGGGCAGCTGAGCCTCAGAGACCTTCTATATTCCTGTACAGCATTTAAAAAAATCTACTTCACTGAAACCAATTTCACATCGATTGACTTCAACATCACAAACGAAAATATTTTTGGAATGAAAAAAAAAGAAAAAAAAAGAAAAGGAAAGTTTTATTAAATTTAGCTTTAAAGGCAAATAAAAAAAATCAATAAAGCTAAAACTGCTTAAAAAAAAATGTCAGCCCCATTCTTGAAAGACTAGTTTAAAGCAGTGTTGTTTTTGGCAGGCATCTCAGTTTTAGTCTTAGTTTTAGTCTTCAGGATGAAAATGTTTATTAGTTTGAGTCACATTTTAGTCATGTCTAAGTTTTATAGTTTTAGTCCCGTTTTAGTTGACGAAAACTCAAAAAGGTTTCAGTCTAGTTTGAGTCACATTAAAAAAAAGTTAACAAATTAATTTAGGTCAACAATACAAAACGTGGAATCAAGGCTGACAGTTTATAACAAGTAATTCATAAAACAACTTGACCTTAATGCTTTTACATAATAACCAGATCCTTTAACAAACTAATAGCTTTAGCTGAGACCTTCCCATCAGCAGGGATGCAATGCTGCCGTGCAATAGTTAACTGCTGTTGGGCAGAAAGCTTTTATTTCTATTTCAGCTTTTTTTCATGAATTGATGCCCTACTTCATCATCCAAAAATGTCACACAAGAAAATAGCAGATCTGTAAGTTCAACATATAGCAACATATTGTGAGCTTGTTGTTTGGTTATTTTCATCAATAATTACAAAATTAAAAGGAATGGTTTTAGACTTAGAAGGTTTCCCAACCAACAGCAAATGCTTTCTGATCTACTTAGGATTATGCATTACACAGATAAAGTGCTAACTGTGGAATCAATTACTCCAAAAAAAGCAAAGAGAAACAACATCCTTATTTTGGTAACTGTGGCTTTATTTCTGAGAATTAGTACACCTTGAACATGCACATGGCCAAAATATGAGCAATAGATGAAGAACACATGCTCAACTTGAGCTGGTCTTCCAGTGAAATTATGATGGATTATAGTCAAAATATGTCCATATATCGTTTCATCGTTTCCACCAAACCCCTTCATCGACGTTGCCGCCATGATTCATCTATGAATGAATAAACTGCTTGTCTGTGTGCGCTGCGCGTCTGGTGGTGGGCGTGGCCAAGGTGCAGCAGCATCGCTGACTGACAGATTATGCTCACAATCGGTCCTGTCAGACACGTGATCTAACTTGCTGACACGGCTGGATGCAGGATCTGTTCACACTCAAAGTCTCACTGCAAAGGTAAGCTAACCTGCTGTTGAGTGAAGTAATGGCTGGTGGTTAGGGTCACTTTACTTGTTTTGTCTGATTTCTTGACTTATTTGCCTCTGAGCATAAATGATTCATGTGCATTACAATGTTGTAAAAGAAACAACTTCATATTTATATTACATAACTCAGAAAAAGTTTTAAATAATCTAATAATCCTACCACATGTTCATACAACATAATTACTTAAGCAAATATGTCAGTCTGGCATCAGCCTGTAAACTATAAACTGTAATAATATAGACATCCTTATAAATGAAGCTAAATAAAGCAAACGGTTGAACAATGTTGTAAATGGTTGTTGTCTGTCTGCCAGTGTGTGTCTACAGGTCCTGAACTCTCAGCACCTGACTGACTCTCCACATAAGCAGAAATGCCATGCATTTTTAATCAGCAGACATCATTTTCGTCTCGCCAAAAAATCTCGCAAACATCTCGTCACGTTTTCGCCATCAGAGAGCCATTTTTAGCTCGTCACCGTCTCGTTATCGTCATGAAAAAAGGTTTGTCAACGAAATAAAATCGCCATTGTCATTGTCATCATTGAAGAAACAACACTGGTTTAATGCAACTAAGAATTCAGAAAAAGCTGCTCAACATAATGGACAACACTTCACACCCTCACTATGATCAAACAACCAAGTGTGTTCAGTCAGAGGTTTCTTCATGTTAAGTAAATTCTATGCAGCACAATAAAATTATATGGACTAATCTAACAATTCACGATTATTACATTTTTTTGCCTCTGCACTGAGAATTACTTCTCTAAGCAAATAGATTTACTGGTTACAGTCATATTTCAAAATGGAAAAGTACATCTATTAATTTTAAAGACGATGTTGTGATGCCTGTTCCAAAAGTACCCTGAATGTTCAATGAGCAGAGCTTTTAAAGAGTAAATATAGAGGCACCATGTTTATGTGCATGTAGAGTACCCGCAGGCCGTTTGAGTGGATGTACCAATACAGCATATGGCAAGGCCCTGTAAAGTCTACTGGGAGAATGTAGCTTTTAGTATTCGCCTAAGCTCAAATATCTAAGAACGCTCAGTGATGAAACTCCACTTGTGTAACCACAAACCGTCAGCCAGAGTCTCTCTGAACTCCTGATGTAATTGAAGTTCTTGTTGAGCAAATGTACAAACCAAGCCTGAAATACAGTGAGCTAGGAGAGTAGAATACTAATGGAATCTAGCTGGTGTGTTTACATGATCCCTCTGCTGCAGCAAGTCATGCTTAAGATAAAAAAACAGAGCTACTTCAGGCATGAAACATCTATAAACAATCTGAAACTGAAGGTGACTACTTTTCCTGTCTGTCTTTTCCCACAAATTCTAGCCATTATTGTATAGCATTAACAACGTTTCTCTCTCTTTTTTCTGTAAATATCTTTAACTCTGGACATTAATGATGTTTGGTTAGTAGCCCAACTAACCAGATGAGCATTTATTCTTCTTTTACTGCTCTCATCTTCCTGTTTTCTTTTGCTGGAGGTTTCTTTCTCTTAAAATTGAGTTTCTATTGTATGATGGCAAAAAAAAATGGGGCAGGTATGGAAATAAAAAAGGAAAATCAGTTTTTAGGATGTGTATAATCCATCTATCTGGGATTATAAATATCTATATATATAGTTATATAAATATAACTAATTCAACCTTGCACAGGTGTCTATGAAGGTTCTCATTCATCCAGGTCATAGGTTGAATCAAGTCAACGGGACTGGTTTCTTGACAATGTTTAGCTCTCATCCAGAAAAGCTTCTTCAGGTCTGATGGAGATAGTGGGAATGTCCTTGGGATGGCTGAGAGGATGCCAGGTGAGTGAGAGGTGATGTCTCCATCCTCCTCCTCTGTTAAGTAAAGGTTTCACTATACTTTGACTGAGATAGCCTCTTTCATTCCCCTCTCAGACAACTTGTTTTCTGACTTTTGCATAATGTTTTTTTTTATTATTATTAATAATAATAATAATATTAATAATAAAGTAAAATTCAGTGTAAGTTATTTTAATTTTGAAAATGAGTTATAAACGTCTTATTTATTGGCCTTGAGGTACCACAAACCCCTTCTATTGTGTGCATGCTGCCTTCAGCTAATAATTTTCTATCAGCTGTGGAGCAGCCTGTTGCTGTTGGATCACCCAGCTCCTTAAAATCTCAGTGTATATGTGGGCAAGTAAACAAACCCTCAATTGCACCTGATATGCTAATTGCTGTTTTATTGCAAGAAAAACACAGCATAGCATGTTTTGTGTGCTGTTGGGGTGAGTAAGAAAACACACTCTTTAAAGCTTTGGAAACCAAGTAATGCTAAATGGTAAACTTAAACTATTTTATGGTTTGGGTCAAACCAGTTTGATTGAAAATGACCATATCTACATCCTGTACAGAATGATGTAAAGGAGTTTAAAAATATGACAAGTAAATCTCAATTCAGTGAAATCCAAAGACTTGTGCAAAGTAGAATCCACCTTCATTTATTCATGTATTGCCAGAAAAATGGCAAATATTTGAAGCAATTTATTGAAATGTGCAAACATAAATGCAGAGAATATAAAAAGAATACAAGAGTTTATAAAATTTTAACAAGCTTGAAAGTTAATAATTGGTATGATCACATTTATTCTTTAATTGAATCCAGACAAATTGAAATTTCCCTTTAGTAGTTCTCAGGAATAGACTCCAGACTTCATGACATTTCAAATGTCTCAACTGAAAGTTGTCTAGGATTCATCGCTCTATAAGATCTGAAGTCACTGATTTTCAGTCCAGTTTTTGTGTCATTTGACATCAGTCCAAGCATCACAACTCACTAAGAAGTTGGACAACTAATCACTGGGAGGACCCCATATACGAAGTGGAAGTGGTTGATTCGTGCATCATGACACCTGACACATGTTCCTTTCTTCATGTTGGACCGCTTTCTTATGTCCATTATCCGAATGTATCTGTCTACTACTACTTCATTAAAGTTTCATTCAGTTTGCGCGACTTGGTTACTAATATATATATATATATATATATATATATATATATATATATATATATATATATATATATATATATGATTCTTCTAATGAAGATTCAGTACCACTATAAAAATAACTGTTAAATAATCAGAAATAAAAATGACTTTTTTAAGTATATAAATTAAAATAAAAAGGCTGGATGTGAGAGCCTGACTTGTGAATGGGTGGGCCTTGCCCACGGGGGTCTGCCCGTAGCATCAGGTCTGTTTTTACATACATCAGACTTTTGTCTCCAGTTCCCTGAATGGCTTCTGACAGATATTCCTTTTCTGGGGAGGCTTCATTGAACAGTAGATGAATCCAGATGCATCTCTCATGTCCTGTATCAGGTCTTTTCTGGATTCTTACCCCCCCTAATTCGTACATAACTTTCAGATTTTTTTTCACTTTTGTCCCCCACTTGCCCAGTTTTCTCAAATCTTTTAAGACACACCGCACACCCTACCCTAATAGCTATGTGAGAATGATTTAAAAAATAAAAAACAAACAAATAAACAAACAAAAAAAAAACAAAAAAAAAACAACAACAACTCTTAAATGCCTTCAGAAAACCTGGAGAACTGTTGTCCAAAACCACTGTAAAAGATTACAAAAATAAACTACCTAGAAGTCTGCCTACCTTACCCCACCTACTTAGGGAAGGCTGGCACAGGTTGTTGTAGAGTATTGTAATCTGATATGTTCTCTTTGTTCATTGTTTCTCCAGAGTTGAGGATCATTTACAATTACATACATTGAGAAAATCTACTAAAAACAAAAAAGTTATTGACCAGTGTACTTCCATCTCAAAACACAGTGACACACATCATCATTAGGAGGTTGCTTTCTGTGTGTAGTAGCAGAGAATTCAGCTAAACTCAAAGACGGGCTGGGAGAATGAGGAAAACAACTAACTTTTCAGAAACAGGAATCCAAAACAAAAAGCAAAGTGAAGCAGAGACTCTTATACAAACTCTCATACAAAAAACAACAAAGAGAAATGTCTGCTAGGCAGGGAATCCAAGAAAGCCCCCAAAATCTAAATAACTAAGAGTGAGAACAAAGCAGTGATGACAATCTGTCAGAGATTAAGAGAAAGACAACATGTGGATCACAGGAACAGAACAGCAGGGAATCAAAAATCAAGTAGGAAGCAAACAAACAGGAAAAATAATGTACAGAAATGGAAGTAAAGATAATTAAAACCTCATACTTAAAATCCAAAAATACATTATAAGGCTAAAATGCAGGAATAAAAAACAATAAACTTATATATACATAACAAAATGTCATGATTGTGTGTGTCTGAGTTTTCAGGTAGGGCTGAGCCGGTTGCCATGGGGACTCAGGGCGGAGTCTGGAGCTTCAATTGTCACCACCTGCAGCTCATCGTCCTGCTTGTTATCCGGACCATCACCCGGCTATTTAGGGACAAGCAGGAGTTCCAGTCTTTGCCAGATTGTCTCTCTTTACCGCGTGGTACTCAGACCAGCCTTAGTGATTCTCTTGTACCTTGTTGCATATAACCCAACCTTGTTATCTCTATTCCTCAGCACCTTGATACTTACGCCTTGGAACTAACAAACAACCCTGGTTCTGGATTTCCCTTTCTGCCCGCTCATTGCTTACAGTTTTTGTCTGCCTGCTCGCCCTGCCTGCCACCCAACTCGCGCACCGCAACTGGAGACCATCCCATGGCTTTACCCCTCCACCATCATACCACCACTGGATCATAGTAAGCCGCTGACCTTGCTGTCATTTCCCAAAATTACTTACCAGATCTATGCTAACCCTCTGTCCTCTCTTAGGAAGAGTTTCCTGGACCGGGACCAAGCCACCTACATCAGTTGTTAATAAACATTGTTCATTTCCTCCACAGCTTTCTGTGTGTTCTGCATTTGGGTTCCCTTCTGAACTACGGTTCCTGACTGTGACACAAAAACCTGTAAACAATTACATTCATCTTAGTTCACCACACTGTGCAAAATGTTTTCAGTGAGTTTATCTCAGAAGCTGGTGTTTTCTTTTACAAAACATTAAATGTTCACTAAGTGATTTAGATTTTAAAACTGTGGTCAAACTTTTGTAAGAGACTTGTGTATGAGGTAAGTGAAAAAGAGAATGCTTGTATGAGAAGTTAAGTCTTCTGAGAAGAGAGTTTTATATCATGAATGATTTTAAAGTAGGCAGAAGGCTGCCAGATACAGCACTTCTGAAAAGTCTCCTTTGGCATCATGAATCTGCTTCTGCAGCACTGTTATTTATAGGCCCAGCATGAGAGCTTTCTAATGATGGGCTGGAGGATCCAAATGTCCTTTGTTCACAAACACCATTTATTATTAAAAACAAACTCATTCTTATGAAAGAGAAAATGCTTGAATTCAAGTCCTAATGATGCATTACCCTGCAATGTTGCACATTTTACTCCCTGCCTAAATTAAGATTCTTCAAAGGACTTTCATTGTTAACATGAGCCAAACAATATTTGGTAATAAAGCAACGTTTATCATTATTATTACATTATTGTAACATGAAGATGTTGTCAGGTAAACTTTGTGCTGACACAAATTTTATTGTAATCTTGCCTGCCTAAACCAATTTGGACGCCTCATTACACCGAGCCTGTTTGCCAACATCTTACAACGATGATCTCAAATGATTTATGAGGCTAAAGCAAACAAAATTAATCCATTGTTTACTATTGTTTGAAGTTAGTGTAGCATAGCAGGCAGCTAAAAGGGGATGAATAATGAACACAGTAGCAAGCTAAAATGTGATGCTAAAAAGCACACACTGCCATTTTATAGAAAATGGCAATGCTATTTTTATGTGTCATTGTGGTTATATCATTAAATCTTGATTACAGTTACCCCAGTGATGGGTAGCAGGACTCGTTTAGGACCCTTTATATAAAAAATATGAAGTCAGCTCTAACCAGAAGATTCTTTCCTTCCTTCCTTCTGTTCCATCAGTCTGTCTGGGGCACCACAACATCAGCCACAGTGCTGAAACTACATATGAAGGAAGCCAGAAAAGGCAAGGCAAGGCAAGGCAAGGCAGTTTATTTGTATAGCACATTTCATGTACAGGACAATTCAAAGTGCTTTACATAAAACAAAGACATTACAGATATTTAGAATAGTAAAAGGCATCAACACATAATCAACACATAATCACAATAAAATAATAAATTACATTAAAATGATTAAAAGCAAGATAAGTTAAAAAAAAGTTACCGTGCAGATTTCATGCATAGGCGCATGAGAAAAGAAAAGTTTTTAACCTGGATTTAAAAATGTCTACATTTGGGGAAAGTTTAATCTCCACTGGCAGTTTGTTCCATTTGTTTGCAGCATAACAGCACATACAAGGTGTACTCAATCACCTCTGAAATCATCTGCCACACTGGAAGCAACTCATGTTTTGTTCAGTGGGAAGAAAACTGTTTGCAAGTAACGGGAAGATGGTGAGAATGTGTGATGCACGATTGACTTTGTTTTTATTATGCACACTTGTGTCAGTAAGCATTTCTTCTCTACTTCCATCACCTGCCATGCTGGTGATGGATTAAACTCACACACAATAATTATGCTACCATGAATGCCCTCGTTTTCTATACAAAATGCTCCGTGATAACAGATTATTTCTGACGCACATGCATGAGCTTCCTTCTTAGGAGTTACTGAAACAGAAATGTTTGAAGGAATATGAATAAACATTGTTTTATTGTAATGGAAATATATTCTATTGATGCAGAAAAATACCACAAAGCCAAAAATAAATTTAATAAAGTCATTTCTTTGCCTCATTATTTTCTTGCTGTTTTAGTTATTTGTCTCACTTTTGGGATTGTGTGCAATCCAAATATGTCCCATAATAAACGAGTGAAATCAAGTACTGATGTCTAAGTTATAAACACATAAAGTAAGGATTAAATGAAAGGAAACTGTGAGTGATGGAAATAAAAAGCTATGTGAGGTAATTCTGCTGCCAATACACATCAGGATGTGGTCTGTGATGAGAGGAATTTGGGAAAATGTAAGGAAGTTACGTATGTAAAGTCACATCAAATGTTAAAAAGACATGAAAATAAAAACTTTACGTCATCTTCTCTGAATATAAATCCCCTCGGGCTCAGTAGTTGTATAATTCACCGGAGAAACATGTAATGATTACTCCAAAATCATCCATGGGAGGGATGTTCACCTCTTCTTCTTCTGTTCTTTCTTGTCCCTCTTCTGCCTTCTCCTTTCAATTATCCTTCTTTCCTCTAATTATTCTAATTCAGCTTCACATTTTTCACATCTTCTATCTCATTTTGTACTTTTCATTGTTCTTCTTCTCGTTCTTTTTTCTCCTTCTTCTCAGTCATTCAACAAAAAACATCTTCAGCCGACAGAAACGGAAAGCAAAACAGAGGTTCGTTTTACTTTAGCCAACTCAGCTAAATCTAATTAACGTTATAATTATCTTTGATTCAGATTTGATCTGTTCTTTGTTAGAAAAGGAAACAGAAAAAGACCTCTGGTCCTTAAGGGCTGCAAACTGCAGTCTTAAATGGTCTGTACTTATATAGCGCTTTTATCCAAAGAACTTCACATTCACCCATTCATACACTGACGGCGGAAGCTGCCATGCAAGGCGCTAACCACAACCCATCAGGAGCAAGTAGAGGTTTAGTGTCTTGCTCAGGGACAACTCAACATGAGCTCTCCTGGCCGGATCCAACCGGCAACCCTTGGGCTACAGGACGACCACTCTACCCACTAAGCCAGATGTTTCCCTGCTCCAACACACCTGATTCAAATGAATGAGTCACTGTGCAGAACTTGAATCCATTTTATTTGATTTGAAAACCTGCAGGACTGCAACCCTCAAGGACCAGGCTTTCCCACCGCTGTTCCCATAAAGAAGTCATTTCATTATTTTTTAAGACAGTCATGTGCCTTCTTAAGCCATTGAAGCAAACGTAAGTTCTGCACATTAGATCTCTTTTATGATAAATATAATACATTTGAGTAAAAGGAAGAAGATTTAGGTTGGTTCTCTGATGAAAAATATAAAAAATTAAAACTCCACATGAAATTAGTTGTTAAGTGAATATTGTGTGCTTTATTAGATTTAAAATCAGCACCTGGAAGCAACATAACATGAAAACATATTTTTGCTGCTTCTGCATCACCAACTGATGGTTTTTAAGTTCCTGTAGCACTGACAAAGTGCACTGCACTGCTTTGATATCCAGAATTGCTAATTTATGATTCAACAAGTTCTTCCCTCAGGTGACAATCCGTATCACCCACAAAGGATGCACTTTTTCTAGTTTTCTTCTGTCTTGAAAACATTTACCATAGTTTGCCTCGATATAGTTTCAACATCTCTCATTGCTCCATTATTTCAGCCTATTCTACAACTACAACATCAACTAAATTTGCTGGTTTTGGTAGGAACAATACTTGACCGTACTGATTAATGCTTAGAAAAAAAGTGGGAAGGTGGAAGTGCAGACTCATCTGTTTGACATCTCTTCTCATCAGCTATTTAAAGACAATGAATAAAGAAGAGGAGAAACCCAAAGAGAGTGCTAGAAGCAGCAAATGAAATATTAATAAAAAATGGAGGTCTATTTTTAGAAGCAAATGGTGATGAGGGATGTTTCAGTTGTATTATTGATGTTTCTGTACAAGTGGGGGCCTCTCTTTTTCTCGCCTGAGAGAAGCCCTGCCAGTGTGCGTGCAGTGATAGTGGCTGCCTTTGGAGTGGTCATTGCATTAAAAGAGATAATGGAGCAATAAAAGGGAATGAGATGGGAAATAGCACTATATCACATTTAGATCTGGCTACTGAGACCATAAAATGATGGAGAAATTTAGGGGAGAGATTGGGAAGTGGATAAAAAAACTAGAGAGATTGCTCAGTTGTCTGGACTCTGCTCCCCACAGAGAACACTGGTGTACAGAAATATTTGCCAGCACTTTCTGACACATTTCTTTTTTTTAGTATTCCACACAGATGTGAGGTTGGCTTTTCTCTTGCATCTGAACCACAGGGGGAGCCTTCATGTGGAGGCACTGATCCTGCTCTTTCTTCACTGCACCACACAAATATGTATTTATGTGCAAACTGGAAAGGTTACAGGTTTCCAGAGCAAACATAATTAAGAAGCTACATAGTGATAATTTATGCATCATCTTGGGTCCAGCAGCATTTATTCATAGGTTGCAGATCAACATTACATCACCAAGAAGCCAAAATTTTATAAAATCTGTGCCCTCCTTGTGTTACACTGTACACACCTTCACCCTGATTGAAAAGGAGGTAGTAAGGTCCTAAACTAACTTTAAGTTAAGACATCTCCAGTTTAGAGACTGCACAGTCAAGAATGTCACTTTTCATGTTTGTCCCTTCCCACAGTGAAACACATATACCCAAAGGAGGAGGCATGAAGAGGAAGTGACCTGATGTACTACAAATTCAAAACCTGTATTCTGAGGTCCTGAGATGATCCTCTCCCACATCACATGACAGTAACGCTCCTGTGCTTATCCTGTAATTCAGCTCAAGCCCAGACAGCCTCTTGAACCTCACACCTGGAAGCTTTAATACTCATAATGTACAGTGGTGTGGTGGTTAGCACCACAGCCCCACAGCAAGAAGGACTGTCTCTCTGCGTTGGCCCTGGGATGGACTGGTGACCCTTCCAGGGCGTACCCTGCCTCTCACCTCCTAAAATGCTGGATTAGGCTCCAGCTTCCTGTGGCCCTTAATGGACGAAACAGTACAGATAATGGATGGATAGATTGATGAGGTGATCAGATGCAAGCAGACGTCAGCCTAGACAGGATAAGACCCCCCCATAGGGTCGCATGTTATAAAAACCACAAGGGTTCTTTCTGTAAGGGAGTTATTGTTTTATATCATAAAGTTAAACATGTTTTTGTCTATCAAAGAACTATTGTAAAATGCTGACAAACACTGAATAAACTAATTCAATACAACATTCTTCTCTGTATGCACTCTGGGGGAAACTGGAGCCTGCAGTCTGACACTTTGGTAATCAGGAAGTCTGCTTCTGCCTACATAACCAAATTAAATGGCTTTCAAAAGTGTCATTAAGAAAGATCCAAATGCGAGCTAATATGCAGGAGGCAGGCGGATGAAGAAAAATTATAAAATGTGTTTTTTTTTTATTAAAGTCACTGCAGTGGTAGGAAACCTGGAACATGAAAAAAAGGTAGGAAGAAAATGTTGATCAAGGCATGACCTAAAAAAAAAAACAATAAGTAAATATTAATCATAACATGACAAGAACTTGCAAACCCACAGGCAGGAAGTATGACAACAGCTCTTACAAAGTAAAAAGGAAATATGAACATGAGTCAGAAGAATTACAAAACCATTAGAGGTAGAAGTTAGAGCTAAAACGTAAACAGATGTCAGCTCAAGAAAGCAAAAAACCAAAATCCAAGCTCAAAATACAAAGACCACAGACCATCACAGTGGCAGAAATGGAAAGGGAAGCATTATCACCATTAAAACAAAACAAAACAAAGCAGTAACAAACGATTCAATCTTTTGACCTTACATGACCCTGCATTTGACATATGCATTCGTAAGTGGAGAAAAATTATCAAAACCATTTATAGTCAGTAAAAACAACTTACTCAAGAAATGCTGCATTAAATAATCTTCTAACAGTCACAAACTCACTCAGTACCGTGTGACTTTAAAGTTTGCGCAGCACAAACTGCAAAGGGCTGTTCATACTATTATGTGCTTACGTAACTGGCATTGAAATGTCATCTACAACCCATTCGTACAATTATTCTCAAGCTGACTAATGCTGTTTAATACAGATAACACCACCGACGCATCTCTGACTCTTTCTAACATTGTTAACACTGCCGCAGTGCAAATTCTGATCATTCTGCAGCGAACAGCTAGTGTATTCTCTTAATTGTAGATCTATCATGTTGTGCATGATGAGGTCAAATCAGTAATTTTATGCTGACTGAATAGACCACCTTTAAAAACTTTTTTTTTTTTGGTTTGTTTGTTTTGCATATTATTTAATATGATATTAATAATTTTCAAGTAATTTATTTTTGCTCATGTGATTGCAGATAGTTGATTTACAGAAAAAAAATAATGTTGCACTAGTACAAGTAAGATAATTTTAGGAATTGATAATTTATTACCTCCGTGTGCTGTAGTATAAAATTGAATTTTTACAGTATGTAAAAAGCTCAAAAAATTTCCCTCTCTATTTGTTATTGGCCTATTCTACACAAGTAGAGGAGCCAGACACACCTAAAAAACTCTTAAAGCTCAATCTCTGTTTTGATTTACTTACATCAAATAAATTCTCAAACATCCAGTTCAATACAAGCAAAAACAAGGACCCTTCATCTAAATCGCTCCAACTACAGGTCAAAAACTTGAGTCCTGAATTGAAATTCAGTCTAGTAAGGGTCGGCCCCATCCTAACTCAGCTCTTCAACAGATCTCTGGAGCTGAGTGAAGTCCCCTCCTGCTTCAAGTGCTCCACCACCATTCCAGTTTCCCAACAAAACCCACCATCACAGGATGAATGACTATAGGCCTGTTGTTCTGAAAAATCTGTAGTTAAGAAGTCCTTTGAACACCACCTAAAGTCCCTCACAGGAAACCTGCTGGACCCCCTACAGTTTGCCTACCAGGCAAACAGGTCTTTGGATGATGCAGTAAACATGGGACTGCATTACATCCTGCAGCACCTGGATCATCCTGGGACCATCCTGTTTGTGGACTTCAGCTCTGCATTCAACATCATCATCCTTCACTCCCTCTGCACCAAACTGTCCCAGCTGACTGCGCCACCTGCCTTCTTCAAGTGGATTCTCAGTGTTCTTACTGACAGGTGATTAGCACTGGTGCTCCCAGGGATTTGTCCTCTCTCCACTGCTCTTCTCCTCTACACCAATGACTGCACCTCCATGGACCCCTCTGTGAAGTTCATGAAGTAGGAGCAAAACATCAGCTCACCCCCAAGAAGGCCCAGCAGTGAATGTACTGTGGGTTTGGAGCTGCGACCAAGCAGGACAAGACAGACTGCAGTGTAACTGAGGACTGCACAGCACATCATTAGAAAACCTCTGCCCTCTACTTAGGACTTGTACTCCTCCAGGATTCAAAGGAGGACAGGAGACATCACAAAGCACTCCTCTCACCCTGCACACAGTGTTGCTGAAACTGCTCCTGTCTGGCAGGCACCTCAGAACCCTGCAGACCAGGACTAACAGGCACCAGAACAGCTGCAGTCACTGTATTTAACAGATAAACTGCTAACCTGTTGCACAATCCAACATCCATTTTATACCAGTCCTCTACTGCATCTACTGTATGCAGTGTATATTGATTTGATATTTGTAGTTGTAATTTGTATTTGTACATATTGTTTATAGTAGACACCACTATGTAAGAGTCTTTTTCACATTACTTCCTACTTATTTTATTCCTTTACTTATTTAATTAGTTTTCACTTATCCTAATATTTCCACTAGACTGACAAAATCTGCCAGCAAAAAAAAAAAAAAAAAAAAAAAATCCTCATATGTGTTCATATTTGGCAAATAAATCTGATTCTGATTCTAAGTGCTTTCTAAAAATGAATCTATAGATTCAGATTCAGATTCAGAAGACTATAAATCTCAGTGGTCAATTTATTTGCTGTCAGTTTTATTCATTAAATAAATAGAAGGTTTAGGATCTTTAATGTGCATATAATGACTAAGACAGCAACAGAGAATGTTATATTTGCATTTGTAATTCATGATGACCAGCAAAGCAGGCTCTCAAAGAACTCAGTGTAGGAGGTTTGAATCTTGAGTTAGTACTGTAAGGCAAAACTTTTTTCCTTCAGCAGCCTTAAATTTATTTTTTCCCTTTGCCATATGTGATCCAGTATGATGTTTTCAGTCTCTCCTGCACTGAAAAGATGCCAGACAGAGGCCCTTGAGAAAGTCAGTCACTTTCCTTTTGTGTTGCAAAGCAAGAATACATCCCTTCATTAGACAGGCATCTCCTGACAGCACTTCATGCCTCCACTGCCTCTTTGACAGCTGAGCGTGTGCACAAGCTCCCACCTACGCATTGCTCATGCATGGCTACTGGTGCTGTGTCACGAACACATGTCACAAACATATATTGACCATCTTCAAATAAACATACACAGAAATCAAAATTAATATTGACCAAAGCAGAGAAGCAACCAGAGCAGCTAAACCTCTAATTACATTATGTAGTCTGAATTTACATTGCACTGTATTGACATGCATTATTTATTCCTCTAACAGTTTGTATATGAACCCAGCCACAGTTTAACAGGATTTATTAGAAAACTCGATAAATCATGTGCATAAAGTATTGTGATTCTGAAGGGTAAGTTCACTCAGTACTTCAGTGTTATGAGCTGACAGGCCTCATCTGGCAAATTACTTGCAAAATTGTTGCACGATCTGTTACTGCAAGCAAGTTTTCCTGTAGGAAAGCAACAAGATTGGTTTGATTTAAAGCAATAAACATTATTTGCAGGTCTGCAGTCAGCCTTCAACGGTGCTGCAAGAATCAGAGCCTGAGATTAAAAATCCAATCCACAAGGCCATTTGTGATGTGAGCCCAGGAACGGCTGACGTCTAATTCATAATGTAACATCCCTTCAGGTACCGAAACAGAACTATGCCCATGCATTCATCCCCAAAACAACAGATACAACAGCAGTGGCAATGAGAAGACAAAGTGAAATCAATGTGCTGTTATCTGATTCAGTGAAGAACAACAGAAATTTGCACCCACACTTTCTCCGGGCTTATAATCATGCAACAACTAGAGGGGGTTCAGTTTACAATTATTACAGGGGAAATTCAAAAGAAAAAAATGTTTTGCACTTATTATTGCACGCAAATATGTCGTATTTCAAGCTTTGCTGCTCTTCATCAGATAAGTTTACAAAACATATCATGATGCCAGCCTTGCTATGAGGTAATGGGAGCAGAGTCTCCAGACAAAATGTCTCTACAAAAAAATAATGTAGCTACAGAAGTGGATAGAAATTATAAAAGATAAAATCTGTGTCTGCATGTGGTTATGTTTATGCAGTTTTCAAGTAGCCAAATCCTCTGCACCTAAATCTCAGGCTCAAGCTGATATAACAGCTTAATACACCACTATGACATCATCAGGGCTTTTTAGGTCACTGCTACAGATGACCTACACCACTGTTTTATCACGGCTTCTTGTGACAATTAAAATGTTATTTATGCATTTAACCAGCAAATGCTTATTTCATATTGCTTTTACATGGAGTTTAAAGAAATGTTGCTATTGTGTGGAGATAAATGTGTAAATATGTGCTCCTAATCACATGCTGCAAGCTACCTTTAATGCTACAGAAATGATTATCATTTGGAGGAAAAAGTCTCATAAACAATCATCTGTGGTCGTGGTGAAGAGTAAAAACCACTGCAAGACCCAAATGTGTATTTACCAAGAAGTTAAACATACAGCTAGAACCAGAGATGTAAACTATTAAAGCTATTAATTATGAACTACAATATTAAAACAGTAACAGTAAAAGTTGGCAGGAGAGCCTACAAGGAGCCTTATTGCTTTTATGCATAACATCATGATCCAGGTTTGCAACCACTTGATTAGATCAGACAGTAATTTATTAGATTTTTGTATAAAATCATAACATGCTCCGGACACTAGATGGGAAATAATACCTCCAAGTACATAATGTTTATATTTCTTCATCTTCTGCAGCAGCTTATGAACAATACCACATCAACACAGAAAATGATGCAGTGTCAGATGATGCATTGTATCAATTTCAGATGGCTGCTCAGCACATGCAAAAGGACAAAACAATTAAATCACAACCTTTTATTAAAACATAAGGGGAGCAATACAGTAAGAAAAAACCCCATTTGCAAACCACATGAGAATTAACTTTAAAAAAAAGAGAGTGGAGTGATAAGAAGTTATGAGTAAAATGTCTTGTCTTAATTAGCCTCCTTGGGCATTTTTTTTTTTCTTTTTATAATATGCTGGCAGCTGCCTGACATTTTCCTTCTGCCCAGTCATTGCAATACTTATGTTCCACTGACCCCAGATGGTTTTTTATTCTCTGTTTGTGGACCAGTTGCCTGTGACTTAGAGGCCCTCTAAATTAAGAATTTGTTCACAGAGCTGACTGTTAACAATGAAATACCTTCTATTAATTAAACATGTGCAAGTATACATAATAGTATGCTTATAGTTATGTTAACCTGTAGCTAACCACAAGCACACTGGAAATGTTTTTACACTTTTGGGGGATTCAATGCTTCTTTAAATGGTGCCATTCAAACAAGTTTTAGTCTTTAAAGACAAATAAAGGTTTCAACAAAAGAAACATGTAGCCTGTGGGGGCATGAAACTCATGTGACTTTTAGGCAACTAAAAATTGTTTTTCTTCATGAGTTTAACATCACAGAATAACAAACAAGAGTGTTGTGCATAGCAGGTTCTGTAAGGCTATTGAAGATAAAGTGGACAGGCTGTAAAACATCTTGTGGGTGGATGAGACACACACAGAACTTTTTTATTTTTTTTTATTAAAATTAGATTAATGATGTTGTGTTTAGAGAAAATGAAATCATGTTCAAGATAACAATTTGATTCCATCTGTGAAACATGTGGTGGTAGTATCATTATTTGGGATTCTTTTGCTTTATCTGGGCCTGGACATCTTCACATCATTGATCAATGAATTCTATATTGTTCCAAATTCTTAAGGAAAATATCAGAACATCTGTCAGTGAAGTGAATCTCTGGAGTAAGTGGATTATACAGTAGGATAAGAACATTAAACACAAAATTTCCTACCACAAGAAGAAAATTAATATGATTCTGTGACCAAGTCATGAAAAGATATAATATTAATCTGACCGGTATGTCATGAAAGTACCTGAAGAGAACAGTAGTTCACATGGGGAAAAACCATAACCAGTCCAGATCTGAAGCTGTGCTCTATGAGATAATGGACAGAAATTCCTCTGAGTTCATATGCAAGACTAATTAGCAGTTACCGGAAATGTCTGGCTACAGTTTATGCTGAACAAAGGACGGGTTATGCCAATACTACATAGTGAAATGCACACTTTTACTCCTAACAAACATGTAACCTATTCATTTTCCCAATACATAGTTGTGTGAGAATCCATATGTATGAAGAAATATAGAAAAAGTTCACAAACTTTCAAGAAGCACTTTGTGTGCTGGTTTTCATTCTTGAAGAAATAGGAATTTTACAAGTCTAATGATTAGTCACATTGTAATCAATACTTTAAAACCAGCCCAAAAATAAATATAAAAATAGTCTATATCCACTCTGGTTAAATTCAGTGTTGTACAGAGGATATGGAAGAATTACAAAGTGAAACCACCTCTAAAAATAACTTTCATTTTCTATCAACCAAAGGGCCTCCCTTACAGCAGAAGGTGAGAAATAAGTTTGCGTAGAGAAAGCCAATGGTGGCGGTGTGCAATATGTGAAATTACAGCTATTGATCTACAGTGCTGGGGAATGCATTTCCTCTGTGCTTGGATGCATTATTAAGGGGGACGCTGTTCACCACCACAGGTGGGCAGGCAGGCAGACTTTAACACAAACAAAGCAATAGTGTGCAAGATTGTGACAAAAACTACTAGCTGTTGATTTTTTTTTCTTTATTTATTTGCTTTTATAAGATTAATACTCTCAGCCTCAGCACCACACAGTAGCTACTGCTGTCATATTTAGCTAAATGAGTTGTAGAACAAGAAAATCATTTCATCCAAACCAGATTATTTTTTAATGCACTACTGTGGCTAACATCATTAGAAATTCAACTCTTGTCACATTTTTTTAAATCACTTTATAACACAGTTTACTTTCAGGCTGAAATTGTGGCATCAGGCAGAAGATGTTTATTTGAGTGACAGGAACAGGCTTCAAAATAACTGGGGGCTTTAAATGTCTTTATGAACAAGGCAGCAAGGAGTAGGTGATGATGCAGAGATAGAGCATGTTTCTGAGGACGACAGACAGGTTTTTTTTATTGCTCCAAGACTTGTTTGTGTGGGAAGTCTTGAATAATGAATTCAGATTTTAGGTATTTTGCAATGCTCCTTTGTTCCAGAGTAGATTATGTCTGGGCTTTTGTGCCTGATTATACTGTATTTACAAACTGATGAAATCTGTCCACACAATAGAAATGCTGCTACTCATTTTTTCTATTCATCTCATAGGAATAACCTTTTCTGGAAGTGTTTACTGATATGGAAGCATTTATGAGTGCACTTTGCAAACAACTGAAAAACTCTTTATGTCACTAGGCAAAGATTAGCATGGGTGCTATGGCGCAGCAATGGCAAAAGCTGCTTCATTTCATCTGTTGCAGTATTACTCCGACATGTAAGAATTAAAAATGTCATGTTGCACGACTTATCATTTAGTTATAGGCTTTTGTGCTTTCATCTTTTAGCTGGAAGTATTACTGTTATTGTTTATGTTCTCTGCTTGTTCTAGTTACTCTTGGATCCACAAAAGATTTATTAAAATGATGTGACATGCTTCATTTTATCCTTGACCTGTGTTTTCCTGCTACTTCATTTCCATCCTATGGTTCCTCCATAGCATCTCTTTATGGACAGTTACATCACTTCAGTATTTTTCCCATGACTTATATGCACAAAGTCAAAAGCTTGAAAAGAATAGTGTCTGGCTTCTGTGTGCTTCTGATTCT
This sequence comes from Melanotaenia boesemani, assembly GCF_017639745.1. Classification (NCBI taxonomy): domain Eukaryota; kingdom Metazoa; phylum Chordata; class Actinopteri; order Atheriniformes; family Melanotaeniidae; genus Melanotaenia; species Melanotaenia boesemani. Next base: position 20,039,090 of record NC_055683.1, on the reverse strand, counting down.
GTCATCATCAACTCATCAACTTTGGATTATGAACACACAGTAAAGTCACTAAACCTCTCCCCGATTTCATTCCTCTTAGATTTTGTTGCATCACTTAAATGGGTTCTAATCCACAGAAAAGGTTTGGGGGACAATAAATAAACAATACATAATGCTGGGAACACTAAGTTATGTCACAGTTTTAACACTAAACTTTCCTGATTCACATAAAAATTGCAACATAAAACTGATGAGCTGACTTTTTGAAAGAAAAAGCTGTTATGTAATGATCAAACATAGGTGGCGACTTAAGGATGAGATGAATGAGCATGCTGTCTGTACAGCACACGGTTTTAACTATAAAAGTTCCCATCAAGTAATTCATATAAGTGGTACCATGACAGGTCAAAGCACACATTTCTAAAGCAAACAAACAAATCAACATGCAAGAAAAATACACAAAATCACATACACTGACTTACCCCGGAGGTATTATTGTCGACAAAAGCAAGCCAAGGAAGACAATGTGTCAGTAAGTGCGGAGGTGAGCACCATTCAGCAGCTTTTAACCTGATCTTGAAAAGCCAAGCCAAGGCAAGGCAAACATATTTGTATAGCACATGTCATGTACAAGACAATTTAAAGTGCTTACATTAAAACATAAAAGCATTACAGCGGGGTGCAGGGAGCAATAACAAGTGCATTAAAAAACAAATTTTTTAA